>NC_067403.1:214528586-214850253 GCF_016432865.1 Antechinus flavipes | reverse complement strand
ACATAGTCTTTCTCAGACTCAGTTTATTTATATAATGAAGGGATTGAACTCTATGATCTTTAAGGTCACTTCCAACTCTAATAGACACCTCTGATCCCACTTAGCAAAAAATTTTTGAGTCTTTCTACAGATTTACTTATATACAAAAATTACACAAAAATAGAAATTTAAAAATTATTACATAAAACTGATAGACTATTTGATGTTAGAGTTAATAATGAGCTACTGGAATTATTTTATTTCTTTCTTTATAGGTTAAGCTTGAGGACCAGGATCTATTATTACTACTCACTGTAACCCCCTCAGCACATAGTAGGCTCTCAGCAAAAACAAACCTGAATATTAATAATAAAGCACAAGGTAAATATCTCATCCCAACCTTTATCCCAGGGATTCTGATAAGCAGTAGTGCAATAAAGAGATTCAAATTTGGTATCATGAACATTAAGAATATTACAGTTTCTAGCTGGTGGCAACAAGCTTTCTGTTCAGGATAGAAAGCTTAGTCAGCAAAACAACAGGAGAGAGTGAATAGAGTGATATTCATAGGGTCAGAGAATCTGGCTTCAGTCCCAGCTTTGCTACTTTCTTACCTGTGCAATTACTTAGCCTCTCTGGGCCTGTTTTCTCATTTGGAATACAAAGGGCTTAGACTAGATAGATCTCTTTGATATTCATGTGTAAGTTTGAGGTTTAGGATATCATCCCAACATCAACATCAGATACTGGGCTGCTCTGGCCTTTGGGATAGCAAATGCTATTGTTCACAGGTCAGTAGCCTGAGGATATACCTGAAGATAGGTTAGCAATATCCAGGCCTGACTCCCCCTGCATTTTCCCATGATAGATTGTTGTCTTTACCATAATCTGGTTAGTGTATAATCCTGGATCACTATCATATATCTAATATCGGATTTAGAGGTGGAAATCACTTCTGAGGAAGCTGAGACCCAGAGAAATTGATTTAAGACTCCAAACTTAGAGCTCAGACTCCATATTCATCATGATATATTCCATAATAATCTTAACTTCCTCAACTTTTTCATCCTGAACAGCTTGTAGCCACTTTGAAAAACCATATCTTTGTCAATGACCACATAAAACCCGATGGATTTAAGAAAAAGACTTCATTTCTCCATGACTTTTCCTTTTTCCTGTATCCTATTGACCCGACAAATATTTAATGAGCGTTATACTATGTACAAGGCACTATGAGAAGATTAACAGAACTCTTCCAATGTTTGTAGGCTAATTCATCTTAGGCAGTATAAAATCTCATACAGATATGTGAAAATTTGAGAGAACCTTAAAGTGGTAAGATGGCACAGCAGACAGGCTGCTGGACATGAAGTCTGGAAGTCTTAACTGGCTTCAGATATTTATGAGCTATGTGACCCTGGGCAAGTCAATTAACTGCTCAATGCCTCAGTTTCCCCACTTATAAATCAGAAAAAATGATGGCATTTACCACCCAAGAATATTGTAAAGTAAAATCACATATTTTAAAGTACTTTGCTAACCTTAAATCACTACATAAATGCTAGCTATTTTATTATTATGATTTAAACAATTTGACTTGGAAATGTGGTTTTCAAAGTTGTAAAGTAGTAATATTAACAACTGACATTTATATAGGGCATTTAAAGTAGACCAAGAATTTTATAAACATTACAATATATGTAAAGCACTCTGTAAACTTTATAGCTCTATGTTAGTTATAATTATCCCAATTCAGCTCAATAAATATTTATTACCTCATTTAACCCTCACAAAGTTGTCAAATTAGTACTTCTGTATCACCATTTCAGTTTTACAGATGAGAAAACTTGAGAATTGAAGTGGTCAGATGATTAAGCCAGAAGAGGAATTTGAATCTAAGTCTCTCTTTAATCCAGACATGGACAAGAGAGCACAACACATTGATCCTAAACTAGAAACATGGTTGTTTTGTGATTATGTTTTGGAAAAGAAATGCAAAAAGAGCTCGAGGGGTTTCATAAATTCAGCTGCCCTTGTAACCACAAGTTTGTATGACGGCGAGTACAGATGTGGCAGAAACATGGCTTCCATAAAAATAAATCAACCAAATTAATTTAGTGTTGTACATATGCTTTCTCCTTCTTTAATTAAGTTTAACATTTTAAAGTTATTCTTAAAGGCAGTTAAAATACTGCTGGGAATTCTGAAAGAAAACAGCAACACCTTATTTTGAAATGATGGCTGGTTCTATCCCATTTGTTATTGCCTTAGATTCCCCAAGCCCAAAGAGAAAGGACTGTGGAAATTGTACCTCTCCACTTTTGCCGGGATTAACTGGGTAAATCTGATGCTATGAGCTGGTTCTTACCCAGCCAAAAGAATGCAAAGTATGGAGTGCTGAATTTGGCATCTAGGGTGTGGAGCTTGACTCTTGCATGGCCACTTACAACCTGGGGGGTGTTGGGCAAGTCACTCCAGTGGGCTGTGTCTCAGTTTTCTCAACTGTAAAATGAGCAGAGGAACAACATACTACATGACCTCCAAAGTTCCTTCCAAGGGTAGAATTAGCAAGGATTCATAAGAGCCCCTTTCTTTCATTAAACACTTTCAACACAGACCAATAACAAGCCCAGAAATCGTGTTAAGTTTTCAATTCAGTATACAAACAAGACTTACTTTTTTGCAACAGATGTATTCCTGAAGTTTTGGGTAAATGTTCTTAGAACTCTGGTATTGAAAGGTACCCTCTGATATATCTTGTCATGAAAAATTCCTTTGTAAAGTGAACGACCAGGCCTAGTCATATTTCTATGGAGCCACAAAGATTTTCCTTTAAAAGGAAGATGCATTTTGCCTAACCTCAAATGTTTTCTTACACAAAAAGGGAAACTGGGACTTAGAATCTGACTGATTTTACAGCAAGGCAGAAAGAAAAGAATGCACATGAGGTCAAAGGTCCTGGATTCAACTTCCAGCTCCTTATTATTTGTGAGACTTTGGTCAAGTAACTATTTACCTTGAGTCTGTGGCTGATCATGTGTAAATGAAAGGGAAAATGAGTTGATCTCAAAAGTTCCTTTTAGCTTCAAATCTATATTTCCATGTTAACTATATTCAATGGTTGTCTCGTGTTTCTATTTGTATTTTCTAACAGGCAACTGAAATGAATCCTGTGAGTCTGCCTAGCATGAAATCTTTGGTTTACCTCTAGGATTGTGAATCTAACTTGTTTCTTTAAAATATGTATGCCTTTTTCAAATAAAATTCTAGAGGTGCTGGGAGAATCACTGAATGAACCTATCTGTATAAAAGACCCAATTTATTAAGTGTGAAAGCAAAACAGATATATCCATTCAAATATTTTTATACAGATTTATAGATGCAATATAAAGAAAAATAATTTACCAAAAATGACTAGTTTTAAGAATAAAACTATTTCAAAATAGCCAATACAATGTGAAAATATAATATATTTTATCCACAATCAATGAATATAATCTTCAAAATTAAAAAAAAAAATTAACAGTGGCATTTCTCTGGTGAAAAAAGTATCAAAAGAGTTTAAGTAACTTGCTGAGATAATTCAGGAAAAGTTTATCTTGTTGAAACTACAAAGTGCAATAAAGTTAGCTGTCTGAAAGGCCCCCATTTTGTCTAATATATGAAGACCTAGGAAAAAATATTTTCATTTGAGGGTTAGCTTCAGCTTTGATAAACTTCTGAATTTCACTTGTTTCTGTGCCCCAGCCCAACAAAAAAAAGTCAGATATATAATTCAGAATTTAGTGTTGTTTTTCTTCATACAGAGCGTAAAACTTTCTCTTTGGCTGGATGAAATACCACAGTGTATTGAGAAGTCCAATCCACAGCACTAGGCTTGAACAAGCCAAAACATCCACACTGAAAGAAGTCAGCAAGGTTCTGAGTGAATCCATGGCTGCTCGAGAAAAGAGAGAAACAGGATTTAGTGAGTGCCTTGGATCAGTTCTAACTCTTACTTAATAGATGGCTCAGGTCCATCTTTGGTCTGATTCTTTTCCTTGTTTTTTTCTCAGTTATGCTACCCTGGCTTTTTATTGTTTCTAAGTTCCACTTTTTCTAAGGGTTTATCACTACCATCAAAATGTCACTTCTTTTCCATTTAAAATGCTATTATGCTGGTCCAAGTAACCACCTCACATTTGGACTATTATAATTGTAGTATTCTTTCTGATGTCCTTGCTCCTCTCTTACCTCTAATTCATTCTACCATAAAATGAGCCACTGGATTATATATATCACTGTTCCAGTCAACATGGCTCCTCATTGCCCAAAAGTCTAACCTCCTTCTACGGGTTTTATTTATAGCTCTCTATAACTGGGTCCTGACTTTTCTACCATTGCCCCACTGAAAGATATCTTACCCAGAAAGATAGTACCGCTCATTGTTTCCTAAGCATTATCCTACCTGTCCATTTATTCACTCCATCTTGGAAAAGCCTTCTGAAATTTCCCTTTCCTTCAAGGCCCTGTTCAAGTCCTTCTCTACAAAGCCTGCCCAAGTACTCCTGCCACTGGTGATTAGCTCTTCTTTATCCTGTTGGCTGCAGCTTACACACTGGCCCATGCCCTCATGGCTGTGCCCTATGCCAGGAAGGCTCTGCCTCCTACCTCAGCCTTTCCCAGCCCCTGCTGCTGGTACTTTCCCTAGCTCCCATCTACTTTTGTATGTGCCAACTTGGGCATCTGTGGTGTCCCCCAGAGTAGAGCTCCTTGAGGGGAGAGAGGGGACGGTGGTCTCTGTTTCTGAATCCTTGGTACCTCGCACGATACTCGGCACAGAGCAAGCATTTAATGATGGCGTGCAGCCCTGTTCATCTCTAGCCCCCACTGGATGCAATACTTCCATCACACTTGGCATAAGCTGCCTTGTTCTTTAAGATAACCACACTGTCCTGTCCTACCATTGTTTTTTATAAACCGGACACGAAGAGGGGATATATGCTGTCTCTGGATCTCAAGTCTCCAGCCTAGACCCCTGTACAAAGTAATTGCTCTGTACCTATCTGGCATGGTATCATTAAGAAGCCTTTTCCTTCCAGAGTGTTTGGCAGCTCTGGACCTAGAGTGCTGAACCTAGAGGAAGGAGACCCTGAGTTCAAATCCTGCCTTTGAAACTTACTATATGGCCCTTGGCAAAACACTTAACCTCTCTCTGTCTCAGTTTCCTTATCTGTAAAATGGGAAGAATAATATTATTAGTTAGGTAACCATGGACAAGTCCTTTAATCAGTCTGCCTCAGTTTCATCACCTATATAATGGATATAAGAGCACAATCCTAGGCACACTAGAGGCACCAATTTTCAGGGATGTTATGAGAACTAAGAACAGTAAAATATGTTAAGCCCTTTACAGACCTTTAAGATCCATATAAATGTTAGTTCTTGTTACGATTATTATTTCTAATACTGGTAAGAGAAAATGTAAAGACTTTAGAGTCAGACACTAAACTACTGCCAGGCCACCTGTGTCCCGTGCAGCCCTGTTAGACACAAGTAGCTGATTAAGTGACCCCTGGCTGAGTCATTCTTGGCAGGAAGGCAGGAGCCTCTTCTTGCCCTTCCCTGCCACGTACTTCTGGCTACCAAAATGTGGCACTGTATTTGCTATTTTCCTCATCAAATAACTGAAGCATTGTTGAAACTGCCCTTTGTTATTTTCCCCACCACCTCTCAAAGCCTTCTTTCTCCAAAGAAGCCGATCTTTCCTTTCTCTCTGGCAAAGTCCTAGCCCCCGACTTTCTTGGGAGAAGGCCTAATACTTTTATCTTGTACTGTGATGGGCTTTAAAATAGACTTCTCGTGGAGATACGCTGGGAACATTCGCCGAGGGGGCTCGGGGTCAGCTCAGCAGCATTCCTCGAGCTGACGGGTGGAGCTGGAGCCCAGATAAGCTTCAGAGGCCGAGCTTCACATACCAAAGATTTAAGGCTTTTCTGTAAATACCCCTGTCTCCATCTGGGAATAAACTGCAGAATTTTTTGTATGCTTATGGCTCTGGATTTCAAAACAAAAAAGCAGCATAAAATCGAAGTGCAATTTTCCTTTGGACACAGATGGGTAAATTAAGCATCTAGAGAAAGGAACATGGAGGTGAGTGGCCAGATTAAAAGTCTTGGCAAGCCGATGACTGCTCTTTTTCCACAGAGGGCCTCATGGCTTGGCTTCCTCACAGAATACTAATCTACCTCCTGATGTCCCACACAAGCAGCAAGCAACCTTGTGACTGTGAGGTCTGTAGGGAAACCCTGCCTGCTTGAGCATCATCTCAAAAGCAGTTTATGGCTTATGTCAAGCAGGGCAATCCAATGGCTGTAGAGAGCAGCTCTGGCCACAGTAGCCATTTGAGGACTATCTCTGACTATAGTGTTCTGGCAAGCAGTTAAATGAGCTTGGAGATGGGGCCCCCTCGAGAGGGGCAGTATGGGGAGGTGGGAGTCAGGGCAGCTGACTGGAGCACTTCCAAGAGGCAGCTGCCCAGGGTCAATTCTGAGACAGAAGATCCTGCTTACTTGTATGGCGTCTTCCTGAGTGAAAAATTCTGTTTCATGTGCTTGCTCTGCTTCACTAGGGTGATTCTCTCATGTGACGTCAAGCCCAAAACCGCAATCTGAAAGTGTAGCAAAATTAATGGAAAATGATTTATTCCTGACAACATGTTAAAGGACATCCAGAGTTTTTCAAGAGTCTTCCCAAATGAAGTGGAGTTTAGCTGTCCCACCAGAAAATGAAGCCTACAACCTATATACATTGCAGCCTCTCTTTTTTGATCTATTATCTATTAAACTAGTACTATTCTACTTTAAGACACCATCGTTCCATAACACTTTCTTTAAAGTTTTTTATTTTTGTTCTTTGCTGACTCTTTTTTTTTTTTTTGGTCATAATAATAAATACAGTAGGTTCATGTATTCCCCATACCTTTCAATCAATTATGTGACTACAGAGATGTGGTCTGTTGTAGAAAACTGTCTCCAAGAGCCTATGTCTTTCCTTTTTATATTTTCATCAAGGACACTCTTTGTATGTGCATAAGTTAATCTCAATAATTTTACACAGATGAACACATAACTATTTAGGTCAGTTGTTGCTAATGCCCTCTCCGTCACCATTTTTGTGTGATGACACTCTTTAACACATCATCAATGAAGAATTCTGCAGAAATAGCATGAAGACTGTTATCAGAGAGGTATATTACCAAAAAGAGGGGACCAATCAAAAAAGAAAGTGAAGGGTAATTAGTGTCAAGAGATATATAAGAAAGACCCCAGTGTTATCACTGGGTTCCTTGATGAGGGATTACAGAAGGATGTGAAAGAAAATTAAGTCAGGTTGTAATCTTCAAAACTGAAGAGAATCCCCACACTGATAAGCTCAAAGTCTATTAAAAGATGAAATGCTGAAGAAATACCATCCATGATTTCTTCCAATCATTTCATTTACTTCTTCGAAATATATTGAAAATTCAAACCCTCAATATTTTGAAAAATATATATTAAATCCAATAGATTTCTTTGTATATAATTTGTCTGATCTGGCTATTTTTCTTTTTTTTTTCAATTAACAAAAATCTATTCTCTCTATCCCACTTCCCCTCTCCCACTAAAAACAAAACAAAGCAAAACCGTATAACAAATATGCAGTCAAGCAAAACAAATTCCTGTAAAGGTCATGTCCAAAAAATATATGTCTCATTCTGCAACCTCTTATTCAAGAGATGAGTAGATGTTTCATAGTAGATTCTCTGGAATCATGGTTGGAATTATGATGATCAGAGTTCTTATAAGTCTTTCAGTCATTTGCCTTTACAATATTGTTTTTCCTGTATAAATTATTCTATTGGTTCTGATCACTTCATTCTGTATCAGTTCATACAAGTCTTCCTAGCTTGCTCTGAAACCATCAATTTCATCATTTCTTTGTTTAAAAACAAAAAACATTTAATAGTTGTATTTAAAATTCAACTTACACCTTAAATTCAGTTTAAATATTATCAAAATATTTTTAGTTTTATGATCACAAATTTTGAAGTTAGACTACAAGATATTTCACACATAGACACCTTTAGAGACTACAAGCCAGGATCTAACATGAACAAATTCAGTTCACTGGCACCAGGGACTTGGGATGTTTCATTAGGTCAGCCCAGTAATTTTAGTTCCTCATTAAATACAGCTTTTAATGAACACTTTAAAGCACTAAATGGGTGTCATCTGATTAATATGCATATATTCATAGAAATCCTACCAATTATCACCCTGAAGCACAAAGAAAGAAATCTAAACATTGTCCTGCAAAAACATGTTTAAGGGTTTAACGGCATGCTTGGTCTTGAGTATCACCATGGCCCAAGTTATTGTCCTTAGACTGGATCCCTCCTCTACTACTTTCCCCATTATCAGCTTCCTCCTTTGCTCCAGGTGAGGTCATATCTGCTAGGGATAGTTTCTCTTTTCCCAGGCCCACAGTTCTGGAAGCAGAATTTGGATCAGAGGAATCCATTTCTTTCTTATGATGCTCTAAAAAGACTCCCAACCTTTCAGTTTTTCTTCCCTCTCTCTTGATTTCTCCTCCACTTGAAAATCAGTCATACCTCCCAATACTTCCATGTTTCACTGACAACCACTAAACCACCCCCAAGGAGTGCTTGTATACACAGATCAGCTTCTGTTCCTTGGAGGACACGGCAGCTACTCCATCTGGGTGCTGGTCAAAGAGAAGGACCTTTTTGATATGCCCAAAATTTTCACACTTTGTTTGCAGGTCTTCCTGGATCTCATTTGGTACCAGTGGGTCAGCCTTGAAATCCTTCGGGTGGAACATGCTCTTGATGATAACCACCCACTCATATTGCATTCTAGTAGTGTTGGCTTTCTGCATGGGCACAAATCCAGCTGTTTTTGTTGCTGAGACAGCTTTTTTCTGTAGTCTTTGCATTTCTTCTTTTTGCTAGCATCGTAGCCTCCCTTTAGCTGAAAGGTTGCCATTTCCACATGCAATTTGTAGCCTCTGATTTCATCATCATCCAGAAGTCTTTAACGCTAGATCCACAGATTCCCTCTTCAAATAACAGCAGATTCCATCTCCTTTAAGAGTTCCTTGCTTATTTTTATAAAGCTTAACTTTATATTCTCCTGTCTGTGGGTCTCTCACAATGATGCCATGTTTGGGCACGAGCTATGAGCCAGTCACATGTGCACTTGCATTTTTGCCTTCCTTGACAGGAAACCATCCTGGCTCAGGCTTCCTTTTTTCACTTTTGTGTTTCTCTTCCTTGTTCCATGTGGCTTTTTAATCCATAGATTTGGGGAAAGCTTTTGCATCCACATCAGCCTGTTTCTCTTTTTGCTCAGAGGAAGAAGAGGAACTATCAGCAGGGAAGCCATCAATAGCCTGATAATTGGCAAGGAAGTCCTCCATATTCTTAGGGAACCAAGCTTTCCCGTCCAGGTCCTGCTCGGAGATAGTGCCATCTGCTGGGCAGTGCCCTCTGGCCAGCCGCTGACCCGAGCCTGGCCTCCTCTTGGAGCTGCTGGAGCCTCAGCTGTTTGTTGAACTTCTCATTGATGTCCCGCCTGCAGCTGCTCCCATCTCCCCTCTGGGCATGCACTCTAGGCACCCAGTCCCATTGGGATCTCCAGACCTGGGCAGGGAGCACAGGAGGAAGAGGGCAAGGGAACCCATCTCTCCATTCTTTGAAGAGGTAGAGGACTATGGGTGTACAACCTGGCATGGACTGTCACATTTGGTTGACATATAGGTTAACCTATATGTCAACCTTGCTGAACTTCAGCCTTTCCTTCTTTATTTAAATTCTTTAATAGGAAGAGGCCAATTGGAAAGAGGAGAAATATATTCTGAAGTGAAGGTTAAGAAGATAGGAGTAAAAATTTAAAACTTAATTTAAAGTCAAATATGAAAAGACACACTTGGCTCTTTTAAACTGCTCTATTATCTTCTAAGGTAAAACATAAATTTAGAATTGGAAAAGACCTTAATAGTCATTTGTTCAAATATAAAGTTAATAATTCTAACTATGAATAAAATCTAAATAAAATGAATAAGAAATACCAGTAAAATCAGCATTTCATTTGAAGATTAAGAAAATTTATCTATGGTCTATGTTAAAATATATTATTTTAAAGTTTAGGATCTGCCTTTATGAACAAAGTCAGGTTTTTTTTTTTTTTTTTGGTGGTATTTATAAACGAAGTTTCTGGAAAGTGTTTATACCTTAAAAGACTTATTATCACACCAGGAAGGTACAAATAAAACGGTATAACTTTAATTAACCTTATGACATTGGGTTTACTATAGTCAAACCTCAATTTACTAGGATGAATTGCATAGAATTCTACAATATTAGAAGTAGAAGGTCTTTTTGAGATGATCTAGCATCCTTGTTTGAGAGATATCAAGGTTCACAGAAAGGATGTGAGTTGCCCAAAGTCAGATAGTTAAAAATGTTACCAAATCAGGTCTAAGACCCTGAATAATCCAGGAAAAGAAGATAATATGATTTCCTAGTTAGTTAAACATTAAATAGAAAACACTTAAAAAACAAATCTTGTGTCCTTGAAAATCTCTAGTAGAATTCCTGGAGCAAGAACTATCTTGTTTGATGGCCATCCTTAGCACTAGACACTAGAAACAAGGGGATCCCAGTGTAATTCCTGCAATGTATGAGCTAACTTTTCTGCTACCATAACTGCAGTGAGAAGTCTCAATCTCTTATGATATACATGATGTCTTACGTATAAGTTCTAGAAAAACACAGAACTGAGCTCAGAACCCCTGCAGCTCCTGCAGGGACCTTCTCCCTGCCTACTCTTGGCAATGTGAAAGACTGGACTGATCTACCCCACCACACGCTGTCCCCAGAAGTGATCCTGTGAACTAAATATCTCTTATCAGCTTTCCTTCTTATCTGCTCCCTTATTTTAAAAGCAGAAGACAAGAACAAAGTCCCAGTGAGTTAAAGAAGGTTTCAGTGAACATAATGAAGGTTTTGAACTGGCCCAGATAACTCTCATATACTCATTCAACACAAGGGGCTCCCAGAAGTGATAGGCAAATGCCAAATTCATAGGAAACAGAGGGAAGCATGGTTGGGATTAAAGACCCAACCACCTGAGGTCTGCAACAGCCACCATTATCTTTGGAGGTATTTTCACTATATCCATTAGCTATTATTTCACTCTCACCTCTTCCCCAACCACCACCACAGTAACACACTTTTCATATTAGAGAACATGAAATGCAGCAATGTTTTATGAAAGTAAATAAGAGAAATGAGAGAATAAAAACTTGGGTAGAAAATGGTGCCCCCAAACATTTTAAGATGTTTAAAAAAATACCTGATAGAACTGATTTAATAACAAAAAAGTAGACCATGATACATGGAAAGACACCAGCATGAAGATGTATAGAACCCAAGGAGAACAGGACACAATCTGACTGAGGTAGGTCCATGCTCCATCTTGACTGTACGTTGTTGTGCAATGATTGGACCAATCTGTGGATTCACAAAAAGGAACTAATTAGAAAAGAAACAAACAGAGCAGATGAGTGCTCCCTCTCTAAAAGGATAAAACCATTACAGATCTTCTAGAAGAAGATGCAGCATATGTGTACAACTCAGAGAACTATAGAAATATGTGGTATGAACAGTAGACCTGGCAGTAAGATGAGATGTTTTCTCAGGGTTACCATGGGCTATGGATTGACAACAACAACAACAACAACAAAAAGACAGAAAAAATGTACTGTTAAATTAAAAACTCTAGCAGATTCAGCTAGAATAAAATACACTGGGAGAAAGTTATTCACTTGAGGACTTGCCAGCTGAAAATGACTATAGCTAAAAAACATTTAGCCTGTATTGTTGTTGATATAGCATGCACACACACACAGGCACATACACAAACATACACACAATGTCTGTGGTGGAGGACCATTCTTTTTCTTCAAAAAGCTCCAGTTAATCCATAAGTTGCAAAAAGTGCACATTGTACATTCTTTCAACAGACAAGTGAAGAGGTTTCTTGTGCAGGGAGGCTCAACTCAGGAGCATCCATTTAGAGCTGGAAGAGATCTTAGAGATCATCTGATCTAAGGCTCCCAGCACTTTGGTTTTCGATAAGCCTCTTGCACTTACCAACATAAAATATGAAATCAATTCTAGAGTTTACTATGTGGATTACATGAAAAAAAGACATTACTTTTTTACAAAAAAAAATGACGCCTCGATGAGATTTCCCCCCTCCAGGGTTGTGTGTATCCCAGGTTTAAAAAGCCTCCTCTAATCCTACCTCATTTCACAGGTAAAGACTTAAGGGGATGGAGTTAAAGGAATTTGTCTGAGTCACAGAAAATTTAAGCTGAAGAGCCAGGATTCTCTGGCTCTTGTTTCATGGCCTATTGCAAATAGGTCATCCTTTCCATCTTACTGTACTGCTGGGTAGCTGCAGCATCAAAGTGGTGAACACAAATGAGACTATACTATTACTCATCTGCCAGCTGTGTCCTGTCTCCTTAGGATAGATAATCAATGAAAATAGAGCCTCTTCATCCTTCCCATGCTTATCAGAAAGGCTCAGAAACACCAAATCAGGAAAACTCTCTCTGGAATCCTTACAGCAAGTCAATGGGACTCTTTCTATAGGCTCTCTTGATTCCTGAGACTCCAAACCTAGGGTAACCTAAAGGAATCACCTGAAGATGGAGAGAGAAATGAAGTGGCCCTTGATGATGAAAGAGAAGAAAGGAAGGGAAATTAAATAACTATTATAATCACCACGACCACGGAGAAAGGGTGAATGGTTTTTAAAATTAGAATTTTGCAGAGCTGCACAATGGGGTTTCATAAATGCCTCTGACAGTTTGATAGTTTTAGATTTTTTTTCCTCAAAGGAGCATTTATAAATTCCCAAGATGCCGAGCAAATCTGTGCTGTCTTTACTATCAACCATCTGTTCAATTTAGTCCTGAGGTAAATTTCCTAAATCCAGGCTTTTTTTTTTTTTTATGCTCTTAGACTCCCACCCATCTCTCTTGAATACATGCCAGCACATTCTGTGAGTAATCATCACAGAGTGACAACCAAGGTAACAAGTTAAAGTAATTTATACTCTCTATAAAGCTCCTCATTAGGATGGTGAAGGAAGATACTTGGTACGCACCTGATGTCACAAAGTAATTACTACAATTTCCAACAGCAGGTGGAGAGAACAGCTGACATTGAGCAAGCAAGAATGGGCATCCACTTATTTTGACACCTGGCTGCTCCCTTTAGAAGGCCTTTTAAATAAAATCACGTTAATTCCCAACAGGTGGGTTCTGGGAGTAGCGATGATCTAAGCAAAGGCTTTATTTAACCCACAGGAAGTGTGAGTCACTGGCTAGCCAGCTGATGGACTAGAGAAGAGAGCATAGGGCTGAGGAGTGTAAGGGTGGGGGGGAAATAGCAGGTAAATTGTTAAGGAACTTTGGCCTGCTCTCCTCCCCTCAAGTGTGTTAGATGCTTATGCCCTTATGCCATGGGGAGAGAAAGGAGGTGGTGTGTCACTGCCCCCTCGTTAGGTCTTAATGTTGGGCCTTTGCGGTGATATTCAGACCGAGTAATTGGTGGTTACACTGGGCCTGAGTAAGTTTAGCTTTAACTATCACAGATGGAGGGAGCTGAGAGGTTTTTTCAGGGTCCTTTGGACCCAAATGGCTCCTTCCTTCTGCTTTTCCTTGGGCTCGTCAGGCCTTGTGGCTGAGAGCAGAAGATCAGTTCAACTGCAGGATCATAGGTCAGTGGATCTAGAGTTGAAAGGCAACCCAGAGGTCATTCAATCCAAACTCCCATTCTATATAGGAGTAAACTGAAGCCCAGAGCTCAGTGATTTGCTTAAAATCACAGAGACTTCCAGTGTTTTGACTCTAAATCAATGCTCTTCCCATAACATCACAATCTTATATTCACAGATCCTGGGTCTATTCCATCATCCCCCTTTAACAGAGGCTTGTGGTCACCTGACGGGCCTGACCCTTATGTGCAGGCAGACCCCTTTCATCAACTGGGTTTCACAAGCACCCGGAAACACACCTGGAGCACTGGGATGGGTCACTTCCTCTCCCTCCTATGGAAAACATTCCCTTTCCAAGGCACCATACTTGGCACAAAAGAAAAAACAGCAAAATGAAACATAGCTCCTGCCCTTAGAGTTTTACAGTCTCATGGGAGGGGACCTACCATCTTTTCAAAATTCTACCATCTACTTCCTATCAGATTCTCATCTTCATCACACTTAGCTCTGCCCCCCATCCCAAACCCTTACATTGTGTTTTTTATGGGGGGGGGGGAGATTCTCTGTATCTCTGACCTTTCATCAATTGTTTCTTTTGGTACTATGATATAGCAGTAAAGCACTCATTCTGGACTTAAAAGAACCTGTGTTCAAATCTTGTCTCTTGTGCTTATTCCATGTGTGACCTTACTCTTCCTGGGCCTCAATTTGTTCCTTCCTAAAATGAGGGAGTTGGATTAGCAGGCATCTGAGGTCCCCTGACCTCAGGGCATCAAGTGAAACTTCATTATCCTTGCCTTGTTCCTCCACTTACCCAAATCTTAGTTCAGACAAAGGAATTTGCATAACTCCTTTTTGTATTGCCATTTCCAGAACATTTTCTCTTTTTCAATAATTTCTTCTCTTTTAAGGTTCATATAAACAAAACAGAACAAGTAACCTCTCTAAAGTCAATTGTCAGCTTCCACAACACCCTTCCTCCTTCTCCAGTGTTTTCTGCATATAGCTTGGTCTTCCTTTATACTTTTTCTTTTTCACCTTCAGCAACTTTATCATCCATATCAATAACTATTCTAACTCCTGATTTCCGAGAGCTTATACATCTACAAATTCATAAACTTCTCCTCCATCTCTAGCAAACACAATGGAGACTACTCAGACCTTGCTATGAGCTGATATTGCTATACCTTTAAGATCTGGAACTCTACAATTGTCTTCTTTCACCCCAAACTTCTCTTATATTCTCACTTCTCCCATACTTGTTCTGGGAGGTCCTCACAGAGGTCTCTAGTATTTCTTCACCTTCTTATTCTCCCAGTTTGCTTATTTCTTTTATCTTAAAGTCTATTCACAATATTACCCTTCTGCATATACAGCAGTTGCAATAAGTAAATGCTAAATAAGGAATGAATATTAAACATAAGAGATAAGCAACAGGATCTACCTTACAAAAATTAAATAATGTGAATTTTTATTTTCCAAGCTATCAATTAAAAAAAGCATCCTCTTGTTTATTGTGCAGGTGTATTAAGAAAAAAAAAAAAAACAGAAGATAGCTATTATGTAGTAGCCTTTTAAAATGTGTCCAATGTAAAATACAAAGTACAATAAAGCAGAGTTCAAAAGTACAAAAAAAAAATAAGTCAACAAAAAAAATTCTAGTAGAAGAATAAAGAAAAAAGTAAAAAACCAGTTAATATAAAAACACTGACTCAATGAATTTAGAGCTAGAAGGGAATCTTTGAGATGACCCCTTATAATCTGCTTATTTTGTATCTCCAGACAAGAGAAGTGACTTCTCCAAAATCATCTGGGTAGTCAAATAGCAGTCAAATCCAGGGCCTCTCATTGCAGATCCAGTACTCTTGGCAAAATAATAAGTGATAGTAACTGGAAGTTGCCTACAATCCTACTAATCCCTATTAATACATCCTTATGCAGGACACAGTCATCAGATAATGATTATTTTTAGTGAAAGGAATAAAGAGGAAAGACATGAGTGTG
Organism: Antechinus flavipes; assembly: GCF_016432865.1. Classification (NCBI taxonomy): domain Eukaryota; kingdom Metazoa; phylum Chordata; class Mammalia; order Dasyuromorphia; family Dasyuridae; genus Antechinus; species Antechinus flavipes. Next base: position 214,834,438 of record NC_067403.1, on the reverse strand, counting down.
ATATGGTTCCTCTCTATCAAACTGAAGTCCAAGTGACAAATAGAAGTCATTTCTCTGAGGGCTAATACAGAAAGGTCTTTCCAGGAATATGCTTTGCAATCAGGTCTAAAAAAGGAAAACTCTCCAAATGAGCTAGAACACTAGAATAAGCATTTGCTTTCTTAAATGCCCGGGCATAACCCACTAGGTTTTAAAAGAACAAGTTTCTGGAAGCTTGGCAGCTTGGCAGCTAACTATGTTGGCAACTGTTTTTAGTTATAGGGCTGTCACAAGAAGAATTACTTCAAAGAATTGGTTTTAGGACTAGAAGTGTCATAAGGAACTGAGAGCTGTGTTCATCACTAAATTTCTTATGAGATTGCAAATAACTCATACAAAAGACAGAAATTTTTACCCATGAGAAATAGTCAAGAAATTGTTTAAAAACCTATAAACTAAATTCATTCTGATTTAATTTAAATGAATTTCTTTTGATCAGTCTACAGAAAAAATGGAGAACTTCTTAGAATACTTGTAAAAGGCCACTGTTCTTTCAAAATTTATTAAATTCTTATAGTGTTCTTCCAGGCTAGATGGTTCACTTTTTTTTTTCTCACAGGCTCCTATTTTCTGGTTCTTCTCATCCTAAGTTCCCACATCTATATTCCTATGTGTAGATCAGATTTTTTTTCCCCAAAACTATCAGCTAGTTTAGGCTTAGCTGATTTTTTTTTAAATTATCATTTTTTACCAATATACTTGCACCAAGAAGATTATTTCTCATCTGGAATCCCTTTCCCAGTTGGCTTGCCTTCCCTGAACTTGTATTTCAAATCATTTTTCCAATTTGATTAATAACACTTAATATTCTCATCTCTTCTAAGTTTACTGGCAAATATCTCTTAGCTTGGTGCCATTAGTCAATTCAAAAAGCACATTCATCATTCAATCATTAAGTTATGAACGAAAACTGATAAACAATACCTTTATTTCATATGACTTCTGTAATTTAGGAAGTTCTACAGACAGTCATTTTTGAATGACAATAACAATAATAACCGCTCATATTTATATAATATATAGTTCACATTTACATAGTACCTTAAATTTGACTCAAAGCACTTTATATTCATTTTATACTTCAACAGAAAAGCTTCTGAGGAAAGTTGTGTGCTTTACCAGCAACTAGACAGAATGGTACAAAACTAGTCAGAGAGGCTATGGCATCATGGGTATGGGTAGATGAATCAATGCGTGTGGAAAAAATTCAAACCAGCCAACCAAGCATACTTACAGAGAAAAGTTGCATATAACATCCAGTCACAGACTATGGCAAGGAAAAGTAAGAAGAATATATAATAGTGATGATTTCCAAAACCTGAATTCAAAAACAAAAAGAAATACTGAATAATTCTTCTTTTTTTTTTCAATTTTAAGATAATTAACAATTTACTAACAAAGGCTTTTCATGAAGTGAAATACATATAAAGTCATCCCATTAAACAATAATTAAGACAAAAACACAATCATGTAATCTTGCTCTTAGCTTTTCTTAGGGAAGTATAGAATCTTATTCTGTCCCCTCCCTTTTTTGGTGTGGTGAGGCAATTGGAGTTAAGTGACTTGCTTAGGATCACAAAAGTTTCTGAAGCTGAATTTGAACTCACAGGCCTCCTGATTTCAGGGCTGATTCTCTCACCACCTAGCTACCTCTGCCCCTCCCTCTAATAACCTTTTTATACACGTTAAATATGTTTAAAATGAACAACAACAGTAACCCTGACCAATAGAATGGAGAATATAAACTTTAGGAAAAGGGATCAATAGATGTATAATAAACAAAGAGGAAAAAAAGAGTCAATTGTCAGATTGCAATAACGAGGTACTTCTCCTGAGACATCTCACTTGGTGGCAAAATTTTGCACACAGGGAAACAATAGAGGGGCTGAAATGTACAAGCAGGTATTCAAGGAAAGTAGACCTGGTCTACCAGCCGCCTCTGATTCTCCCACCTCCAGGACAAGAAGAAAGCAAATAGAGAAGCTGCCTGGGGCTGCTGGGCCCTTTTTAAAGCTGTGTGGACTCCCCATTCCTACTTTCCAAGAGATAATCCCCTTTAACAAGAAAGGACTAACAAAACAGATCTCTTTAACTTCCACACGCCAATCACAGAGGATTAGTTTGCTGTTTTTAATTAAATGTGTATACATGTGTGCCCATGTGTCCGGGCAGATGTGGACATGCAATCTCACCTATACAGCGTCCAGTCCATAGACAGTGCTGGTCATACCGAGCCACACAGGAATTACAGAGATGACAATGGAGGGACCTTAATGGTTTCTTCACCTAATTGGGAGGGCAAGAGACCTCAGTGAAAAACTGAAACTTAAGCACTCATGCTGCGCATTAACTTCTTGTGATGGAAAAAGCCCTAGATAAAGCCTCTGTAGGTTTGGTAAATATTTGTCACAGTCTTTCTGCTTGACATGAGACAAGTTCCTTCTCCTCTAGAAGGTTCAATGTTGTCTTCCAGCTCTAATATTCTATCATTCTGAGTGACTTCAAAAGAAGTAGTATGCTTTTCAAATTAAGACACTGAATATTCATTCAATTATTTTTTAATGAAGAGATATATTGGTATGGATAATATAAAAGGAGATAATCAATAAATCATTTCAATTTGACTCTAGAAAATCCCCTAGAATTTGGGTCAGTAGATTTACTATTATGATTCTGTTTCGATTAAGTTATATTAAGAATAGTTTTTATTTCTTGAGCAAGTCATAGTAAACAGTAGAATACATGGCAGGGGGAAACTTACTAGGGACAAACAAAATCATTGATAATTTTTGAAGTGGATAATTGAAAGTTCATAGGACTTAACATTGGAAAAGATTTCAAAGACCAACTAAGTCAAATCCACTTATTTGGAAGATGAACAAGCTAAACTCCAGAGAGATTAAATGACCACAGTCAGCCAGGTATTAAAACAGCTGAATTAAGACTCAAACACAGGTCTTCTGGTTTCAAATCCCAGTGTTTTTCCTAGGACAGGTAGGCTGTATATAGATTACACATTATTCATAAAACTTTCCCATGGCAGATGATCCTTTTTGACATTACTTAAAAATCAGAATTCAGTAAAAATAAAGAAACATAGGAATATTACAAATGTTCCAAATGGAAGACAGACATTATCCCTTGGTAATGCCTTCTCAGTAATTTACTTTTATTGAGAAAAAGAAGACACAGAAAAGGTTCACTTACAAGACAAGTTGTGCAAAATGTTCTGAAATCCAGGCAACCAGCTTCTGCAAGGGCAATGATATTCTGAGAAGCAGAAAAAAAGAAAGAAAGAAAGAAAAGAAAAAAAAAGAAAAAGAAAGAAAGGAAGGAAGGAAAAAAGGAAGGAAGAAAAGACATTATGATTTTGTTTTTTTATCTAATTATGTATGGCTAAGAACCACTGCACAGGCTACAGATAGAAAATAATTTGAAAGAGTTGCTACCAAACCATTACACATTGGAAATTTTATAACTTTTTGAGACATTTTCTATTGTATTTCATAAATCTGGAAGCATATAGATTTGTAATACCAATACTATGACAATTTGTTCCCTCTGACTATTGAACAAGTCAGATTTTAAGAGAGAAGGTGGTACCATAAGTCATAATTGCTCTAGATTTTGTTTAGACTTCCCAACAAAGATCAGAAGTAATTTCACCAACTTGCTAAAAGAACACTTTTTGTAAGATCATAAAAAGGGCACTTCACTGGCAACTTCACATTTGTTATTCTCTCAGAGCCAATAACAAAGATTCTGGAATTATATATATTTATTTTGGTTGCAGTCCTGCCTAAGTGAAGAGGAAAATACTACCATAGTAAAAGTCTTAAAATATTAAAAAACCATTGATCACTGATTTTGAGCTGGAAGAGAACTTTATCAAATCCAATCCCCTCCTTTTATAGTAGAGTAAACTGAGGCCCAGTGGAATTAAGTGACTTACCTAAGGTCCTATATTAATAAATGTCTGAGGAAGGATTCAAACTCAAATCTCCCTGACTTGAGTGCCATACTCTATTAACCATGAAGTACTTCTACTAACTATGCTATTGAGCTGCTTCAATTATGGGAACAATTGTTTCCTAGTGGAACTGGATGTGCATCTGATTAGAAACAGATCAAAAGTGAAAGAAAAATTTAAAAACCAACTATATTATGAAAATAAATGGAAAACTCAGGTACTATCCATTAATAAAAGTTTGGATATTGATAATAAAAAGAGAATGAAACAAAGTGGAAAAATTGCACAGCTAAATTTCAAACCAAAGTAGAGAGCATTGGAACTACTTAAAGACTTTACCGTTTTCCTTTCTTCTTCTGAAATTTTGGAGTAGCCAGGATCGGTGACCCAGGTTTTGTAGAAAAAGTAGAGGAGACCAATCACACTGAGAAAGAAAGAAACCTGAAGAGGGATGCCAGTTAAATGTAAAAGTCAGGTCAAGGAACACAATATTTCACATTCTATCCAGCCAAATGGGAGTGATCGGGATGAGCTTGGTGTTAACACCCTCCCATTTCTTATTTCCATATCATATTCCTACCTCCAGGGTCTATCCCATCACGTAGCTATTCAGATTCAGTAGCTAAACAACTAGTAGTTAACAGTCCCCTGCCCAACACATACTTTGGAAGTATAGCTAAGAATAGCTTAAGGTATTACTTTATCTAGAAATATCTACATTTTATCATGGAACTTTCAAGAGACTATAAAATCTCTAAAGAAAAGAAGACCAAGGGATAGCTAAGTGGCACAGTGGATAGAGCACTAGTCCTAAAATCAGGAGGACCTGAGTTCAAATTTGATCTCAGACACTTACCACTTTTTAGCTGTGTGACCCTGGGCAAGTCACTTAATCCCAATTGCCTCAGGGAAAAAAAAGAAAAAGAAGATATAAATCTCTAATTTAGACACTACAGGGGAAGAAGTTAGAGAGAGGGGAGAGGAAGTAAGCAAGGAAAATCTATTTGTATTGATAATTATACTAAAACTATTTTAAGACAGCTTCTGTAATTAATCTAAAGAAGCATATTCTTTGCAAAAAATTTCAAATACAACCAGTTTCTATGTGTGTTAGATAAGCTTTAAAATTTTATTTTTTGTTAGATGATGGTACAATTCATATTTACTAATCCTTGTAATGCTATTACAATGGAGAGTCAAATAGCTGAGTGTAAATAGGCTTTAGTACATTAAGGAAAATAAATTGCCTTGCAAGCTGAGGGAGGGATAACAGCTAGGAAGGCCTTACCACACTACACTGGTATCTCTTAATGCTAAGAGATAAAGAAGAAGGCCCTCAACTACCTGGAGAACCCAAGTAGGGAGGATTTAAAGGGCATGAACAAGTAGCACAAAGGGTGAGGTAAAGTATGGATGGGGCATGATGGGGATTGGTAGGGGTAGGACACACATTTTTTAGGTCAAAGTTCTATATCATTATAACTAAATGACAGTGACTGTAATACTAATTTTGAATATGATCAACAAAAGTCAGTTTTCTGAAAAAAAATGACTGTCACAGTTTCTAAAGTTTCTAATCTTAGGACAACGCACTGAAAATGACATTCTAGGGGGCTAGGGTTAGAAACTGAATTATGAAAAACACATCATAAAATCCAGAGGCCACAATTGCAGCTGAACTTAATAAGTACAGGAAATGTTTAGCACCCTTCATTGTAGCTTGCCTGTAGTTGTTTTTAAGGATTATATGAGTTATACTCTCCAACTCATTTTGGCCGACATACACCCATAAAGTGCTTCTCCACTGCCCTCTGAGTGACATTCCTTTGATGTTTTCAGAAATAAATCATTCCATGACTCATAGCCACACAAGCACACAAGTATATTGGTATTAAAATGATGGGCTATATTTCAGGGAGAATTCTGAAGTCACTAAGGTAACTTCTCAGTTCCCTAAAGGCAATCTAGTCTCATGTCCATACCCTGTTTAATCCTAGATGCAAGTGTTGTGCTGACAAAATGCAACAAAACAAATACAGTTTCAAGAAAAGAATTAAATGAAAATTTAGGGGAAGACCTCCCACATTGGGCAGATAATCTGAAAAATTGACAGGACTAAGATGTACACATAATGAAACATGGATGGGCCATGAGCGGCACCAATGAAGGAACAGGTGCACTGACAAGATCACCATCTGGAATTAGCGTCTCCTCTCCCTCCCTCCCTCACCTTTGCCCTCCCCAAGACAGTAAGCCATCTAATACAGGCCAAAGATGTGCAATTTGGGTTTTAAATACTAACTCATCCTGACTTACAAAGTGTGTTTACTCCCACTGCCCCTAGTACATGGGTGTGGAAATGATGACAGGCTAGGGCAACATCAAAGCCATTGGGCCAGAGGTCTAAGTGGAGCAGCTCCTAACGTGCCCAGAACCAACTAACCACTCCCCATGATGTGTATAGATAGGTCTTCGTATAACCCATGTGTGACCTCTGTCAGGCCCTCATAGAGTACAACATCTTCACACTCTTCCCAGAGAGATGAGGGTATTAGAAGGAAGGGCAAGGGGAGGTTGCTGGCTTCTGGGCTCAGTTGCTGCTATAAAATAAAAGCCAATTTAGAAACAATGCCCAGGAGGCTTAAATACTTCAATTTTTATAAACTCGCTACATTTAGACTTGGCAAAAATGGTATTAGGAGCTGCAGCTTCTGACCTTCAAATACTCATCTTATTCTTCTCTTTACTTAAGAGCTAATCTACTTGGCTGAAATGGGTGTGTGGGGAGGGGCGGAGGGAGAAAAGATAAACATTATGCATAAACTGATGTTTTTTTGCAAATTAAATCATATTTTAAATAAGACCACTCACTATTTAAAGAAAATCTAGGGTGAGTCACTGTGAAGAGCAGAATCACCTCTCAATTTTTTCCCTGTAAAACCAGATTTACTTCGAAGTATAACTTAAATAAGATACATCCACATATGGCTTCCTGGGAAGTACCCGTTCTACTGCTTGGGTAACTTTAAGATGATCCTGTGAGAACAAGATTAATTGAATTTTCCTGTCAGTCACAAAAGCCTAACAAAAGAATCACTGAAGGTAAACTGAAGTAACATAGCTTGGGAGATGAAACATCTGATGACTGAACCTTTCTTTTTATCCTCTGTTACTGTCAAACTGGATTCTGCATCACTCTTCAAGGCCAGCTTAAGTCTAATATCTTTCATGAAGGTTTCTATACTGTTATCTCTACTGAACTTATCGTTAATACCCCTCCATCTTTCACCTAATTGTTCCCTATTTTATTGCCTAGATTATGAACTGCTCAAGGGCAAAAATGTCTGAACCACCTTTGTGCGAAACTTTAGGTAGCATAATATTAATGTCACCATACTCTGGATGTACTAAAAGCTTAATGAATATTTGTTGAATTAATGAAAAAAAGATACTACCCAGATATATACCACAAAATATTGTTCTGACAAGTGACTTTCCAGAGTCTGCATATGCATTAAAAAGAACATCCTCTGGATTCATAAGAACCTGGGAAAAACTTATATGAACTGATACAAAGTGAAGTAAACAGAACCAAAACAATATACACAGTAACAGCAATATTGTATGATGATCAACTACGATTGGATTAGCTATTCTCAGCAATACAATAATCTTAAACAATTCCAAAGGACTTATGATAAAAAATGCTATCTAACTCTAGAGAAAGAAATGATGAAGTTTAAATTCAGATCAAAAAATATTTTTAAAAATTTCTTCTTGTTTTTTGTTCTTCTTGGAGGAGGTCCAGTGTTTTCTTTTGCAACATGACTAATATAGAAATAAGTTTTACATGATTGCACTTGTATAATCTATATCAAATTGCTTGCCCTCTCAAGGAGGGAGGATAGTGAAGGGGAAAGAGAATTTGGAACTCAAAATTTAAAACAATGTTAAAAATTGTTTCATATGTAAGTGAAAAAATATGTAAAAATTCAAACAAATAACACCCACATGAAGAATTTGAATTTGAACAGATATTGGACAACTCTAACAGGATAATACAATTATGGAAAATACAACCCAAGAAGAAAACTTCCAAAGGGCATATGCAGGTCAGCTTCATTGTTTAAAAAAAAAAAAAATCCCATTTATTTGAAGAAGAAGTGTGCCACCTAGTGATTTACCCAGAGCCTCTCACAAATAGCAAGCTTTTCATTTTAATGTTTAGGAACAACTGTGGACCAAGTTCCATCTTTTCAGCAATGATCGCTTACCAGGGCTGCCTATCCACCAATAGATTTTCTCAATTTTGCATTATATTCAGAGTTAACAGTGTTTAAGTGTCTTTGGTCTAAGTAAACTGAACTCATTTGTGGGCACAATGTTATGCCTTTATTTGTTAACAAAGAAGATGCACTCCAGGGACATATTCCATTGTCAGAAATTTCATGACTATAATTAGAAATAACACAGGGATGTATTTCAAGACCCTAATCTCTTCCCCTGAGTTCCAGAAAGATCCAGTTTTTGTCCCTTCCACTCTAGCATTGGAAGTTACAATTCCTCAAGTCTTTGCAGCTTAAATGGAGATAAACTCTCATTTCTCTTCTGATTGTTGCCTGTCATGTGGTTGCAGTATCTGGCTGTCACTTGAGTGGTACCCTTCCCTCTCCTATATGACTAGGTGTTTCAAAGACCTTTCAGAGACAGCTAGTTGTCAGGAAGAACTGAATTTAAATCTGGCTTCAGGCACTTACTAGTTGTGTGATCCTAGACTTGTTTGCCTCAGTTTCCTCAACTGCAAAAAGGGCAGTTACAGTACCTATCTATCTACCATCTAAAGTTGTTGTGAAGATCAAAAGAGACAATAATTGTAAATCACAGCATAGAACCTAGCACATAGCAGTCACCTAATAAATGCTTTTTCCTTTTCATTTCTTCTCCCTCCATAACTGACATCTGTGTTCAGGCAGGTCTGTCTGGTCTTTCAGTTGCACAAGAATTCTGTTTCTAAGGAAGACATTTTTTTTAGCTGTTTTTGCCACTGTTAAAAAAATGATGAGACAAGAACATCTCCCAAACCTTTCCCCACCACTTTGATTTTGTTAATGAGGGTTTTACTCCCAGAAGATTTGTTCTTTGAAGAATCCCTGTTCTATAAAATTCCTGGTCAAGTGAAGTGATCAAATTATTCAAGGGATGTATTAAAGAAATTAACCATATTTATGTGCAACTTAAAGTAACATCTCATGCAACTTCTAAATAATAGTAACGAAGTACCTTCTGCTCTCATAGCATTTGGTGAGTCTTCTTCAAAAGGTAAAAACATATTTTTCTTGCATGAAACCCTTTCAGTTAGAATCTTTAAAGCAGGTACCCTTGAATTTTTTTTGTATTGTAGGTCACCTTGGTGGCCTGGTGATGCCTACAAACCCTTTATTATATACTATTTTTAAATGAATAAAATTAAATCCCTTGGATTACAAAGGAAACCAATTCTGTGGAAATATACTTATCAAAATATTTTTTTCAAAGCATTCAGATAAGGACTTCTGCTTTAAAGGGATATGAATTTTAACTTCCTTTCCTGAATTTTATCTGACACTCAATTCAGAAAAAGACTACTTCTTTTTGAAGGCAAAGACATTAACCTGGCACTGGATGAAAATAAGAAATGTAACTTAATTCACACAAAGGATATCAGGCAAAAATAAGATGAACCACGTCAGGGATATCCAAAAAATGGAGCTCAGCAAAATAATGCCTGGCAAATACTTGAGGTTCTTGTGCCCCACCAGGAACCTGGAAAAAAAAAAGGAAAAGCTATTTCTAGAGGGCATGATCAACTAATCAACAAAAATTTATTAATTGCCCCCTACATGCCAGACATTGTTTTAGGTGGTGAGTATAAAGGTAAAATTGGTTATGGAAAATGCCATAAAGTGTCAATATTTACTTCTATTTTCTGCCTTTCATTTGCACAAAGGAATATATTTTTAATTCTTAGAGGAATCATTTTTTTAGCTCATACCCTAAAACTCTCACACATTTTTACTAAGTTAGCTAGATTTGTTTTTTTAAAGAATTATAAAGTTAAAATATATGGAATGTTTTAGGTATAATCATCTATTTCTAAATTTCGATGAAAGGGCATAACCAGTGGCTTGTCCTGCTATTTCACTGACAAAACAAATTATTTGAGTCTCTGTCACTGTTACAAGTCCATTGACTTATATATGTATATATAGATATATGTCAATTCAATTTTTTGAGCCTTAGTTTCTTTAAATCTATAAAATAAGGGAAATAGCCTTGATGATCTTTGGGGTCTGTTCCAATTCTGTGATTTCTTATGTATCCAAATGTCTAAATGCTTTCGTGTGTTTTATGTATAATGTCAATTTTTTTTTTTTTTACAAAATTACTCTATTTAAATTCCATAGTATGTATATTATATAAAAATAGTATACTTACATAAATATATGTTCAAGTACATAACAAACATTCTTTATTTCTATTTTTCTTACTTCTCTGACCATACATGGAATAGACTTTAAACATTTTCATGTTGCAGTTACTTCTATAAGTAATTATGAATGAACCTAATATGTTGAAAATTTCCCAAGTGACATGAAGATTCTTACTCGTTTTTGTCAAGTGGGTAAGTCACACTCATGTTAAAAGAAAAAGCTTTAAGCCTTTTGTACACAGTTTTTGATTTCTTTAAAACAACAAAGCAACCATGCTTTGGCAAAGGGGAGGAGAAGAAGGCAGAGAAAGGTGCATGCAACAGATCATTTTCTTTAAATAATGACAAGGGTAGCTTACTGCCTGGAAAAACAGCAGGTTCTAGGTCAGTTGATTTTGCCACTCTTGCTTCCCCAATGACAAATACAACATAAGTTCACATCTCATTGGCCCCCAGAATTGGCCCCCTTGATTATCAACGTTCATATAGATAGGAAAAGCCAGACAAGCAGCAGAACCATAACTACTCATTCTGGAACCTGGGGCAAAAGACACACACACACACACATATACACGTCAAAGTGATCCCTTAAATTCAGAATGAAGAATGAAACTCTTTTTCTTTCTTTCTGTCTGTCATGGCCAGTGCAGGAATTTGTTTTTGCTTTCTTAAGTAGGGAAGAAGGGAAAGGGATCTAGGAAGGACTATAGACAGATATGAAGAAAAAATGAATTAAATTAAAAATTTAAAAAAATACATTATTTATTAAGATAAGTTCAGATGAAGGAGGTGAGGAAAGAGAAGCCTTGAGGAAAATCATCAGGACACAAGGTACCCAGGAGACAAGAGACTCTAAGACACCACTGGGGAGGCAAATACTGAGGGAAGGGGCAAAGTGAAGAAGGTAGTTACAAGGCGGTCACTGGGGGAAGAAGTGTGGCATTCTTGCTAACTAAGTATAATTAGCTGTTTCTGTCTGCCAAAGGAATACAAGTGTTGCCAGAGTCCTCTGACAATCAGCACTGGGGAGCAAAGCTATTACTGCCCCACTTTAGCTCTGCTGGTCTGTATCCAAACTAAGCAATGAATGCACAGCCATTTTGATTGCAATTCAAGAAAAAGTAGACATACCTTGGAAATAAAGATGTAACAAAAAATACTGCAACAAGAAGACTTCCTTTTAAAAGCCATGAATCTGAATTGAGGTCCATTATGTATCCTATTGCCCACATCGTAATTGTGGAAAGTGCCAACAGCAGGAAAAGCTATTAAAATATGCATAATTAAAATATTATAGGTAAAACATGTTCTAATTATTATACTTATTATAGGACCCATGTCAATAATAATTACTTTAACAACAGCAGTAATACAAAAAATTTCCTGTAGATTGATTGCTAAGTCATGAACTTAGAGAAACATACCTGAGAAATTTCTGAGTTATGGCACAACCACTGTAACTATGTCAAATCCGTGTGTGTGTGTGTGTGTGTGTGTGTGTGTGTGTGTGTTTGTTTTTTTGTTTGTTTAGATGTTGCTTAAAATGTATTTTTTCTGGAAACAATATTAGCTGTTTTAGAAAACCACTTCAAGATAAGTTAGTTTTGTGTGGCTATAAACTCTTTCAAATAATTGTTTATGATAGAAAGTGTAAGATAAGAATGATGATTGCTAAGAGGAACACAATTTACTCCAGACCCACCTAAGGAAATCAAAAGTTAGATGAAGGAAAGCATTTTCACAATTCTCACCAGATACATAACTAAGTAATAAAACCTTTATTTGTAGGAAGAAAAAAAGTTTTGGGATCTGTCATGGTTTATATAATACTAATTTTTCATTTAAGTATTTCATACAGAAATCTATCATATAACTCTAATCTCTCTGTTTCAATATACATGAAGGGGAAAAAGTAAAAGGATAAGGGATGTGAAATCTGGGAATTACTTAGGCACTGGTTATTAGAGACAGCAGTAGTAGGAACAATTCAAATCCAATCCAGTAAGCATTTATTAAGCACTTACTTCATGCAAGACAAATGGGCCCTATAGTGTGGTAAACTAAGAGTGAGGAAGATGTGGGCTTGGCCCTGGCTCTAAAAGAGATGAGTTATGTGATTGTGAGCAGGTCACTCAATTTCACAGAGCCTGGGGGGGAAGACAGAAGTTACAGAGGAGCTGCTTTCTACATCACTGAAAGAGGTTTATATGCAGGGAGTTCCTACATTTATGAAATCACATATCCAGAAAAACAAGAAATGTACAAGATATTGTATTCAGTTCTGGAGACTTAAAACAACAATGCCTGTCCTCAAGGAACTTGTTTCTCCTAGGCATAAACAACTTGTGAACAGAAAAGCACATACATAGTTATCTGAAGAAAAGAAGAAAAACAAAAGCCTCACTAAGTAGGGAAATTAAAAAAAAAAAAAAAAGACTTCTCATAAACTAAACATGAGCAGAGCCTAGAAGAATGGTTCTAAGAGGCAGATTTGAGGAAGGAATACATTCCAGAAACAGGATCTACCACATAAAGGCACTGTTAAGGGTACTGAAGAACAAGCAGGTCAGTTTGGATCTATCTGTAGTCATAACTGGAAAGAGCAATAAGACTTCTAATGTTAAGGTAGTCTGAAACCCCTAGTAGCATGGAGCTTCCCCTGGAAGGACTTGTAATTATTAAAGAGAGTGAGTTACAATGGGACTTTTTTTTTAACCCCAAAAAATGTTTGTAAAATATGAGCTGATCAGGGTAAAAACCTTACAATCAAATGCAGGAAGACAGAAATAGTAAATGAATTCTTTTTGGATCATGATACAATAAAAATTATGTGTAATAAAGGGCCATTAAAAAACAGACCAAAAAAAACCTAAATGACCTAATCCTAAAGAATTAGTGGATCAAACAAAATGGAATAATTTGAAATAATTTCCCAACATTTAAGGATTAGTAAATTATGTTCTTATTAAACATTGCTTTCTTCAAAACATGCTTTGCAAAACCAACATCTTTTAAAAATATTTAGTAATATGCCTATATTCAGATGTTTTAATATAAAACTAATTTTAAAAAAGGTTGTCTAGAAAAGCATGCTAACCTTCCTATATTAGCTACATCTACATTTAAGTCTGATTGTTCAGACATGTAGGGCTACTATTCTTCTTGCAGCAATATAATCTAACTGAAGACAAGTGGCAATAACTTCAAGTATAAAACTTGTAAATCTAAATATAAAGTCAACCTAACATTTCATGCAAGTATAGTTTGCCATAAACACACCAATAATGATAATAAACACGTGTGTGTATATGTACACACACATATAAATATACACACATACACACACTCTCACTTATATATGCAAGTGGATATATACAAAAACATATAATACACACAATTATAAATAGAGAAAATACACTTCTGAAAACATAAAATTAGATGGGAAAATCATTCTAGTTTAGATTCTCCAAGAAATTAAGCTCAGTCCAAGCAAATACTCCAATAAAAATTAAATTGATCACTCCCATGGACTGATAATCCTAGGCCCTGCTTGATGTTTCTTAGGAACCAGGTCCATTGAGTTCAGTCAAAGCCAAAGAAATATCATTTTTGTGGATTCTGAGGCAGTCTAAACAGAGCTGAGCAAATCTGCATATCACCTGTACATTGAGAATCCACTTTGGACCCTAATCCATAAAGCAGATGGAACCTCTATAACTTCAAAAGGGAGAAACTCATTTTGTCCCATAGTGGCTAACAGCCTAGTCAGGGTCCTGGGATTAGGAAATCTCAGCCACACTGACTATATCTTTAAAGTCCCTTCCAAGGCTATAAGTTTTTTGTTTAGCCCAAATCTGTGATTTCATTGGTATTAAGAATACTTCAAGAAACATCTTCTAAAGTAGAACACCTGCTCTGTGCCTTAAGAGTAGCTTAGTTCATTGAGCATTGCCTGACAGGTAAAGTGACTACACCAAGGTCCTGTTACTGGCATATGTCAGAGATATAAATCTTGGTCCTTAGACCTTAAATCCTGACCCTCCTGACTTGGAGACCAGCACCACTCCACCATGATTCTTCTCTTTCAATTGCAATAAGTGTTACGATATAAACTGAATGAGCTCTGGCTGAAAAGAAAGGTTCTTTGGGATACTTAAAAATTCATAATCAGTATAGTCTGAACATGAGAACAATGGTAAAATCTAGGTTTCTAAATTCTAATTCTAAATCTACCATTCATAGAGCAAAGGCTAAGATGAGCCCTCTTATTTCCTTTGACTTGGTTTATCTAAATGTAAGATAATAGTATTTTTAAAACCCTCTTGCAGAATTCCATAGTTATAAACCACTTAGAAAATGTAAAGTGCCAATTATTATTACTGTACACTAGATGGCTATATTTTGAAGATGAACTCTTTTGTTTGAAAATATTAGCTTAAAAGAGATATTTGGTATTCTCTGCTTTACCTTTTCTTAACAGAAAGCATAATTTGAATTTGATTGCTATAATTTAGATTTTTGTCAATCAGTTAGTATAATGGGAAACTGTAGCTCTTAAACCAATGAGCCAAATCTTAGCTTTTTCAGGGCTCAACAATTCATTTTAAATTTATAACAAAACAAAATACAGAAGTTGAATGACAGGTAATCTTTGAGTTTTTTATGTCAATTGCTAGTCCTCAGTAATTTTCCCAAGGAAAACTATAACATCTTGTAATTACCAAGAAAAATATGACTTGACACTATTTCTCCTTGGATTTTTTCCCCTAATAACTTTAAACTTCAATTACTATGTTCAACAAATGGACTCTGAAATACCTCACATTTCTGTAGCCACCTGCAAAGTCTTAAGTTTTTGTTTGCTCTTATTTTAGCTTCTACTGTTAGCATGTGGATAATCAGCCGATGTCTGTTTTTTTGAGCCAAATCAAGTGGTGTTTCTCCCTGGAAAAAAAAAAGAGAACAGGAAAACTAGTTACATTTTTAAACATCATGCATATTGTGCATTTCTCTGAATCATCACAATCAAAAAAAATTTTTTTTTTCAAAAGAAAATGTCCACCATTCTTATTTATTCTGGGAGACAGAAGTTTCTCATTACATATCCCTACTGATTTATCACTTTTCTAGCTAAAGATACAATTAATGGGGAACAAATACTTATTCATACCTTGATATTTCTAATATCCAGACTTGAACCAGCTTGTAAAAGTTTGTCAACGGCACTAACATTTCCTGCTGCAATTGCCCAATGGAGTGGAGTGTTTTGGTGAACTTTATCTACTACATTGATGGAAGGATTAAACTTCAAAAGAAATCCAGTGGGTTCTGGTCTGCATATGAAAAAAAAAGATAAAATAACACAATGTCTTTAGCGGGAGATAATTTATACTGGGGAATTACTTACATCTTTTCTACTAATGCACAGGGAAGTATTTCTCAGACATCTAAAACATCTTGTGCGAAGTGATGTGGAACACATACCTCAATGGTATCTGTTTAATAAACACACACATATACGAAGGAGAGAGGATTTCATGTATATAGGGAACTCTCTCTACCAATCTAAATTTATTTATAAGGTCCTAGGGAGCTGCCTAAGGTGCTGAGACGTGCAGTGACTTGCTCAGAGTCAGAGGGTCAGAGGTGGGATTTGAAACCAGATCTTCCTAACACTAAAACATCACCATTATCATTGCTAGCATCTATAGAGCACCTGCCATCTACCTGGATATTGTGCTTAGCCCTTTATTATTATCATCTTATTTGATGCTTATGACAAGCCTGAAAGGTAGCAACTATTATCATTCCCATTTTACAGTTGAGGGAACTCAGGCAGACTATAGTTTAGTGACTTGTCTGAGGTCACAAAGCCAGTAAATGTCTAAATCTGTATTTGAATTCAGGTCTTCCTGACGGCTCTCCAGGCCCTCTGCACTCTCTGCACTATGGTGCCACCTAGCGGTCTCCTGTATCTTTTATGCCACATTGCTTGTGCATTTATCAAAACTTAATAATTACTTATAAATATAGTTTATATTATTTAAAATAAAATATACTAATTGGTAATTAATTAGTTGATTAATTGATTCATAAATGTGACAGTGTCTTTAAGGAGTTGCCTGTTTAGCTGGGGAAATGAGGAAAGAAAAAATGGTAAAAAAGATATCAAGTAAGACTGAACAATACAAGAAAGAATAAAATGGACTAGTTGTGCATTAGTGCAAATTCATGAATTCACCTAATGAAATTTGTGAAACTCAAATCCAGAAATATTTATTAGACACTTATTATAGGCAAGGAATTTTTCTGAAGATTGTAGGAAAATAGAGTTGTATATCATATGATTCCAAATTCTATCTTGGTAGGTCACTTGGCAGAGCTCAAACACTATAACTCTGAAGGGCAAATATCATATCTTTTTCAGAAATTATGGCCTGTACCAAATGTTTAAAAAAATTATCTTTGTGGTAAATAAAGTGCAATTCCTATGACTTCCCTTAAAGCTGATGTATATATAATAGCTTGCATTTAGCCTCCTTTAAAACAGAACAAATGAAGAAATCTTCATTTGAAGCTCTTAATCTTAATATATATTAAAGTGATGAGCCAGAATTCAATGGATTAAGTACAAAACTGGAGAGAATCATATAAATCATCTAATTCAATAAATTAGAAAACCAAATATTTTTATACAATCATCATCAATTTGTTCTTTCCTATTATGGAAGTTCCAGAAAGCCCAATTCTGAAATAACTGAGTATTTTCTAGTTTTTAGGGAAATGACGACATTTTAAACTATGCTTCATGGACAAAACAAAGAGAAGATAAGAACAACAAATGTTTGATATTTAAAATTAATTAAAAATAACTCCCTTTATTTATAAAGCTTAGAGACTGATTGTGGAGTACTATATGCTGCACTGTATATTGCTAACATAGGCATTTTTTTCATTTATATCCTTTTTCATAGGAAATATCTCTTTGCAATAAGAAGAAAATTTGGGGAAATCAAAGGTAATATAAAAATCAATGAAAATATAAAAAGTGAAGTGGGTAGCATTATGACCAAATTTTGGCCTTGAAGAACAGATGATAAAACACTCCCCCTATCTTGGGAGCCAATGGAGGCACGATGCATATGGAATATGGTTGTCAGACCAGGTCTTTAGCTTTGCTTGATTATCTTTGATATGAAAGAGAGCTCAAATAAAGGATGAAGTCTCAATAGCATGACGGGAGTTTTAAAAAGGCATCAATAAATTTTTTAAAAATAAAATGATTAGCATTATATGAGAAATTGGGCATTTTGTCTCTAATTTGGTTTCCAGAACATCAGTCACAGTTGACAGATAATCCATGGAAGGACAGACTGTTGGAAACACTAACTCTACTACCAGTTAAGAAATGGAGCTTTTGCACAGAGAAAACATCAGTCATCACGTGGTTTTTAATCCTACATATTTGTGTTGATAAAATTTATAGAAGAATTTAAATTTTAAGTGCTTCATGAAATTGTATATTAAAAAGGGATTTTCCCCAAATCAAATTATACTTAATATTAATGCAGTATACACAATACATTCAGAAGGGCCTCAAAAAAATATTTATAGATTTTGTATCTTTTGTTTGCAAAGCTGAATTTTATCATTTAGATTTCAGGCTGCAGCCATTAAAAACACACACACAAAATACCCCCACATCCCTAAATTAAGAAACACAAGTCAAGTTAATGAGCCTGCACTACTGAATATGTAACCTACTTGAATGTTTTAATCATCATTAAATTAGACTCTTCATCATAACAAGTTAATGTTTTCAGAAAACATTGTAGTGGTATTCCAAAATGCAACTACATCAAAAAGTCTAGTCATAGTTTTACTGTTATCCTTTTATTAGAAGTTCATTTTCAAATTTTAAAGCTACACAAATCAAATAAAATGCATGTATGTGAAAGAATCTAGAATTAGAACGAGCACAACTCAATAAAGCTCTTAACTTACCCAAGTACTTTGTGAGCTGATAGCATGAGTGGTGTTTGCCCATTTAAGTCTGTTGTGTCTATACTCTATTTCAAAAAGAAGAGAAGAGATGCTCAATATTACTTTTGAAATATACTCCAATATTTCAAGGTTGCACAGGTCTCATCAACCATGAATACTGAGACTAGCTCCTTAAATCTTAGCAAATAATTTATTTTTTTCATACACTGGATTATAGTTTTATAAATGGTAGCATCGTCTATGGCCCAAATCTATTAATAGGAGATGTATTGTGTTCTTCTTCTTGTGAGGTCTTCAGATAGAGGCAGAAGGACTAATTATGAGGTGGTTAAAGATGAAGTACCTGTTCAGGAAGGGAATTTTTCAAATAAATTTCAATATTTCAAAGCTATATGATGGCCTCTGAGGACTCCTTCCAAATCTGAGGTTCTGTGACTCTGAAAAATGCTATATTCAATCATTTGCAACAGTCAGCAAATACTGCCTTAAATTAATAAAGGCTGTGTGTGTTTTGAAGTACTGTGATCTACAGGGTATTCCCAAAATTCTGAGCTTCAATAGTTTAAAATTGCACTAAGCCTTCTAAGACATCTTATATGAAGATAACCAAAGGGAAGGATATGGAAGAATTTATTACTCCTACTCCTTTCTAATTTATGACTCAAGAGGTTATAATTATTCTACTGCAATTAGCTCAGCCTGATGGAAAGTACTTGTTTAAATCAACTGCAATCATTTTGATAGCATTTGTGCAAACATGCTTTCAGTCTAGGTCTACTGGTATGCAAATTGTTTTCCCACCAGAAAAGCATATCTTGAGCATATATAACTGACAGTAAAACCCCTACTTCCAGTACCCTATAATTTAAACTATTATATTGAGCTACAAATGGATGCCCCATCAGGCAAGTCAGTTTTTACAGAAGTATTTTTGAATATATGTGAGAAATGTGAATTCAAATAAGTCTTTTATCTACTACACAGGAGATGTGTTAATTCATGAGCTAGCCTAATTTTTTTTTAAATGTCATTGAAAGAAAAACCCAGGTTTTGAAGATATAGTTTAAAGATATGAAGGAAATTATTGGGTTCACATGGGAAACTATCATAGACTTACATCTAGTTAAATGCTGCAGAGCACCAAATAGTCTTTACTTTATGCCTGAATAGAGTAGATAGAAATAGGGTGCTCAACATCTATGCTAAGTATAGATATTTTAAGGTTCAACAAAAACTTCCATACTTCAATGGATTCTTATGCCTCATTGAAGCATATACTTTTTCTATCACTTAGATCACAATCCATCAACAAGAGGTTCTCATTCATGATTCTTGGTAAATCCTCTCTGAGGTAGCTACCCAACATACTACATACAAGAGTACTTATGTGTATGCATGTGTGGGTGTTTAAACATTTCATGGCTACTACTGAGATACACAGACCTTCACAGGTTATCCCTTCTTCCTTACACAATAGATCCACAATCTCATGCCTTCTCTCTTTCCCAGATTCTTAAAGAGTGGTTTGTGATGCCACAAAGGGTCTCATAATTGAATGTGGGAGCTACAAAATTATTATTTATTATCAGTAAAATTTGAGGTATATATTTATTTTATGTAACTATATACCTGAGAATAAAATTTTTTCAAGAGAAAAGGGGTCATGAATGGAAAGTTTAAAAAGCCCTGCTCTATTATGGTGACCAAAATTTCTGTTTCTTCTGAGTTTAGTGCTCTATAATTCACAGCCATGAGGTATCAGTAAAAAAATATTGGTGTCTTAAAAAAAAAAGATAGGCTTTTTATAGGAGGAAGTAATTTTGGAAAGGCTGTAAAATTTCTAAAAACATGATATAACCTGACCTCTTATTTAACTGTGAAACCATTAGTTCATTAGTAGCACTAATCTAAGATTTTATATCTATCTAATAACGATGATGATGATGATGAATTAACTAAATGAACTGCATCAACAATTAAACTGCATGTGGCAATTTCTTCATTGTGTTTTTCAAACCCTTTAGTTTTCCAGTATGAATGACCAACATCTTTAGAAAGATAGTGGAGCTCATTAAGATGGCCTTGAAGGACTTGATGCAGCCAGAGTACTATGTTCTGCAAACAGGAATATTTGGAAAAACATCACCATTGAAAGGAAATCTTTCTTATATTTAGATCATCTTGGTGAGTATATATTCTATACTAAATCCTAATTTTATGCCTTACTTGATGATGGTACTCAACAGATCACAGAACAAAATAATCACTGAGATTGCACCCATTGTAGAGACATATATGATTTTAACATCCATTTTTTTCTAAAGCATATTTTCTAAAGAAAGCCTTTTAAGCTGCATTGTATTCCATGAAGTTAAATGCCTTTTTTCTAATTTTTTGGTAATCAGCAAACAAATAGGCAGATTTATTATCTCCAAATTCTCCCAGGAAGTAATGTGATTATAAAGATGAAGGCTGCTACAGAAAAAATCTGCCTTCTCATGTTTTCATAAAGTGTAAACTTGATGTATAAACTGATTGTTATCCAAAGGATTTTATAAAAATTAGAAAATAAGTCCATAAGCACAAATGCAGATGTCCTATTTGGTCACTTGTTTTTAATAATAATCCTCAATTGGTCTTCTTACCTCCTTATAAGCAGATTATAACCTATCCATGCCTACTACAATTTATATGATTTTTGTCCAAGTTATCCCATCAGTTTACAACAAGGGTATCACTCTATGTGTTAGAGACCACAAGACTAATCCATCAATCCATCTTCTCTTTTTCTTGATAATGTCTTCTGCTCCTTTAGAGTTCCTTATTAGTTATATTTTTACTTTTGCATACCTACCATGCATTTCTCCATTACTTTCCATGTGATATTTATTTTTAATTCTTCAGAAGTAGCTGTATTCCATGTCTTGCCGTAATAATGCAATAGTGGGAAAATATTAGTATAAAAATATGGTTGTCTACTTTCATTGGAAGCTTGGGGTCAGGAAAGGAGCTTTGCAGTTTGCCAAAAAGCAATCTAATCCACTCTCTTCCTTTTATTCAACTAGGCCAAACTCATTGTCCATCAAGATTACTTGTTCTAAATATACATATTGATGGAAGAGCTCTATTTAATGTCCATTCACATGCATGTTCAAGCCTGAGCAATAAACACTGTTCATTACAAAACTTTCTAAGGTCCTGCGATGTTCTAAAGTTTGATAAAATCAGCATACTGAAAACAAGAACATCTGGAGAACTTCACCATGCATAAAGAAATCAATGAAATAAAGTAGCACTATCATCAATACCATAATATGGCATGGTATTCCTTTCTTTTGGAATATTATCAACTTTGAGATATTCTAAAAATCAAATTCCAGATGTCTTTAAACTTGTGCCACATTCAACAGAGAGCTCTTCTCCATATCAAGGTCAAGTTCATTCATTTTTTCTAACTTTATCTTGTGTCATTATCACTTTTTCAATCGACTGTTGAGACGGTATAGTCCAAATGTGGTACTTCTACTGTCATGTTATGTCTATTTATTGTCCTACTTTCATTTATCAAAAATCTCAAGACAGTGTGGCCTTGCAGTCTTACACCAAGGTTTCCTGTTGGCTATTTTCCTCTGAATTGCTCTTTTCTATTTTGTGAGTTGATACTGTTCCTCAACTTATCATCTCATCTTTCTCCACTGGGGCAAATAAGCTTTTACACTAATCTAAAGTTGATTTGGCTAAGTGTTCACATTTTTAAAAAATGTGATCACCAGAGTCTTTCAGTCTTCTTGGGGTTACAACTATTTTATATCACTTAAACTCATCTAAGAAATCTTCTTTTGGCCTTTCATTTTTCAGTCAGAAACTCACTTAAAAGGTCAGATCAGTGCTACAATTGTTATATGTATTATTATTTTCTCATTATCATCCTTTATTTTAACTTTTGTCTTGATTTCAACTTTTGCTCCTTGCCAATGATCTGAGTGCTCACAAGAGTGATACTCTCATGATGTTAACTAATTAATTTCTATCCATTAAGATATATTTTTCAATTGTTGTGATATTGTTCACTGCTCACTATAGCCAACACCTTCCAACACTCATCTTGAAAAAAAGTATTCAAGTTAAACAGGCAAAGAAGCTTCTTTGTAACATAACAAATCTTTTGTCTTTTTCACTTTTACCATAGGCCTTTCATCTTTCCTCTCTTGTGTCGACCTTCACTCTGATATCAAAAATCATTGGATAGTATTGGACTTGATTTGAACGATTTCAAAAAATTCTTCATAGAATTTTTCTAGTTTATTTTCTGCAATAGGTTTGGGCCCATAAACTCTATATATTTTCATAAGAGTCCACTTGCTTATCCTCCTTGGAAGTATAACCAAAGTGCTTATAAAATGGTTCCTATTGCCTCTAGGGATATGATAAAATCAATTCTAACATCTCTATTACTTCTCTGATGAGAAACTGTGAACTGTCCTTTCATCTGCTACAACTACTTTATATCTAATCAACTACATTGATAGCAAGAATATTAAAGCAGATATGATTTATTTCTCTAGCATTCTACCCATACATTATGCAGTAAACAAAAATCCTTTGTAAGAATTGTGTAATGTTTAATTTCTATTTTGCTTCATTTTATGAAATCAGAATTTTGGGCCATTTGGAATTTTTATGTTTTATGTATCACCATGACCATAAAGTTCAAAACATTAACAACCACCCTTCTAATAATGAGTCTTTTTATATTTGGCTAAACTGCTCATCAGGGAACACATATAGTCTGTCATAGGGACCATTTTTCAAAGGCTTTCCCGCCTTTTTAGAAACTGCCAGGATTTTGATTGTTCTCATGACTTTAAGAACTCTGGGTCACCTCAACATGCAGGTGAGACATGAGATTAGGTCTTTTTTGGTAGAGCCTTAAATTCTGTTGATTAATAACTAGAATCTTTCCAATTTATAACAGATGAAACATAAGGAAGATTTCAAAAAACATACCTGACCCTTTGAGATAAGATATGCTATGACAGACATATGTTGAAATAACACTGCCAGGTGGATACCACTAAATCCTTCTCCATCAATGAGAGTGGGATCTGCACCACATTGTAGTAACAATATTACCATAGGTAAATGTCCTTGTCTAAAAAAAGAAAACAAGAAAAATGCTGTTAAATTTAATAATATGGAGAAAAAAAAAGCAGAAGTTAATTTGAATCACCTTATCTGAGCCATGATGAATTTGGTTTAGAAACAGATAAACTGGTTTCCAATATACCAGTTTGTTTTCATACCTGTATTTAAATGTCTGTCACTTGATGAACCAGATGGCTTAATAGCACTGTTTAATTAAAACTTGCCTTTTCTGGCCCATGAGGGAAGAAGCAACACCAATAGGTAAAAGGTCCAGGGACAATTTGGTTTGATATTCAGAAAAATTTTGGAGCTGTCTGAGAACATAAGGGACTACACCTTAGAATATAGTGAGCTCCCTATTAATAAAGATCTTTAAGTGAAGGATGAAGGGGAAGAGATCCCATTTTGGACAGAGTATACTAAATGTTACAAATTCTCTTTTAACTCTGAGAATCTGTGATTCAATGATTCAATATAGTTAACATGCTGGCCTCCACATCCTAAAGGAGCATGGAGCCAGTTCCACAGAAAAATGATTTATGTCAACAACTATAACGGAAATTACTTCTTATACTTCCTTATACCTATTTTTCAAGTGAAAAATATTATTTAAACACTGGCTGAATAGATGTTTTAATTTAATAGACAGCAATATTGTAAGGCATATTTTTTTCAAGAATATGTACACATATTTTATCAGTGTAGATTATCTAAGTATCTGAATGGGAATTATTTTCTGACTCAGTCTTTTTGCCAACTTCTTTCTATTTCAAGCTTGGAGCTTCTTTAGATTAAAATGAACCTATTTTGTAAGAAAAGAGAAAAGCTTAAAAAGAAAGTAGTTGTAAATGTTGATATACTTCATTGGCTCAATGGCCATTACTTTCAATGACCTATGTCAGTACACCTCCAAATCATATAAATTGCAACTCCTCTTTGATTCAGTAGATTTTCTTCAAGAGTTGTCATTGACAAAATCTTTATTACCCTGTAACCAATCTGGTGATAAGGTCTCTAAACTTAGCCCATGAGTGGGGAAGCTAGATGAATCGGTAGATAGAGGGCTGGGCCCAACACATCTTCTAAGTTCAAATGTAGCCTCAGACACTTACTCTCTGTGACCCTAATCAAGTCACTTAATTTTGTCTCTATTTCTTCACCTGTAAAATGAACTAGAAAGGGAAATGGCAAACCATTCCAGTATTTTTGCCAAGAAAATCCCAAATAGGAGCACAAAGAGTTAGATGGGACTCAAAAACTAGTGAATAACAACAGCAATAAATTCACAAGTGGCAGACACACAGTTTCTTCTTCTCACATTCATACTTCAAAAACTCGTAAACATGGAAAGAGAACTGTCAGAACTTATGCTCTGCCCATGTGGCCTTTGAGAATCTGGGATCATCTGTATGACACAATGAAACAAACACAAGGACTTCAGAAGATCTATTAACATTGCAGAGTTGAGAAGTAACACTACTGAACTGTGGCCTCTCACACTTGATGAACCAGATGCTTAATAGCCCAGCAGAAAAAAAGAAGCTGAGATTTGCCAATACTGGCCACTTCTTGCACATATATGCAGATGCTACATATATATGACCCAATATTTTCAAGTTTTTTGAAATGGGAAAAAAACACATTCCTCTTATACTACTTTGGCTTCAAAGCAATCTGCATTTAAAGGTTATCTTTCATGGATAATGAGATAGTAAAAGGAAACCAAAAAGGGCAGAAAAGTGACTTTTAAATGATAGAATAAATACTGGGTGGGTACTAGTGGGCTCTACTTTAACTGTTGGCATTTTATATTGGCCTATTTGTTCTTTGATAAGTATCAACACAGCTGAACCATTTGGGACAAATTCAGTCTTGTAGACCAAACTGTGTTTTTGAATCCATTGATTAAAGTTTTCAAATGGACATACATTCTGTGACTACTCTGAGTGAGGTCCATAACAGTTCATCTATATCAGTGGTTCTCAAGCTTTTGTTTTCAGTATCTTTATCCTCTTAAAAATTATTGAGAATCTCTCCAAAGCATTTTTGTTTATCTGGATTATATTTATAGACATTTACCATATTGGAAATAAAACCTATTTTTGAATTTGTAGACCCTCTAAAAGGGTTTCAGAGATCCCCAGGATTCTCTAGACCATACTTTGAGAACCACTGATCTATATGATTCATTATAGAGATAGGAGTTAGTCAAGGCTCTCACTGGTACAGGAAATTCTGAGGAGAAAACTTGCTTCCCCAATGCAAGACTGTCTAAGATAATTGCTTAACATATTAAGACATTTAAGATAAGGACAAACCCAGGCTGACATAGAAAGTATGTATCTGAGGCAAAAACTGACCCCAGGGTCTCATAGGCTTTCTGTACACTATTTCATTCAATCTCTCATGATTAATTATTCAAAACTTTGATCTTAATTATGGAAATAAAGTTTAATGACTTGCATTTGAGTCAGAATCATAACTGAACGCTACATTATAACAGAGGAACCAGTACTTCCAAAAGAACTTAAGTATAATGTGAAAAAAATCATCAATAGATTCTTGGATAGAGCTCTGTAACCGAGGCAGCATGGTTACATGTAACTTGGGTTCAAATCTCAGCAATTATAGCTCAGTGGATAACCCTGGGGATGGGCTTTACCTTTGTGAGACTAAAGGTTTTAAACTATAAGATAAAGATAATACTTGCAATTCTCAACTCACAAATTTGTTGTGAGCAAAGAGCTTGCAAAGCTTAAAAAACAATGTAAGTCTGAGCTCATCATTAGAAAACTCTTACCTGATGGCCCAGTGAAGTGGTGTTGAATTTAAGTCCCCACCCAACTGATCTACAACAGCACCTTTTGAAATATAAAACCTGTGCAGAAAAACAGAAATCTATTAAAACCCAAAATTCATAAGAAGAAATATTACACTAGTTAGATTTGTAATAAACACTAGCAAACATAGATACTATTTGTTCAGGAGAAGATCTGCAAATATAAGAGTTGAGAAGATATTTTGGCCTTCACAGATGAACCAGAAAATACATTTTCAGTTTTATGGAAGTCTGAAAGAGATTCTTCCTAGAATCTTATGCCTACTCTTAATCAAATGTTCTTGGCTAACAACTAATGACCTTGGTTACAAGTAAACTTCAGATATAACTTTTCTCCTACATATTTGAATACTGTTTTCTGCACATTCTCACTAGCCACATAAACCTTCAAAGTTTCATCCTAAAATATTTCATTATATGTATGCAATCTTAACATGGTAACAGAATAAAAAAATCATATCAGTTTTAATAGTGAATTCAATTTCTCAGCTATTCTGCTTTTAAAGTTAGACAAAGCTGGAAAGTCTTTCAGAAAAGTTTTGAGTGCTCTCATCTGGAAGCAAATTATAAAAAATCTTTTCTTAAAATTAGATCAAATAAATCTTTCTGAAATAAATTTGATACTTTACATGATAGTTTATTAAAGTAAGATTGACTTATTTTTAATGTAACACAAGGAAACAACTTATATTACTTTGTTATTACACCTCACAGTTACGGAAGACAGAATATGATGTGCAGAATAGGAAGTAGGTTTGGTGGTGATTAGAAGTGGGTAAAGGAGAGTACTATACAGTAAACCTGGAATCTGGCTGGAATCGGATTGTAAAGAGCTTTAAATGTCATTGCCAATTCCCCCTGGGAACAACAAAAAAAAAGAGTCCTTAGGATACACTGGACTTTTTTCAGTATGGGAGGATAATCAGAACTATATTTTAGAATACAAACCATGTCAAGAATGGGTTGGAACGGTAAAAGACCAGAAACATGGAGAGTAATAAGCTACTATGCAATAATCTGATGAAAGGTGATAAAAAATTGACAGATAAATGTGGTGTGAATGTAGAGAAAAAGGTTATAAAAGTCATTATATTGGTAGAAAAGACTTGTCAACTATTTGGATATAAAAGGTGAGGGTAATAATAAATAATATCAATTTTAAAAAACAATAAAAGCACATAGTCATTTCCAGATACTTATTCAAGAGTAGGATGTGTATGTGATAGAAATAACAATTTTTTTTGAAGAAATTTACTTAATCTTTTTAATTGAGTACCTATTCTAATGAGAACCTATCCTAAACTTATATTGATGAATGCCAGAATAGAAAATACGTACATTGAAGAAGTAAAAAGGATTGTGGGTACGTATATTTTAAAATTTTTATTTAAAGGGCAGCTCAAAATTCTCCCAATCACCTTCTGATCATACCTCCCAAATGTAAAACATTGTAAGATCACAACTAAACGAGATTAAAGTTTTCAATTTATCATGAAAGGCATTCCCCCTTCTCCTTTTCTTTAAAGATTTAATATTTTTTGTACTCAAATTTTGTCTTTATATTCACATTGATTTGACTAACGATCTGTTAAAATTCACATTTTCAAAGAAATGGTGGTAAAGACATGAGAATTTCTAAGGCACCAAGTAATTCAAAGAGAATTAAAAATGGGTTCTCATTCAAATTTACGCTTCAAAAAAAAGGAGAAAATTCACATAAGGAAAATAGAAAATGGAAAAAGAAAATCATCATCAATAAAAACAGAGCCATTTATGAAACACAATTGGCCAGTCTTACTTTACAAGATCCAGTCTGTTGTTTATAGCAGCCCAGTGTAAAAGAGACACATTTTCTTTGTCTGGTTGTCTGACATCATATCCAGCTTCTATCAATTCCTTGCAGCGCTCAAAAATCCCATATCTAAAATAAGGAAATATTAAAATCTATGCCACTGAGCATTATTTAAAAACATTTAAATACTAAAATGTCTCCTTTTAAAAGGTTTGTATTCTTATTAGTCTATATTACAGCTGAATAATGTGTCAATTATAAATCAAGATAAGATGACAATTTTGAATAATGTAAGATAATGAATTCTAATATGAAGTTTATGTTGATTTACTCCATATCCTGATTCAGAACAAATAATGCTAGGTTAGCAAATCTTCTAGGTCACAGTCAACCAGAAACTGTCTATGATTTTATGTGATAAGAAGAATGAAAAATCGAAAATGGATAGTGGTATATAACAAGACTCCATTCTCCATCATTTAAACAACTTGATGAATTTTGCTAAAAAAGAAATGCTTCTGTTTTTTCCTATAATTAGTTTTAAATATTTTATTAAAGTTCTACTTTAATACCTCTAGATAGCTATCGCAGTGCCTGGGAGATTGTGATGTGGAATAGGGAAAAAATGTCCTAGCTAAATCATAGAGAGCAGAGTTCGAAGCAGCAGGTGGGGCTGGCAAATTTCAGCTTTTAGAAAGGAGAAATTGCCTAACTAAAGCTTTCCTGGGTGGAAATAGGATGCCTTAGGCAGTGAGGGAGGGATCTGCTTGGAAAGCGGCTGGATGATCACTTGTCAGGAATATAGTGGAAGACATTTTTGACCAAGTGCTAGTTAAATTGGATGGACTTGGGGTCTCTTCCAGTACTGTGATTCTGTGATCAAAGGCTGTGCTAGTGGAATGCAAGGCCTAGAAGACAATTACCAAAAGGCTAGTCATCAAGTAATCAATTTTTTTGGTCACAACAATACATGAAAACTGCCTATCACAAATCTGCTAAGAAACAATTTCAGACTCACTACCAAGAAAAAACTTTTCAACAATTAAAGCAGTCTAAAAATATTATGCATTGCCTAAAGAACTAATAGGTTTTTCCAACTTGGAAGTCTTCCAGTTGAGACCAGAAAACTGATTTTGGTTATGTAATAATAGAACTTCCTTTCACATATGGATTGGACATGACCATTGAGATTCCTCATAATTCTCAAGTTTTATGATTCTGTGATATTTTTCCTTAAGTCTTTGACTGCTCTTCTGAACCACCCTGGAGTTATAATATTATCATCCTAGTGGCTTTTCCAAATCTTTATTCAACGCCATTTTCAGGAGATTTTTACACAATTTCCATTGTAGTCAAGTTCATTGAAGGAGTTCTCTTCCTTAACTGTTTATTTTTCTCAGTCAACCTTTACCTGTCTTTATTTTGCCAAGTCTTCCATGTGTTCTTACTTTAAGTGTGCTTTTTTACTGTCAATTCTTTTCTCCTGAAAGCTCAAAGGCCCTATTGCCTGTTATCTGAGACACCTGGCATTGAATTAAATCTATAACCTTCAAGAATTGACAGAGACCAATTGGATAATGTTGCAGAGAGATTCTGACAGGCTTCTATGGTTGAGACTATTCTCTAATTTTCAAAGACCTATTTGGTTCTTCTACATCTAAAATCTATATTAATTTCACTCATTTTTAATTTGTGGTCAATACCAGAAAAAATTTTTTGATAACCACTTCCATCAATTTATCTTTTTTTCCTTATAAATTTCCATTAGCATTTTAATTCATTCATATAAAGAAATGCATTAGTACTTTCTTTGATTGATAGTACATTCAATATACAAATTAACTTATTTAGTACTATCATTTCCAATTTGTTGACTTGTCCTATAAATGAACATTAAATGTACCTTAAACTTTTTAGATCAATCAACAAGTATTGATTGAATACTTACAACATGCAAAGCTATTTGTTGGTATAATAAGTATCATTGTTATTAAGATTAGGGTCAACTTTTAAAACATTGGATGAATATCTAAATAAATGTATTCCCAAATACTAAATGTTCTTTGTTATTTTAAATGCAACCTTCTTTTATATTTTCTTAAATGTTATTGTTATCCTTCATAAAGGTGAAAGCAGCAAAACAATGTTTTGAATTGTACTGGACAGCATAGTATATATAGTAGGATATCAATGAAATTTATCCCAAGAACATATGATCATAGAGGACTTACTGGGTAGCTTTCACAATGTCACAGTTACTTGAGTCCTCTATAAGAGGCAAAGCTTCTTTTTCCTTTGCTGGTTCTCTGTTTTCCTGTACAGAGATATTTCGATGGCCAAATCCTGAAGACCAATGGGAGCCATGACTGTGATTCCTGCACTGAAGATTTACAATGCAAAAAGTTATAAAATCATCATTTTCTTTGTGATATAATCACAAATAATCACAATAATCAATTGAGCAAACAAACATGATAACTATGTGTAGAGGGCTGAAACTCTTGAGTTGATGCACTGAGGTCAGAACAGCCAAGCACTTGAGGCTAACTACCAACTGGACAATACTCTATGGGCATATGCTTGGAAAATGGCCCTTCCTACCATCCTGTGCTGGCTCAATGATTTGGTGTATACAGAGGATTATAGGAGGAACTAGGGGGTGGAGTAAGACTAGCCAGAGTCACTTTTGGTGGTGGACGAGGAAGAAGGCGGTTGTAGAGATCCTACTTTCATCCCCTTCACTTCTACCCCTAAAGACCAAGAATAAAGACTAAGGACTTTTGATTATCCCGACTCTGGCTGATTCTAAGGTATCCTGACTGCTAGCACGGTCATCACAACTATGTTACTCAACTAGTTAGCATTTTGAAGTATTAGATATGTATCCTGGGGAATGTATCCTTCATATTTCTTAATTCTGCCAACATTCCCCAGTGACTGACACACAATAAGTGTTTACTAAATACTTTCTCATTCATTACTATAAAACCATAATTTGTGTAAATCATTACAAAATGATGCTAATGACTCTGAATTAAGAAAGAACATCCAGAAATATAGGGTGATAAATTATGTCAAGGCTGAATATGTTAAGAAAATGAGAAGTAAGAAAAAGACATAGAACTTGGTAATTAAGAGTTTATCAGTAATTTTGATGAAAGCAATTTGAGATCAGTGATGAGGTTAAAAGCAAAACTTCAAGAAGTTAAGCAGTGAAAGAAGAGGAAACAGAAGCAATAACTAAACTGGCTTGTAATAGGATTTGGGCTAGAAAAGGGATAGTGGAGCTACAGAATAACAAGAAGGATAGTAGGGTCAAGTGAAGTTATTTTAAGGCTGGGGAAGATCTAGGCATGTTTGTAAACAACAAGGAAAAAGTCAGTAGATAAGATGAGATCTTGTAGATTGGTGAAAGGATGTTAGAGCAAGCTGTTGGATGAGATAGAAAGGAAATGAAATCAAAAATATAAGTTATGGGATTGGTTTTGGGGAGGAGAACTATATCTTCACCAGAGACTCTAGTAAAAGACAGTATGAGATCCTGTCAAAAAGCTTTGAGATGTACAAAAGAGGAGAAATGTGAGACTATGGCAGATACTCTTCATTTTCTCAGTAAAATATGAAGCAGGGCTTTTTGAGACAAAGAAAAGGTAAAAGGGGTTAACGAGGTTTAGGATAGTCTTTGTGATTAGTGCTACACTGATCAACTAAGGAAGTATGAAAAGATTGCTTTATGACAGTGAGGGCCTGGAAGAGATTAGATAAAATCAATTTGTGATATACCCTGTAACCAGCATTTACTTGAGTTAAAATGGAGGAAGTAGATGATAAGGACAATTGTCAAGAGGAATTTGTCAAAGCAAGAACAGCAATAATAAAATGGAATAAGGAATATAAGAACAATGTTAGTATATAGCTGAACCATCTGAACTAAACGAAGTTAGAGTTGGGAGTGATGACTTGGGAGAGCATTGAATTATGGAAGGATAAGGGATTATAATAAGGACAAAGAATGAAGAACAGAGAGTGATGGAAGAATAAGAAGTTGTGGTCAGATACAGGATTTCAGAATTCTTTATCATGAAACTGGAACTTATAAATGAAGGTGATCAAGGGTATGACCATTCCTAGGTATGCTTGAGGTAAGATATAGAAAATGGGAGTTGAGAAGAAAGGAAATATCAAAATGTATATCATAGTCCATAATTATAAGTGAACAAGTTCAGGTAGAAAGAAATGCTGAGAGTCAGATACCTTTCTTTGAGAAAGGAAGAATGACCTGTGAACTGGCAGATAAGTACTAAAAGGTAGAGATAAGATGTCATATCCAGGTAAAACAAATTTCAAGGATTGAGTGAATGGTACTTCTATTTACTGAAGCTTCAATGTTATCCTTGGATATTCTCTTTTTCTTATTTCCCATACCCAATTATTTACCAGATCTTATCATTTCTACCCCTGAAATCTGAATCTTTTACTTTTTTTTAAAACCATTGTTGCCATTCTAGTAGAGGCCTGTGTATCTGGGCAATTACAACACATAAATGATCTTCCCACCTTCTATCTCTAATGTAATTCATTCTTCCATAGTCAAAATGACCATTCCATTGGATAAGTCTGATGTCATTATTTCACTGCTCAAAATCCTTCAATGATTCCTTACTACTAAATTAAATTAAAATTCCTTAACTTAGTATTCAAGTTCCATCAGTTTGCTGCCTACCTTCCTTTTCATCTTTATCTCATACTACTCCCTTCCAAATACATTACATTGGACTTCTAATCATCCTTTATTCTAGGATATCCTTTATTCTAGGATATCCTTTGATCAAATATACCTAGAACAGCACTTATCCAGCATTCCCTGAATTCTTATCACTAAATCTGACAAAAGAATGTGGTACAGTGGAAAGAGTGCTGGACTTGGGAGTCATGAGAGACCTGGGTATATACCTTGTCTCTGAAGATCAAAAGATTTGTGACAATAGGCAAGTCATTGAACTTATCTGAACCTCATCTGTAAAATGGAGATAATAACAAGTGTAGTACCTACCTCACAGGACTGGCATGAGCATCAAATGAAATATTATATGAGGAGGCTTTGCAAACTTTACAATACTACATAAATGTCCCCTGTAGTTATTCTCTCCATCTTTCAAGTTCTAGCTCAAATCTTTGCCTGACCCTCTCAGTGATAAATAAATTTTTCCTTCCAGGGACCTTGAACAAAACTTTGCATTTTTCTCATGCCCTTACCATACTTTATGCTGCATTGTAATTATTGGACTTAGTTAATATTTATACTATATTTGTACATGACATATCCTTATTGAAACACAGAGAAAATGAAACCTAAAATTGTTAGGTAAAGATATGTCTCTATTGGTATTATAAGAAATATTTTTGCCACAAAAACCTCATTCCTAATCACAAGTATGGAAGGAGACAGACAACTTCTGATGAGTTTAACATTTGACTAAGAATGATCATATAAAAGCCTTTGGTGAAAACAAATGATCTTTCATTCTCACTATAGAAAATAAATGAGCCCAAGTCCATATCAGAATATTACCTGCAAATCACTCTCTTGTTAATGAATGCTTTACAATTGCTCTCCAGTTTCTTCATACATTCATGTCTTGCCTCTCCTACACTGATAGGCTACTTAGGGATAAGCACAATATCTTCTATCATTTTTTCATTCTTAAGAGTACTTTTAATACAATTGAATGTTGCAGGATAACTAAAATCTGTTAGAGATTTGCAAAACTTTGCACCAGAATGCTTAAAACTTTAAGAGGACATTCTATGGTCAATGATAGGCAGTGTAGAATAATTTCCACAGATTGGGCAGTGTCAATTCTCATAATACTAGAACATTAGGCAGAGCTTCAGGCAAGTATGAAACAGGCCAGTAAGTATCTTATTACTGGAACTCTATAAGAGAGTGGATGAATACTGGTCAGAATGCTGTATAAGGCAACCTGTTGTACAGGTAAAGACTGCCCTAAATTTCAAGGTCTTTTTCAATTCTGAGATCATATGACTCAGGAATTCTAAGAAAAAAATTCTACTGTAAGACAAATATTGTTAGAGAGCTAATAAATAAAAAGTTTTATATCAGATCAAAGGTGGGGGGTTAGGAAAGTTTTTATTGGCAAAGAAGGATTAAAAAAGGCAGCAAAGGAGACAACTTTAAAGGAAAAATAGAAATTTAACAGGCAAAAACAGGGAGGAGAATATTCCAAGATTGGGAAACAATATGAGAAAAGCAAGAGGAAGAAAAATGCACAATTTATTTATGGAACAAAAATTTGACCAATTTGTCTGGAACACAAGGAGAGAATACCATGAAATAAGCTGGTAAGACTGAGTTTGGAACAGGGATCCTTAACCTTTTCTGTATCATGGTCCCCTTGTGCAGAATCTGGTGAGGGTATGCATCCCTTTGAGAAGAATGTTTTTTAAATGGATACAATAAGACATAAAGCATTACAAAGGAAACCAATTTTATTAATATACAATTATCAAAAAACAAAGGAAACAAGCTCACAGATATGAAGAAAACACATTGAAAAAAACCTGAAGAATTATCAAATTACCTGAAAGCCATGATCAAAGATAATTTCAAGAAATTACCAAAGGAGAGTGCCCTAATATTCTAGAACCAAAAGATAAAGTAGAAATAGAAAGAATATCCCAATAACCACCTGAAAAAGATCTCAAAATGAAAACTCCCAGGAATATTATAGTAAAAATCTAGAACTCCCAGGCTAAAGAGAAAATACTTCAAGAAACAAGAAAGAAACCATTCAAATATAGCAAAGCCACAGTCAAGATCACACAAGATTTAGCAGATATCATATTAAAAGAACAGAGGGTTTGGAATATGATATTCTAGAAGGCAAAGGAGCTGAAATTATAATCCAAGAATAACCTAGCTGGCAAAACTGAGTACATTCCTTCAAGGGAAAAAAAATGAACATATAATGAAATAGGGGACTTTCAAGGATTCCTGATTGGAGGGAAAGCTAAAAAAAAAAAAAAATTTGATAAAAAAGTAAGCATGAAAAAGAAATAAAAAGGGACTCAATATGGTTAAACCTTTCTATTTAGGAAGATAATACATGTACCTTCTAAGAAGAAGGCCTACAATATTAGGCCTACAAATGAATTCGACATAGAAAGAGAGTATAGAAGTTAGTCAATTATATCAGGATGACATTTTTTTAAAAAAAAGATAAGTGAGAAAGATGGATGTCCTGGAAGAAGGAGGAAAGGAGAGAAAGAATGGGAAACATTATCTCACATAAAAGAAAGACAAAAGAAAAAGTGGAATGAAAAATGGTGAGGGGCAGGGCAGACAATGTTTGAACCTCAATGTTTGAGAAAAGGGGGGAAAAGGTACATGTGTTTGTGTATGTGTGTGTGTGTGTGTGTGTGTGTGTGTGTGTATACACATACACAATTAATTAATAATAGGTATCTAACTTACCCAATAGGGAAATAGAAGGGGACTGGGGTGAAGAGAAAGGAGATGTTGGTAGTCATGATAAAAGTCAGGCAGATAAAAGAAGGCAGTGGTCAGAAGCAACTCAGACCTTAGAGGAGGGCCAGGTTAAAAAGAAGCGAAACAGAAGAAAATAGAATGAAGGAAAATGCACAGGTAATAATAATAACTATGAATGTGAATATGATGAGCTCACCCATAAAACAAAAATGAATTACAGAATGGATTAGAAATGAGAATCCATCAATATGTTTTCTAAAACCACAGAATTTAAAAAGGGGAGGAGGGGTAAGTCAGAATCTATTATAATAGCTTCAGCTAAAGTTAAAAAAGCAGGGGTATCAATCATGATCTCAGACAAAGTAAAAGCAAAAACAGACTTAATTAAAAGAGATAAGTAGTCTGGAAGAATTAAAGGTCAAGAATATTGAAGGGGTGGGGGGTGTGGAGGAGGGAGAAAACATGAAGAAAGATGGCTTAGCAGTACTATAGCTCAAACTGTATTACAAAGTGGGAATCAGCATACCAATGTACTAGTTAAGAAATAGAGTGGTGGTAGATCAGTGGAATAGGTACACAATACACTAGTGTTCAATAACCCCAAAGATCCAGGATTTTGGGACAAGAAATCACTATCTGACAAAAATTGCTGGAAAAACTAGAAAACAGCTTGGTTGAAATTAGACATAGACCAACATCTCATACTATATGAAATATGAACATATTTCATGAAAATAAGGTCAAATGGAAAAATGATCTAGACATATAAGGTGATATCACGAGTAAATTAAGGAGAAAATGGAAAAATATACCTGTCAGATCTATGGACAAGGGAAGAATTTATATCTAAATAGGAGATAAAGGGGATTACAAGAAGTAAAACTGACAATTTTGATTACGTGAATTTTTAAAGTTTTTATATTAAAAAACGAGTCAAAATTAGAAGGAAAACAGGAAACTGAGGGCAGGGTGGGGGTAGGGGAATTGCACCAAGGGTATATGAGAAATGCCTCATTTCTCAAATAGGTAAGGAACTAAGCCAAATTTATAAAAAATAAGAGCTATTCCCTAGTTGATAAATGGTCAAGGGATATAAACAGGCAGTTTTCAGAAAAAGAAATCAAAGTTAACTATAGTTCTATGAAAAAATGCTATATATAATAATCACTATTGATTGATTAAAGAAATGCAAATTAATTTTAAAATTCTGGGATACTACCTCATACCTCTCGGATGGACTAATATAGCAACAAAGAGAAATGACAAATGTTAGTAAGGATATGGAACCATAGAAAATAAAGTAATATCAGTACTAAACATATATGCACCAAATGGCAAGGCATCCAAATTTTTAAAGGAAAAGACAAATGAATTACAAGAGGAAAGAGAAAAATTATGTTAGTGGAGAATTTTAATTTTTCCTCTTAGAACTATATGAATCTAACTATAAAATAAATAACAAAGAGTTGGAGTATATGAATAGAAATGCAGAAAAGTCAGATATGATAGACCTCTGGAGAAAAATGACTGGGAACAGAAAGGAGTATGCCTTTAAAAAAAAAAAAAAAGCTGTGCAGGGCATCTTTGTTTAGGGTAAAAGGTCTCACACACAATCAAATGCAGAAAAGCAGAAATATTAGATGTACTCTCCTTATACTATAAGGCAATACAAATTACATTTAATAAAGAGCTATAGAAAACAGATTAAAAGCTAATTGGAAACTAAATATAATCCTAAAAAATAAGTGGGTAAAGAAACAAATCATAGAAATAATCAATAATTTCATTAAAGAGAATGGCAACAAAGAAACAACATTCTAAAAGCTGTGGATTGTAGCCAAAGTAGTAGTTGGGGAAAATGTTTATCTCTCAATGAGTACATTAATAGAAAGCAAGAAAAGATCAATGAATTGGTCATGCAACTAAAAAAAACCAAAACAAACAGAAAAGAACAAATTTCAAATCTTCAATTAAAAATCAAAATGGAATTCTTGAAAAATCAAAGGCAATATTAATAAAATTTTCAAAAAAACTACTTAACTTATAAATGAAACTAGGAGCTGGTTTTTATTGGGGAGGGGGGAACCCACAATAAAAGATAAACCATTAGTGAGTTTATTTTTAAAAAGATAGAAGAAAACCAAATGTCTTGCAGGTGAATATACCACTCATGAAAATGAAATTAAAGCAATTATTAGGAGCTATTTTGGCTAATTTTATGCAAGCAAAACTGATAAACTTGATGAAATGGATGAATATTTACAAAAATAAAAGTTGTCCAGATTAGCATAAAGGGAAATTAGGATACTGAAATAACCCTATCTTAGAAAAAATGGAAATTAAACAGCTCATCAATGAACACTCTAAGAAAAAATCTTCAGAACCAGATGAATTCACAAGTGAATTATATCAAACATTTAAGGAACAATTAATCCCAATATCATATAAATTATTTGAAAAACTAGGCAAGGAAATCTTATAACTTTCTTTTTATGACAAAATTTAGTTTTGATACCTAAACCAGAGACATCAAATACAAAGAAAAAAAACTATAGACCAAATTCCCTAATGAATATCAACACATAAATTTTAAGTAAAATACTAGCAAAGAGTTTACAGCAATGTCACAAAGATCACACACTATGACCAAGTGTGATTTATACCAGGATTAAAGGACAGGTTCAATATTAGGAAAACCATTAGCATAACTGACCATATCAATGATAAAAACTACAAAAATCATATACCAATTGATACTGAAAAGACTTTTGACAAAATAAAATATCCATTCCTATTTTAAAATACTAGAAAGCTGTGTGACCCTGGGCTAGTCACTTAACCCCAATTGCCTCAGCAAAACAAAAACAAAAACATTAGAAAGTGTAGGAATCAAAGAAGGCTTTCTTAAAATGATAAACTTGTGAAGCATTCCCAAAGGATTAAGAATGAAAAAAGAATGCACATTATCACTATTATTCAATATTCTTTTAAAAATGCTACCTATAGCAATTAAAAAAAGAAATGGAATAAAATAGGGAATGAGTAAACAAAACTATCACTCTGCAGATGATATGATGATATACTTAGAGAATCAACTGAAAAACTAATTGAAACAAGTAACAATTTTAGCAAAGTTATAAGATACAAAATAAACTAATATAAATCATCAGCATTTCTATATAATACTAACAAAACCCAGTAAGAGGAGATAGAGAAATTCCATAACTGCAGACCATATAAACTATTTGAGGCCAGGGATTATATGAACACAATTATAAAACATGCTTCACACAAATAAAGATAGATCTAAATACTTGGGGATACTTTAATCTGAACCAATGTAATAATAATGAAAATTCTCCCAGTGTTAATTTATTTATTCAGTGCCATACCAATCAAACTACCAAAGAATTATTTTATAATGTTAGAAAAACTGGCAACAAAATTCATCAAAGGGCTTAATGGAAAAAAATGTGAAAGAAGGGAGTCTAAAAGTTTCAGGTTTCAAACTATGTTACAAAGGGGTAAACATCAAAATAATTTGGTACTAGTTAAGAAATAGAGTAGTTAATCAGTGGAAAAGATTAGGCATTCAGTATATAGTAGTAAAGACCACACTAATCTAGCATTTGATAAACCTAAAGATCCAAACTTTGGGGTTAGAACTCACCATTTAACAAAAATTCCCAGGAAAATTGGAAAGCGGTTTGGCAGAAACTAGACACAGACCAACATCTCATAAGTATATCAAGATAAGATCAAAATGGATAAATGATTTAGACATGGTTCAAATGATTTTAAACTCTGAGATACTACCTTACTCCCTTCAGATTGGTTAACAGGACAAAAGAAAGACAAATGCTGGAAGGGATGAGGAAAAATAGAGACAAAGACACTGCTGGTAGAGTTGTAAACTAGTCTAACCATTCTAGAGAACAACTATTCCCAAAGGACTATAAAACTATGTGTACCTTTAACCTAATAATACCATAGGTAGGTCTGTATCTACCCCGCAGAGAGATCAAAGAAAAGAAAAAAAGAGCTATTTGTACAAACATTTTTAAAGCACTGGAAATTGAGGGGATGTCTGTCTTGGAAATGGCTGAACAAGTTGTAGTATATGATTGTAATAGCACACTACTGTGGTATAAGAAATGACGAGCAAGAAAGTTTCAGAAAAACCTGAGGAGACTTACATGAATAAATACAAAGTGAAGTGAGCAGAATCAGAAGAAGACTGCACATAGTAATAGCAATACTGTAACAAATATGAATTGGGAAAGACTTGGCTACTCTGATCAAGACAATGATGCAAGATAATTCCAAAAAACCCAGAATGAAAGATACTACCTATCTCCAGAGAGAGGTGATGAACACTCAATGCTGACTGACACCTAATTTTTAAAAATTGTCTTTATGTTCTTTTGTTTTTGCAATATGGCTAATATGGAAATACATTTTACATGATCTCACATATACAATCAATATCAAATCACTTGCCTTCTCAAGAAAGGGAGGGGGGTAGAAGGGAAGAATTTCAAACTCAATTTTTTAAAAAATTATTTTTAAAAATGAAAAATTTTAATTAAAATATTTATATCTAATTAGAAAATATTTAAATAAATAAAGATAACCTCTTAATTGGATTGTCTGATTCAATTTTTTTTTCTCTTCAGCATATCGATTAATTACTTACCAAATGTGAGGGGCTACAGATTCAAAAATCAAAATCGAAACAGTCCCTCAATTCAAGGACCACACAGTTTTACTGGGGAGATGACATACAAAATATACATAAATATACAATATGTAATAAATACATACAAAAATAAGCATATGCAGGATACATACAAAATAAATGCAAAGTAATTTTCAGAATCTGACAATAGGAAGTAAGGCATCAAAGAAGTCTTCATATTGATTGGGATATCTGAGCTTATTCTCAAAGGAAAGAAATTTTCTGAGAGGTAGAGTAAAGAAGGATTCGTTTTAAGATGGGGGTGAGCCAATAAAAAGCAACAGTGATAGCTGATATAATATTCTATGTGAGAAATGGAAAGAAGGGCAGTTTGGCTGTTTTCTAAAGTGTAGGAAAGTTAGTAATAACACTGGAAAGTTGTATCCATCCAACTCAACAATTCAAATTGTAAAACACTTTAAATGCCAAGCATAAGATTTGTATTTTATATTTTATTTTAGAGATGATGTATAGCTCCTGGAATTTACTTAGCAGGGAAAAGACATAGTCTTACATGTATTTTAGAGTAAATGTGTGGAGGATAGATTGGAGAAGTGAGAAGTTTAAAGCAGGGAGAGCAACTAGGCTATTATACTAGTGAGTAGAGAGGAGAGGTCAGATCAAGAAATGTGGAGATAGACAAGTGAAAAGGTGTTAATTGAATGGATATTTGAGGTGAAGGAAAATGGAAGCATCAAAGATAATGCCAAAGCTGTGGATACACCCTTGACAGAAAGACAACTATTTGGTTGGTTTTAAAGAAAAGGCTATGTATTCTGTTTTGGTCTATTTTGCAGGGATGTCCATATCCATGGAACATCTAGATTAAAAATCTCCAAGAGGTAGTTGGTGATGTAACAGTGGACCTCAAGAAAGAAACTACCTTCCACATAATTGCCAAAGTGATACTCCTTAAGTACAGTCCTGGTCCTTTCACTCCCCAGCAAATAGCTCTTGTGATTTCCTCTAGCCTCCAAAATAAGTTACACTTCTAAAGCCCTTCTTTACAATATGACTCTAGCCCACTGTTCCAGGCTCAGATCCTTTCCTCATGGATCTGAGCCTCTGTCCCTATGTAGATAGCCCAATACATTCTGGACAAGCTAGCTATCTTGTTTACTGTTTGCTATACCTGGCATTCTATCCTTCTGCCATCTTCCTGCTTTTGATAGGCTGTGTCCCCTAGATTTGGAATATACTTCTTCCTGACTTATGCCTCTTAGAATCCTTAATATCATACAAAGCTCACCTCAAATGGCCTCTCCTTCAAAAAGCCTATTTTGCTCTTCCCAAGTGTTTTCCCTAGAAATTACTAAGTAGGTATTCTATACTTTTCTATATACATATTTCTCTCAATAGAATATAGGAGTTTGAAGATAAAAACTTTTGTTTCTGTCATGGTAATACCAGAAACTAGCACAATGTGCCTAATGCTTATAAGTTGAACTGAATCAATAATATTGTCAAAGGAGAGAAAAAGAAGTATAAGATACTACAATGATAAAAATAATTTAGAATTAAATGGACCTTGGAGTTGTAAGCCTACCCAACTTCTCTCTCACTAAGTAAAGATGGCATGGTCAAAACACAAACTATTCTTCTAAGAGGTAGATAAATATGGTTGTTATGCTGGGCATTAATTCAACACTGAACCATCATTTCTATCTGCTTTGATAGAGAGAACTAGACTCCCAAAGGCCCTAACAAGTGGCTATTAAAAGATTCAATGCTGTTTTGATCAAAACAACTATAGTTACATGCCTGATTTTCCATGCCTCTCTTCCAGTTCCCAAGTAATTACAAAAAGAAAATAATTTTTTCACACCTTTTCAGAAAAAAAAATAAGAGGAACAACATTTCCTCAGCATCCTAGAGATCTAAAGAAAGAGAATTATCACCATTATCATCAAACTTTTATTTGAAGATGGAACATTTCCTTTGGAGAACCCTTTCTCTGCCTCTAAATCTGGACTAGTTGGTTGATTTCCTCTCACTGAAATAGTAGATACATTCACATCTTTACATTTACCTACATGTTTTTTTTTCCTCATCTGAATCCATCTTCAAAATAACTACCTGAGAAAGGGTAAAAAAAAAAAAAAAACCAGAAGACACAGGACAAATAAACAAGCAAAGGTGAAAGGACTCTAAACCAGCACTGGGAAAAAACAAACCAAAGCAAAGTAAAGGGAAAAAATAGCCTCTCCCAGGGGAGTGGAATCAATTAGAGCTATTTCAAAAGATTCAAGGTCAAGGTGAATTGGTCCACTAAGAGCGTGTAACCAAACACCTCCTATAAGGAAGCCTTGTCTCCTTTAATCTTTTCCTCCCACTCAGCCCAACCCCCAAGGAAGGGTCAGCATTTCTACCAGGTCTAAAGGAAAAGAAAAAAAAAAAAAAAAAAGTATTATTTAGTGGCATCTTGGTGCATAGGAGCAGAACCAGGAACACTGTGGTCCTCAGATTTTCTCAACCAATGCTTACCTATCACTTTAGCTCCCACCCCCCCACAATCATTCCCTGCTTCAATATTCTCCCCCTTTCCTATCATTTTATTTCCCTCCCCATTCACCTGCCTCCATCCCCTAAATTTTTTTGTCTTTCCCTAACTAAATTACCTATCTAAGCTTTCTAACTGTCCCTTCTCTAGACTTCTCCAAGCCTCTTCAATACCAGAATTATCAAGCTTTTAGTCATTCTTTAATATCTTTTTTTTTTCTTATCAATCAGAATCATAGAAACTTGTTGCAAGGCACCTCAGAGACCCGCTAGTCACACCTCTACTTGAATAGAAATTCCTTTCACAACTTTGAAAAAGCGTCATTCAGGGTCTATTTGACTGTTTTCAGCAATGGGAAATTCATCATTTCCCAATACAGCCCATTACATTTTTGGGGCAGCATCAAAGTGATAAAAAACAAAACAAAACAAAACCCTCTTTATTATCAAGTCTGAATCTGCCTTTCTACAACTTTAATTTTATTTAGTTCTTCCAGGGTCCAAGTAAGAAATCTAGCTTTTTCCATCTGACAGCTCTTTCAATACTTAAAAAGGGTATTCCTTCCTCTCAAGTTTTCTGATTAAACATTGTTGGTTTTTGGAAGAAATTATTGTACAGCATAGTGACGAGTCCTCTGTGGGCCTTATTCTGCAATGTCCCACTTGGTCAATGTCCTCCCCCAAAATGTGAAAAACAGCCCTTGTCTTGATATTTCAGATGTGATCTAACCAAAGCATAAAACAGGTGCAATGGAAGGAAGTCAGTTCAAGTCAACTTGGGTCAAAGTCCAGCTCTGCTGGTTTTTACCTCTCTGACTGGGGACAGACAAGTTATTTCAACTCCTCTTCCAAGATTAATTTAATAAATTAATATTTAATAAAGCCTGCCCCTGCTGCCCTATCTCTTATTTTTTGTTTCTTCTTCATTCTTCCCCATATCCCCTTTTCTTTCTTTCTCTACCATCTACTTAGCCACTTCCCTTTCATTCTCCTTTCCACATATCCCCATTTCCCCTTTCCCCTTTTCTCCCATGATGCACCACTTTTATTGTGACCCTGAATAAGTTATTTCACTTTTCTATAAAAAGCGGAAAATAAATTAGATGACCACCGTCCAAGATCTATATATTTACAACCTATACTCAATCATCTGCCCTCCTTAAGTGTGAACGTTATGCCTCTATTAATGCGGCCCTAAAATCGGCACCCCTATTACCCTGAAACTCCTTTAGTCTTTCTTCCCACCCTCACAGCCCCATTCTCCTTCCACTCCAGCCCCTTCTTCATTTACTGACCCAAGACTGCACTTGCTCAGCATCCCCTTCTCAGACCTCCCCTCACTTCTGCAGCTCCCTGTTCCCACCATGTGACACCGCTACTAGGTGACTCAGGACAAGTCACCCCACCTCTCCCGTTTTTCTGCTTAAGCTGGAGAACCCCAGATCTAG
The DNA here is from genome assembly GCF_016432865.1 of Antechinus flavipes. Taxonomy (NCBI): domain Eukaryota; kingdom Metazoa; phylum Chordata; class Mammalia; order Dasyuromorphia; family Dasyuridae; genus Antechinus; species Antechinus flavipes. Next base: position 214,789,985 of record NC_067403.1, on the reverse strand, counting down.
ATCTTAGAGGGGTCCAAATCGGCTCATTTTACAGATGAGAAAACGGAGACCCAAAGAAGTGGCTTTCTGAAGAACTCACAGAGAGGATCAGAGGATTACAGATGCGGAGTTAGAAGGGACCTCGGTGGGCACTTAGACTGACTGCCTCGTTTTACAGGTGGGGAAACTGAGGCCCAGAAGGGTTAAGCGACTTGGTAACGAGGACGGCGGAATTCGAACCCCGGCCCCGCCGCGTCAGCCCCTGTGTTCTCTCCGACCCCTCACCCGCAAGCTGAGGGGGATGGGAGGGGAGAGATAGAGGATGCGGAGAAGCAGGGTCGCCAGTGTCCTCCGCGCATCGCAGCATCGACCCCAGGCTCCGCGGGCCGCCTCGGCTTCAAGCCCGGCCGCGGCCGCAGCTCTCACCTGGGAGTTCGGGCCGGACCAGTCCATCTCTTCCTCCACGCGGGCCCCGAGCACCGGGAAACTCTGAGGGCGGCCCGGCTCCGTCCCAGTCGGTCCCAGTCCCACCGCCGCCGCCTCCGCCTCCGCCGCCGCCTCCTCCGAGAGCCGCCGCCTCCCACTTCCTGCCCCTGTCAGCGCCGCGGCCGCTTCCTGCTCCCCGAGCCGCCCGCCAATCACGGCGCGGTCCGGCCAATCCGCTCCGAGGGGCGGGGTCTCGCTCTCGCGGGGCGGTCCAGGTGCTTGCAGCCCGCACCCCGGGCCCGCGGGCCCCGCCCCTCCGTGCCATCCTCGCTGTCATCCTCCCCGCTGCGCTGCGGCCGCAGATTCTAGGGCCGGCAGTTCGCTGGTCTGCCCCAACTCCCCCTTCTATGGGGGGGAAACTGAGGCCTGCCTGGGGACTGAACCCAAATCCACTGCACCGGCTTGCCGTCTCCATCATCTCTGTCCCTTTGCTTTATAAAGTGAGACTGTTGGATGCAGCTCATATATACCTGGCACATATAGCTGCTTAATAAGTATTTATGGACGGTCTGGTCTGTCATTAAGTGTCTCCTAGCTGCCAGGCTGGCAGTGTCCGGCCCCTAATTCATCTGCGGGGTGAGAAGCTTGCCCCCTTGCCAACACCATTATGGCTTTTAAACAGCAGAGTCTCCAGATTCGACCAAATCGATTATGTATAACAACTAGCAGGTGATGATGATGATGATGATACGTATATAAAGCTTTAAGATTTGAAAGGCACTTTACAGGGATATTATCTCGTTTTATCTTTGCATCAATCCTAGTATTCTCGTTTTGCATGGAAGGAAACTGAGGCAGACAAGTGAAATGATTTGCAATAAGTTGCAGAGAGGCAACATAACCTAGGCATAGCAAGTAACTCTTCGAACCTTACGCCTGGGTTCAAATCCTGCCTTTGATACACACTGGCTGTACAATCCAAGGCAAATCATTTCACCTTTCTGTGATCTATTCTAGACACTCAAAGACAATCACGTTGCATTGGTGTAAGGGAAGTTTCTCACCTGGAAGTTCCCTATACCAAAGCTTCTTAAACAGTGAGTTGAGAAGGGATGCGTAACTGAACGTGAGGGTCACGAAATTAATGATTTATTATCAGTAAATGTTTGTGTATACCTTATACACCCCAGTCGAGTGAAAACTTCTCGGAGTGGAAAAAGTTTAAGAACCCCTGCCCTATACCCATGAAAATACAGGTTTAGTTCCTGTTTATTCTATATGAGTCCCTGTCGGTAGACTGAGGACGGGAATCGTTTCCTTTTTGTGTGTTCCCAGCAGCAAGCTCCGTGTGTGGGTTGTAGCAGGAATGTCAAAGGGGCTTATCTAAAGGGACTGGGATTCGGAGGTGGAGTAATAAGAAGGGGGAGATCATAGGCTAGCTGGAGGCAATTTTCATCCACCCACCCATCCCAGAGACTTCACTTCTGGGCTCTACAAATAATACTAAACCATCCCTCCCAGTTTTCTCGAAGAGTGAACAGCATTTCCAAAGTACCCCAAGCATGATAAACTTTTCAGTTTTATTTTCTTTTTAGAAATTCATTCACAGCAAATCTTACGCCCTAGAGAGTAAGCAAAATACACGAGTTGATGTAGCCTAATCCCCACATGAGTGATTTCTTGCTTCTTTTCTCTCGTTTCTTTCACTGGGTAACCCTCAATAAGCTACTTAAGAACCATAACGACACATATTTGATGTTCTTAGTGATAGTCACTTAATGTTCATCAAGGGCTTCCAAAATCTGATAAGAAGACTGGGGAATTCCAGTCTTCCGAAATGTTGCTTGCTTTTTATACATCAAAAAATTAATATATAAGATAGTGATGTGTGGTCAGAGGAGAAACACACACACACACACACACACACACACACCCCTAATCTGTGAGTTACATGATTTCTGTAATACTTTCATGGGAAAAACCCCACAACAATATTTCCATTTTAAAGATTACACTAAGAAGTCTGATCAACTATGGGGATTTAAAATGTATCACATAGCAACCTTCCCTGATAATGACTCAGATACCAGGGTCTTGGTTGCTTTCGAAAGAAAGAAATTTCATTTACACTTGACTAATAACTGCTGTGGGAGTAGGCAGTTAGTAAATTTGTCATAGCTATTCCTTTGGTAATAAGAAATATTTTTTGACTTGAATCAACTTGAACTTATTGCCTTCTCATTTTTGGAGACACCTGAAAATTGAGTGTTTCCTGAACTGAATTTACTGGAATATCCAGAATCTAATGAATTACATTCAGAGGATGAGTGATTCCAAAATAGTTACTTCCTGTTGAACTTAGAACAGTCATCACCTGGATTATATGCTGGCATACTAGAAAAACTAGGACCTGTCAGAACAACAATAACAATACAAATAGCTTATATTTATAGAGCCCAATAAGATTTATAATACTCTATCTTTTGACCACTCTTATGAAGTTCAAGCATCCTACAGCCACTTTACTAATGAAGAAACTCATTTTTTAAAAAAGGTAATATATCTTTCTCAGGTGATAAAACTAAGAAGATTCAGAGTTAATGTTTTGATCGCAGGATTCCTGATTCAAATATTCTTTCTAATAAGCTACATTTTTGAACTTAAAGAACAATGGCCTTGATCAGTAAAGTTAAATTCAAGTAGAAATTCAAATAGATCCTTCTGCATAGAAAGATCCTTAGGGGCAACATATTGACTTAGTTTTAAAATGTAATGTTATTAAAAGAAAGCCTACATGGAAACAAAGAGAATCATGAATACAATGTCTTCTATTATTATATGCGCTTTCTTGAAATGGAATTTTATTATTAAAAACTTTGACTCCTCCCTGATGTTCTACTGGGTATTGTGTGGTGTTTTTTTTTTTCTGTCTTTCTTTTTCTATTTTGTTTTTTTTTTCCTTATTTTGCATTTAAGTTTTAAGTAAATACATTTTTTAAAAAGTAATATTATTTATGTTTCATGTATTTTTTATTTGTTTTGTTAAATATTCCATTTTTATTTTAATCTGGTTTTCCTGTATTAAGTAGTTTTGGGGGGCTGCAGTGGATTGACAGGATTTGACACCTCTGGATATTCCTCAAACAAGATATTCCATTTCCCACCTTCATGTCTTTGTACCCACTTTGTAACCACAGTTTTATTCCTAGAATATTCTCCCTTTACTCAATCTCATGGCTTTCCTGGCCTCTTTCAAGTCTCAGCTAAAGTTCTTCCTTGTGCAGGAAGCCTTTTCCCATTATTCCTTTATCTTAGTGCCTTCCTTTGAAAATAGTTCCAATTTATCCTGGATAGAGCTTGTTTTTACAGAGCTATTTGCTTATCCTCTACCCCATTAGATTATGAACTCCTTGAGATTGAGGACTGTTGTTTACCTTTCTTTGCATCAGAATTGCATTTAGTAAGCTTTTCATAAAGTCTTGTTGGCTTGATTTGACTGAAGAATTCAAGTCCATCTGGGATGAATTAGTAAATAGATTAAAAAATATGTTCATTCTGTGGAATACAATGAAAAAAGAAAGAGCTCCCTGTTCTCAAGGAGCTTACATTCTAAGGGAAGAGACAATACTTTGAAGTCAAAGCATGGTTCAATTTACTGCTTTATTGTAGTAAGTTAATTCTTTCTTTTTTATGTTCTTTGTAATTAAAAGTTTTTATTTTCAAAACATATGCATAGATAATTTTTGGCATTCACTCTTGCAACATTTTGTGTTCCAAATTTTTCCCCTTCCTTCCCTTCCACTTTCCCCTAGACAGCAAGTAATCCACTAGATTTTAAATGTATAATTCTTCTATACATATTTCCACAAATAGCATATTGCACAAGAAAAATCAGGTCAAAAAGAAAAAATTGAGAAAGAAAACAAAATGCAAGCAAACAATAACAAAAAAGGTGAAAATACTATGTTGTGATCCACACTCAGTCCCCACAGTCCTTCTCTCTGGGTGTAGATGGCTCTCTTCATCACAAAGCCATTGGCCTGAATCACCTCATTACTGAGAAGGCAAGTCCATCAGAATTGATCATCGTATAATCTTGCTGTTGCTGTGAACAATGATCTCCTGGTTCTACTCATTTCACTCAGCATCAGTTCATGAAGTCTCCCCAGGACTCTTGGAAATCATCCTGGTGTTCATTTCTTACAGAACAATAATATTCCTTAACATTCATATACTATAACGTATTCAACCATATTCCAACTGATGGACATCCACTCATTTTCCAATTTCTTGCCACTACAAAAAGGGCTGAGTAGGCTAATATTTTAATGGCTATGCCATCTTGATCTTGGAATAGTTAATGGTACAGTGGATAGAGTGCTAGGACCAGAATTCAAAGCTTGTCTCAGACACATACCAGCTAAGTGACCCTGCAGATCTTTTTCTACCTCAATTTCTCCATCTGTAAAATGGGAATAATGATAGCATTTACCTCCTAGATTTGTTGAGAGAATGAAATGAGGTAATATTTGTAAACTGCTTTGATGTAGTTTGCATCCCATTTGCCTTGTTACCCTGTATAATTCCTTATTCATGTGCTTCTTCAGATACTTACAAAAAAATCCATCCAAAATTATAAAGACCTTTTTCTAGGTATTTTTACATTTTTGTGGGTAAGAGTGGAGTGTTGGGTTGTCCTTTGCTCTCATCAGCCCATCCATCTCCTTATCTAATCATGCATCTCCTCAATGAGACTCTTTCTCCTATTTCTTAAATTTGGTCTTCACTGAACATATATCATAGACTACATGGTATTTATGTTCACCATATGTGTCTATCTTGTGCAACTTTAAACTAGAATTTTTCAGATATTAGAACTCTTCAAAGTTAAGAAAATTAAGATAAATGCTTGTTCCAATCACAATATTGAAATAATCAAGATTTAGTCACCCACCTTTCCCTACTTTCAAGTCTTAACTAAAAACACTGTTTTACTATTTTTTCCTAAGTTTAATTTTCCAATTATAATCATGGGATCAGAGAATTCAGAGCTGAAAGGGACCTTAAGGATCATTCAGTCTAATATCTCCATTTTAGGAATGAGAATTCTGCTATTCAAAGGAGGTAAATAACATTGTAGATTACCTAAAGAAAAATTAAAGCAAGGAGGAATCTCTTTTAACTTGGCAAGCAGAAGGAGGTCAGGATAGATCTCAGACTAGAAGGGAAAGATTTCAACAGGCAGGTAGTAATTCTGCTACCTCATGCAAGTAGAAAGGAGTAGGGTTGGTCTTTAACACAGACCCCCTGACTCCTAATACAAAGTTCTTCCCATTAAATCTCATTGAATAAAAGATTTTATTTATTTGCTTATATATGTGTGTGTGAGCAGGTGGTAGGAAGTGAAAGAGTAATTGATGAGTGAAGTTTACTGGAAATAGCTGTGTTCTTGGTGAAACGATGTGGCCAAAGACTGCTTTTGCTACTAACTTGAATCTTCCCATTTTCCTATCTTTCCTGTTTCTTCTGATGGCACCATCATTTTTAATCCATCCAATTGCTAAACCTGTTATCTCTGACTTTTCCTTTTCTCTCACCGGCTGTCAATCTCACACTCTATCTCCCCTCTACAATATATTTAAAATCCATCTTTTTACTTTTGTTTAAATTCAGATCATCTATTCTGTTCCTGGCCTATTATAATAACCATCAATCTCTCTCTTCTTCAGTTAGTCCTTGGCACAGCTGCCAAAGTTATCTTCCTAATATCCACATCTGATTGGGTCACTCAAAAATATTAGTAGATCATAATCCCTGAGCAATAAAATAAAAGTTTCTAATGCTGGAATTCAAGGCCCACCACAAGCTAGAGACAGCCTATCTTCCTAGCCTCATTTTTAACACACAATTCTCTCTTGTATTTTGTGTTTTGCCTAGACAGGATCCCATTCTGTCTTATGGATAGTAAAACCATAACTCTAAAGTAGAAAATATTTCAGGATTATCTAGTCTAACTCCTTTTTATTCAAGAGGAAGATGAGGCTAAATAACTTATTCACAGCTAGTAATCATCAGAGATAGGATTTGTACCTAAGTTTTCCAAACCCAGAGCTTATACTCTTTACCACTGTACTGTATGTAAATATCTTTTCCACCAAAGATTCTTTTTTATGAATATCTCTATCTGCTGAAATTTTTCTCTTCCTGGCTGAGCTCTATTGTGAGCTCTCCCCTCTAAAGTTTTCCAGTTTGTCTAACTAGAAGAGATCACTCCCTATCTGAAAGCCTCTTTTAGGCTACTCTTTTGAATTGATTATATTTTGCCTTGTATCGTATCTGCTAAATTGTATGTTATTTTTTAATTTCTTAAGCTCAACATTTATTACCATATATTCCTTCCTACCTGCCTGCCTTCCTCCTCCTCCTTCTCTCTTGCTCTTCTTCCTCCTTCTTTTCCTCTTTCTTCCCCTCCTCTTTCTTCTTCTTGTTCTTGTTTTTCTTCTCCTGCTCCTCTCTTTCTCCTCTAAATTTTATTTTGACTTTTACTAACAAATTCAAGTTATTCAACTACAAAAACAATATAAGAAGTCAGAAAAATGAACAAAAAGGATAAAAAGCTAAGAAATTATAAACAAGTATACATGTATCTGTAAACTATTAAATAATTATCTCCAAAGCTTCCTATTTTTTGTAATCCCTTTTGATATTTTTTCCCCATGCATAGCTGTGATTCTGTTCCCTCAATTGCTCTCTAACTATATAGTGATAGTCAATGAGCACATTTTTTAAAATTTTATTTTATTTTTTGCTAAGACAATTGGGATTAAGTGATTTGCCCAGGGTCACACAGCTAGGAAGTATTCAGTGTATGAGGTCACATTTGAACTCAGGTCCTCCTAACTTCAGAGCTGGTGCTCTATCCACTGTACCAACTAGCTGCCCCATGAGCACATATTTTTAATTTAGTATTTACATAGTGCTTTGAGGTTTACAAAATGCTTTATGAATATCATTTTATTCTCATAACAATTTTGGGAGGTAGGGGCTCTTATTTCTATTGTACAGATGAGGAAACTGAGGCAGACAGATAAAGTGACATGCTAAGGGTTATCACACAACTAGCAGGTTCCTGTTTCCAGATTTAGCACTCTAGACATTATGCCATCAGCTATTCCTTTTTTCTCTCTTTTCCTCTTTATCACTTCACATTTTGCTTTGAAATTTTTCATATTTTCATTTCATAAAACACAATGATATAGCCCTTAGCATTTTATTTATGATCTCTGGATCTCAGCTTCCTTATCTGTAAAATGAGAAGTTTGGACGATATGACTTTTGATGTTCCTTCTAGTTTTAAAGATATAATTCTGTAATCCTATTCTTTTAATTAATACTGGGGTTAAGAATGTACATTAAATTGTGGCATAAAAAAAGATGAATGTGAAAAATTCAAAGACAAAGAAAATTTATATGAAGCCATAAAAGAATGAAGAATATATTCACATGTTCATAATGTTTTAGATATTCCGCAATCATTGGAGACAGCTCATTTTCTGTTTCTTTGTTTTTACAAGTCTCCCAGATAGAATCTCTTTTTATCTATTTGTTTATTTTTTTAATGGATAGGTCTTTCCCTCTTGTTAATAACATCTCTGCGGTACAGTCTTAGTAGTGAAACAGCTGGGTAGGAACAGTTTTGTAACTTTTGTTGCACAATTCCATAATACCTGCCTATTGGAGAAATTAGGGTAATAGATTAAGTAAAATAATAGGATATTAGAGCTTTAAGAGATCTTGAAAAGCACCTTGTATAAACTTTCTATTTTTATAGTTATGAAAAGAGAGTCAAGGTGACTGAGGGCCCATTTTCCTGATTTTCAGGCCATACATATTCTTTTCATGAAAACTCACTGCTTTCTGAGGAAGAACAAGCTTATTTGAGCTAATACCTGTCTACTCTTCAATCCAACTCACTTGCATGTTATGGCATCCCTTCCCTGAGGTTGTGATCCTCTTCAAGAATGAAGGACAAACAACAAAAGCAAGAGGAGTGCTTTAGTGCAGTGAAAAGAATGCTGGACTCCTACTCAGGAAACATGGCTTCAAATTCAACTTCTGCTATTTATTAGCAATGAGACCCTGGACAAATTAATTAACTTCTCGAAGATTCAATTTTTTCTATAAATTGTGGATAATGAAAGCCCTATACCTTTTAGGGCTATTGCAAAGAGCAAATGTGACAGCACATGTACAGTGCTTTGCAAACATTAAAGTTCCATATAAATATTATTATTATTATTAGTTATGCTAATCTTAGGCATGTCCCTGAAATTCTTCACCTCCTTTGTTTTTTTCATTTATAAAGCAAGGGAATTGGCCTAGATAAACTCTAAAAAGCTCAGTAGTATTTTGATCTTGGAGAAAACAGTCTTAGCAGCCATCACCAAATATAGTGGCAACCATGTTTGGCCAATGACTCAGGAGAAATGTCATAGCAGATAAACCCTTTACACTACTTATCATGGCCTCAATAAAAATCCATTTAATATGAGTAATTCTCCTTTTTATTTATGCTTCCCTCATGCACATTAAACTAGTTATTTTAAAGAGGGAAACTGCATTCCCCTGACTTTTACCTTCCCTGGAGGGTTAGATTCAGGTTGGCTCTGCCTTAAACTGCTGCTTCTCTAACTATGGCACTGGTCATGTACATGATGTGGAACCTTTCCTATTGCAAAGACTGTAAAGAAAAAGGAATGAAACTGGATGAGTTAACAATAATTCTGCTTTCTAAGTAAAACCCACAATGACTTACAGTGAAGTGATGTTACAAAATCAGACATTATTAACCTGTAGCATAAGACCAATGAGAAGTAAGTAGAAATCCCATCTTTAAAGATGGCGATTGTACCTGACCATACTTAGTATAATAAAGACTTGGAATACCTATAGAAAGAGTTGACACCAAGGGCAGAAGAATGGTCAGATCTGTACTCTAATGCTTGCTGCCTTTAATAAAACAAGTCATTTATTCTCCCTAGACCTCAGTTTCCTCCTCTGTAAATAAGAATGTAGGACAAGGTAGTGTCCAAGGGTCCTTCCTACCTCAGACCTCTAAATGTGTTTCTGGATCCATACTGGGCAAACAATGTTCCTTATCTGAAGAACAAACAAGAATTCAGCAAACTTCTATTGAATTTCTACTATGTGTCAGGCCACTGTTTTACATGATAAGGCTACAAAGACAATGACCACAAACATTTAATGGTCCTGGTCTCTAAGATGTTTTTGGTCCCATCTATTTCCCATACTCAATATTCCAAGGAAATGGGACTAATCTCTTTTGACTTGCTTAAGCCTGGAACATTGCTATTTTTGTGTTGACTACATCTAGAAAATCTTATCCTGGTTCATTAAAAGCTACTTCAAATGCTACTTTTTTCCCAGGGAACTTTATGTGGAGATACCTACCTGTTGACTTTACTTCTCTTGGACCTCCATTAGCATCTGCCATTTCTCTTATGTACTTATCATGTATGATAGGATATCATAATTATTTGAGTGCATGTCAAACTTTCTGCTAGATTGTAAGCTCTAGTTTTCCTTTACCTTTCTCTTTCCATATACTCTGATATCCAGTGGCACTCATCTCTTTAAAAAATTCCATATATATAGACTTGGGACAATTTTACTAGGTGTTCCCTTCTGATTTCTGCCTCCTGGCTTCCATGATTACCTTCAAATTTCAGCTAAAATTGCACCTTCTATAAGAAGGGGAACCCTATTCCCCTTTGATGTCAGTGCCTCCCTGCTATTCATCACTGCCAATTTATACTGGATATATCTTGTTTGTACATAATTGCATCTTTGTTGTCTCCCTCCCCTCCAGATTGGACTTCAAGCTTCTTGAAAACAGAGATTGTCCTTTGCCCTTCTTTGCGTCCTCAGGGTTTGGCACAGTGCTGGGCACATAGTAGGGACTTAAAAATGTTTATTAATTAACAGATCACATCTCACACATAGAGAAGTGCTCTATATACAATTAAGGTTTCCAAAATCCATCCCTACTTGAGTACACATTATCCAATTTTATTTCTTACTCTTCCCCAACAAGGCAACTTTCTTTTTGAGGCATTCTCGTTTTCTCACTTCCTTCACCATTATAGAACTGTTATTTTCCTTGAGAAAAATTAAGAAGTATGAAGAGTGAAGAGAGGTTGAGAATGTGTCTCATTAAGGAGATGAGACCCTTGGTAGAGATGTATTTTTGGACTATGGACTTTGGAAGATTGTTAGGGAAAAATTATTGGCCTTCAAGGCTAGAGTTGGCTTTGGAGAAATGGACACTTAGAAGGTGTGGAATTACAATCATCATGAGATAGGAGAGAATCAGAACATAAAAGCAGGATTGTGGAGAGGGGAAATAAATGGTGGTTTGGAGTCAGAAGACTTGGGTCAAAACCCAAGTCAGATATTTACTTTGTGACCTTGTACATCATTCAACTTCTCCAGATCTCAATTTCCTCATCAGTAAAATGAGATGGTTGGATTAGATGTACTGGGAGATCATTCCAGTACTCTTATCTATAAAAGGAAGGAAGAAAACAATAAGAACAATTTGACTTCCTTTAAAATCTTGCCTAGGACCAACTAGAATTCTAATGGACATAGAACAACTGTGGTTTAACCCTTAAGATGTTCCCATCCCCACCCTACCTTGCTCTGTCTCAACCTGTATTGTAGCCCTGCACTGCCTGGAGTTGTGAGATAAATGAGAGGATTGTAGAGGTGAGCCAACTTCAGTGAAGTGGCTTAGCAGGAGTGGACCAAGAACTAATGTGTTCATGGAGTTATTTTAGTTATACCAAAGTGTGGCACACAGAACTATTTGCTGACTCCTCAGGGATCAGGTCTTCTTCTTTAATCTTGTTCTTCTGTTCCATAGCAGTCTAACTTTGCCTGACTTGCTCAGAATTGGTGTGTAATAATGGAAAAGTCTGAGCACCACAGTGAGGCTATTTATTATATGATCCTGGGAAAGTGGGTGCACCTTAATAAGTCTCAGTTTTCTTATTCCTCATCTGCAAAATAACTTGTATTACCTACCTCATAGAGTTGTTGGAAGGAAAATGTTGTGTAAATCATAAAAGTTTATTATATGATGTCCATAATCTATCATAACCATAGTTACCATAGGTACCACATAGTACCAAAAGAGGAAAAACAGATCTAGAGGTTTAAGGCTCCTAAGGCAGGGGCAGTCTAGTTCAAATCCTTGCCACCTTTCTCCCCTACACACATTTCCACCTTTCAAAAATGAGGAAACCGGTCGTGGGAGACTAATTTGCCCAAGATCACATGGTGATAAACATCTATTAAGGGATTTGAATCCAGGTCATTTAGCTTAGAGAGAGCAGCAAAGCATCCATAATACAGAGCTACTCCCCCAAACCAGAATGACTTGTGATCATGTGCCTTCTCTAACACTCTGGTTTCCTTTTCTCTAATCACACTGGCTATGTGATTAGAGGTAATTTGCTTAATTTCTCAGTGCTCTAAGCAATCCTCTAAGACTGTAATTGCAGAGAATGTGCCAACTTGCTTTGGTAGAGGAACTTTCTCCATTTATTAGTTTACCAATTATATTACAGTTCCAGTCCCTATCCCATCTTACTTCAGAGCATGGATTCTCTTAATTGTATCATGGAAGGATACAGTTGTTTAAAAAAAGATGCCAAGTACTATTTTCTTTGGAGTACAAATGCAATACCATGGTTATCACTTTGTTTCTCTTAATGCATATATATGCCTGAAAAACCCAAAGTATATCTAAGATATACTTTGTTTAAGATAGAATGAACAAAAAAAATGGTCTGGGACTCTCTGAAGTTAATAATAATTTTATTAGTTAATTATTACCATTATTTCTATTTCTATAGCATTTTAAGATTTGCAAAGCATTTTACAAATATCAGCTCATTTTATTCTCGCAACAACTCTGGAAATGCTATTAAATGTCACACAGTTAATAAATATCTGAAGCCATATTTGAACTGTGGTCTTGTCAACAGGTCTAGCACCCTATCAACTGTATCACCTAGGTTTTTGGTTAATAGTTCTGATATTCTATTATATTTACATGTAATAATTACAGAGATATGTGTACATCTCTGTGTTGATTTGTATCAGTTTGTTTTGCTAGTATTGAAGGAAAAAATAAAGAAAGTATAGCTTCTGCTCCAGTTTTCTCCCTTAAAGATTAGCTTAGGAACTAATTAGGTCTTTCCTGCTCTACCCAGTTGCCAATGTCCTTCTCCCTTCCCCAGTCACTTAGTCAACATGCATTTTTTAAACAGGCAGGCACTGAAGATATAAATAAAACTGAGAATAAAGCATTGAGAACACAAAGAAAGACAAAAGTCAATTCTTGAGAAGAAGCTTCTAGTCTAATGAGGATAAAACATGCAAACAACTGAGAAACAAGAGATATACAGATAAATTGGGGATACTCAACAGAAGGAAGGTACTAATGAAAGGCTTTGTATTTACGTTGAACTTTGTTTTTATTTATGAATATACATTGCTTCTACTAGTAGAACATAAACTTCTTGAGGGCAGATACTGTGATTTTGTCTTCTAGGTATGTCTTCAATGTGCTTAGTACAGTATCTATCACAAAAAAAGGCATTTAAAAATGTTTAATTTTTAAACTAAAAAGATAATGTACTAGTTAAAAATATTTGCATTTTAAAAGGGAAATCTTAGGAGTTAACAAGCCATGTGGTGGTTTAAGATTAAAGGAGGGCATTCCCCGGTACAATCTTATGAAATAGGTAGTACAGGTAGGTACTGATTAGTGTAAACAGCTTGTCTTGATTTGGCCACATGTATTCAACTTAAAACTATTCAAAGTTTTAATTATGTAAAAAATGAAAATTGGTCCCAGCCTCATGGAACTATTCAATGTGCATTCAAATAATTCAACTACTTTGGGAGATGAAAATCCATTTTTTTCAGCTAATCATGACCTCTCTGTTTGTCTCTTCAATTTAAAGACAAAGAAATTACAACCATGTGATTATTGTCAGTTGGCCAGAGTCATAAAGGTGAACAAATAACAGAGCTGAGACTTGAATCCTGGCCAAGCAACTTGTGTATTCCACTGCATTACATGATTTTTTTTTTTTTTATCAATGCTTTTAGCTCCTTCAGCACTTCCTGCCTAAGATACTATGTAATCATAGATTACAAAGCTAAAGTTTCAGGAGACATGGGTTGAGTTCCTGATACTTCATTTCCTACTCACTCTTTGTGGGCCTATTTTTTTGTTTTTGCTTTCATTCTTTTGAAAAATGAGGTATGGTGGATCAGGAAAGTCCCTAACTAATTTACAATTTCTATTATAAGTAAAATAGAACAATACATGATAGCCATATAGTACATTGATTTTGTAGAAGTTGGACTCTGGTTACCCCCATTTGGGGAAAAATAGACATGAGCCAGGCTTAAGTTCTATTTTGGAGAAAATCATCTGGGTGGGAAGATGATCAAAAGAGAAATAATGAACTCTCTGGATCAGGCTCCCAAGATTGAACTGATATGTATAATTCTAGAGTCAATCATAGAAACTTGTAAGTGGAAAGGACTTTCTAAATCATCTAGTCCAACTTGTTAGTGTAGGCATCCAATGAAGAAGGGACCCCGAAACTCAAAGTCCTTGAAAGAGAAAATCTCCTTCAACTCTGCCTCTGTGAGGAATGCCACTGGAGGGAATCAAGACAGTTTCATTCTGTTATCTAGGCGGGGTTGGTTCAGTCATTAGCAAAGAATTCCAGCCCTATTCCTTCTATTCAATTCTATTCAAATTCCTGCTCAAGCTGAAACCCAGTTTGTAGATGAGCCAATTTGGGACTCCACCCACTAGTCCCCACTGGGTCTGATCTGCTAGGGCTGTCCCAGCCCCCATCAAAACATCCAATATAATGGCTTCCTTCAAGGAAGGTCTTTTGCACATGGACCTTGGTAGCTCCCTTTGCTGCCAGGACCTTCTGTCCACTGACAACTGCATTCTCAGTGCAAAACTCCATTTTCCATAGATCTGTCACTATAGAAGTCAGTCTCTTGGTAAACTGATTTCTAAGAACAAACTTTCATTTTGCAACTAATAATTTGGGAATGAGTGAATTCTTTCACTCCTAAAACCTGCATCTGATTTAAAGGGGATTCTTAACAACTCTCTTATAGCCACTAATCTAGACCACTCAAACAGCATCACCCTGACAGATGCTCATTTATCTTCAGACTGACTTCTACTCAGGGGGAGTTCATTATCTCATAATTTTTTTTCCTGAGATCCCTTTTGATTCTAAAGTTTCTGTATTTGGAGATTAAGAAAACCTATGGTACCCCTGAAATCCCACAACACAAGTGGTTACATCATCTGCTTATAAGAAAAGCAAAGCAAAACAATTCACTGAATTTAGTGAAATATTAAAAAAAATTGTTATGGAATCAAAGGAACTGGATTGAAACCTCAGCTCTATTAATTACTAGCTATGTGATTTTTGCTGGATTTGTTTCCTATTCCGTAAATTGAAGAGATGAGCCCATTGGTGTGTAAGGTCTCTTCTAGCTAGTGATCCCATAGTTCTATATAGGCAAGACTCGTAACTATTTGTTAAACAGATCATAAAACATCAAGCAGCCTGTGCCCAAGGAAGCTCAAGGAGGCCAATCACCCATCCTGGAGTATAAGATTTAACACAGAATTGTACACTGTCCTAAGGGCTGGGTGGGTTACAGATGAAAACAGAGAAGCAATGTCACCTAGTGACCTGAATACCAAAGGGATTGGGTGTCAACATCATCAACTGAGATCTGAATTGTGCCTCTGGGCTTGTTCTATGATCTTCGCTAAATTACTTTGCTCTTTGCTGATTCAGCTTCCTCTGCAAGGATCTTAGAATACAAAAAAGATCTTTGAGCTTGCCAGTTTTAAGATAACCTGAGATAACATCTAGTACAACTATCTTAGTTTAGAGGTGAGAAAATTCAGTATTGAAGTGACTTGACAAAGATCGCTTAAGTTGTTCATGAGAGTCCTGGAATCAGAACGCATATTGATAAATACCTCAAGAACAACCTGATTTGATACCAGTGGTATCCCTCTTCAACTAGAGTAGGAGACTCGACTGTTGGTCATAATGTGAGGTTAGGTACACAGAAAGGATGATGGATCTGTGGCAAGTCTCTCTACTGAGACACATTTCAGTCTGTGATTTAGTAGAGAAGTACCAGAGACTTACTGGAGATACTCAGTGGTGAAGTGCCTCATCCAAGGTCATTATGGGTAACATTGGAAACTGAAATTTTAACTGAAGTTTTCTTGATACAGTGCCAAGTCCTTTATCTATTAAGCCATGTTGCTTCCACTCTCAAGGTTGCCCTTGCAAAACATACTGTATCAAACCTACCAAGCTGCCGAGATACATAGAATCATATTTATTGCTTGTTGTTCAGTCATTTCAGTCACATTCACCTCTGTGAAACCTCATTTGGAGTTTTCTTGGCAACGATACTGAAATGGTTGCCCATTTCCTTTTCAGCTCATTTTACATGTGAGGAAACTGAGGCAAACAGGGTAAAGTGGATTGTCCAGGATTCAAATAGATAGTAAGTGTCTGAGGCCAGATGAATCTTCCTGACTCCAGGTCAGATGCCCTATTCACTATGCCATCAAGCTGTCCTCTAGTTTTCACTTCTTTTTGTTTTTGTTTTTTAAATAGCATCTCATTTTCCCAAACACATGTAAAGTTAGTTTTCAATATTCACCTTTGCGAAAACTTGTGTTCCAAATTTTTCTCCCTCTTTTCCCTCTCCCTCAAACAGCAAGTAATCCAATATAGGTTAAATATGTGTTTTTGTTAAAGAAAAAATATTTCCTGTTAAGTAGAGTCAAGCAATTCCAAGTCCTCCCTGCTTTCATAGTTAGGACTCTTTCCACTAAACTATTATGATCAGGGGATTTTAGTGTTCAAAGTTTCAAACCTGATATAGTTACGGAGTGATGTCCCATTCTAGGATATGATCACCTTTATGGATAGTTGAGATAGGGTAGAGAGGAAGAACTAGAGGATTTAAAGTGCTGATTAACTGGGCCATCATAATACTCTAAGTCCTATCAACATAAAAAGTTGACTAGGACTCAGGTCTTAGAGGAAATCAAACATTTCCCCCTTAAGGGATACCATTCTCAAAATAAACCCCAGTGTCAAAATGACAAAAACTGACCTAAACAAGTGAACAGACAATTCTGGGAGAAGGATAAGTGAGGATTAAGATGTAAAGTCTAGCACCTTACTGCTGTCCTGATAGTTTCTTGTATCAATAGCTTGTCAGTTAAATAAGTTACAAATTGCTTGCCCTAGCATCCACGATATTATATTATTTGATTCCAACCTACCTTTTCAACCTTTTCTAATACTATTTGCTCTTTATAGCTTTAAATTTCAACTAGGTTATACTACATAGCTCTCACCTATTTCTTCCTATTTTCCTGTCTTCCCTTCTATTCTCCCACTTCTTCTCCCCCACTGACTTATTTTAGTATTTGGAATTATCTCCCCTTTTATAACAGCCAATTGAAATCTCTTCCTTCCTTTAATGGTCCAATTAGGGTACCACTTATTCTGTGAAGCCTTTTGTTATCTCCCTATTAGAAGTGCTTTTCTAACTTTTCTGAGAAGTTAAGAACTTTTCTTTGCATTTCAACACTTTCTGACTTGAATTTTAATTAAAGGGAGAGTAGAGATTTTTATACCAACGAAAATAAGGAGACCAAAGCTCTGGCTGGCTTGGTTTCCTATTGACAAATTTGCATTCTAAAAGAAGAAATGTGGGCGAGTATAGAGCAAAGACTTAGCCTCCTTAGTTTACTTTTGATCATTTAGAGAGGATCTTGAGAGTGCTTAATCCTAAATTAAATAACTATCTGTTAGGAAGACTTTTGATTTTCAAAGAAAAGATTTAATCCTAGCCTGGGGGTGCTGACTTTTGTTAGATGGAAGTTGTAGTTGTTACTAAAGAGCTGACAGTTTGTTCTTATCAAATAGAAATTCTGGTCTTTCTGCTCTGGCCAACTCAAATTGAAATGATCAGTGGTAGCATCAAAGCGTCAGAAGATAGGTGTGGGGAACATAGATTTCAATCTTTTGCTAAGGCTTCTTTGGATCAGAGGCACCAGCAGAACGACCTACTAGTGGAGACCCCATAAGACAAAAGAAGTCACATTCATTTAAAACTTTATGCCTAGATCTCTCTAAGCAACCAAGGGAGTAATATACCGAGGAGATTACATGTTCTGTTAGGAGCAGATTCAATTAGGCCAGAGTGATGACATCATTCGAAGACATCAGTGGTCCTACTGAATCAAAAATGTGGAATGCCCCGTTATATATGTGTGTGTCCCTCATGCACAATTACTGTGCTTGCCTATTCTTCCCACTAGAGGTGACGAAGAACTTTGGAATCCTCTTGCATTTGTGGGAAAATATGTCTTAGTTTTTTGAGGGACACAACTTTTATTGACATGTTGTGTAATTTTAAGCAAGTCATACATCCTTCCTAAAGCCCTGATTTGATCATTTGTAAAATAATAGGGTTAGGTTAAATGTCTCCCCTGAAGTCCTTTCTACTTCCAGATCTATTATCCTGTTTGAGTGTCTTCTTATGAGAACTTGGCAAGATTCATCTACTCCCTTAAAGTTTAAGGGTATCCTGAAGGGCTTGTGAGTGTCTCTTTTGCTATTGCTTAAGATTCTACCATTTTAGGAAAAAATGACAGGTACACCAGTTCCATTTTACCACTTAATATTATTTAGCTTTTATAAAAAGATATTTCCTTCAAAGATATAGCAATGTATAGAATAAACTGAATGAAGACTTCTCATGGGAATGTGGCTTTAAACTATGCCCTAATTGTGACATGAAACTTTGTAATAACAAGTTGTGCTATAGCTAAAAAACTGCAGCTGTTCGATTGTATTGGATGAACATTTTCCCTCCTGTTTCTCATCCCCTCCTAATTATCATTTAAGTGCTTCTTTTAAAAGCTATAATGATTTTGGGAATTCAGGTAACAGAATTCTCTCATCCAAGAATATCTGCTTGTATAAGAGTTCTCTAGGGAAAATTAATGAGTTTTTATTTATTAACATTCTTTTGTTTCTGGGATAGATTTCCACATTTAGAATGTAAGCCTGGTCTCCCCCCAAGCAATAGATGAAAAGGCTGGGGTGGGGTGGTGGGGACTTAATGCATTCAGGGTTTGTTCCATCTTGTGTTTTGCAGTTTGTTCTTTGCACTCCTCTACTGAGACCTTATCTGTTGGGAGTTGCCCTTTCTCTCGAGATCTTAAGAAATCCCTTTCTGCTTTTTCTTACCTCGAGAGTCTCTTAATTGTTTAGTGGTCACTATTGTCCCACACAGTAAGAATATATATATATATATATAGCTATCTATTTATCTATTTTTTTTTTGCCCCCAAATCTTTTAGGCATATCCTTCCTATTACTATCTTGACCTCTAAAGGAGTAGGTTCAACAGTTCGTTTCTACATAGTATTAGTCTAAACACCAAGGCAGAGAGCAATTCCAAAAGCTGGCCATGTTATTTGAATGTCAAACATATGTTTTCTTAAAAGGCTGTTTTATGAAGAACTCACATAGGGTAAGCTCTCACATGGTGATCAGAAAAAGAGATACAACATCACTGTCAAGATGTCTTTAGAGAACTTTAGTACTGATTGTGAGACATGCGAGATGCTGGCACAGGACTGTCCAGCATGGCATGTTCTCATCAAAGATGGCACGTGTTCTAGGAGTAAAGCAGAATTGATGTGGCTCAAAAGAATCACATGATACACAAATTTATGTTATTTGTTAAAGCCTTTTATTTTATTTTATTTTTTAAAGATTTTGATATAATCATAGACTGAATATTTTCTTTTTTTATATTTATTATAACTTTTTATTTACAAGTTATATGCATGGGTAACTTTACAGCACTGACAATTGCCAAACCTTTTCCCCTCTTTCCCCTCACCCTCTCCCCAAGATGGCAGGTTGACCAATACATGTTAAATATGTTAAAGTATAAATTAAATACAATATAAGTATACATGTCCAAACAGTTATTTTGCTGTACAAAAAGAATCAGACTTTGAAATAGTGTACTATTAGCCTGTGAAGGAAATCAAAAATGTAGGTGGACAAAAATAGAGGGATTGGGAATTCTATGTAGTGGTTCATAGTCATCTCCCAGAGTTCTTTCTCTGGGAGTAGCTGGTTCAATTCATTACTGCTCTATAGAAACTGATTTGACTCATCTCATTGCTGAAGATGGCCATGTCTATCAGAATTGATTATCACATAGTATTGTTGTTAAAGTATATGATGATCTCCTGGTCCTGTAAAGCCTTTTATTTTCAAAATATATGCATGGATAATTTTTCAACATTGACCCTTACAAAACCTTGTGTTCCAAATTTTCCCCTCCTTCTCTCCGCTCTCTCCCCTAGATAGCAAGTAATCCAAAATATATTAAACATGTTAAAATATATGTTAAATCCAATATATGCATACATATTTATATAATAATCTTGCCTTACAAGAAAAATCAGATCAAAAAGGAAAAATAATGAGAAAGAAAACAAAATGCAAGCAAATAGCAATAAAAAAAGGGAAAATGCTATGTTGTGATCCACACTCAGTCCCCAGTCTTCTGTCTGGGTGTGGATGGCTCTCTTCATTACAAGATCATTGTAACTGGCCTCAACAATCTCATTGTTGGAAAGAGTCACATCCATCAGAAATGATACACAAATTTAGAGAACCACCCCAAATGCTCATGTTGACTGTGCACAAGCTGTGGCCTGATCAACTGTAGATGGACACATTGTAACGACTCTAATATAATGGTGTCATTTTGGTTCTCTTCCATAATGAAGGGCATCAATCAAAGCATTAATCCCACTGATTTCATGACCAGATATGGCATGACTGACAATGAGTCTGCCTCTCAGCTACCTCTGGATTGGGGTTCTAAAAATCATTTCCTTGTTCCTTATGGCATCAATGCTTCACTGGCTCTGAATTCCAGGATGCTGAAGGAGGCTCTACTCCCTTTTTACCTTGGCACAATTATATAGCAATAGCTGTAAATCAAATCTTGAATAGCACAATACTCAGGAGTTCTCTGGACCTTTTGAACTCACCAAGTCAGGCTCCATTCCTTTTCCTAATTGACAGTCTCCCCTACTAGTGCTGAGGCAAAAATATATTAATTCAACTTGACAGGAACTTTTAAATACCTCTTCAGCTAGGCAAAGTGCTTCAGTCATGTGGTTAACGGACTAAAACCAGTTTTAAAATGTTCCACAGTCTGTTTCTCCAAAGCTGTTGCTTTATACATCATTATGATTCTTGTGGAAGGAGTAACGTCTTTATAGTCTCCATGTGATGAGGTGCCATCTCAAGGGATCTAGAGATACTCTGAATATCCATTGATGATCCTATTAAATGTCTTTGCTTTGAACTAATTATTCTCCTGTGACTGACTAGAAAAAAGAAAACAGTAGTAGAGGCTCTTACATTTCTGCTTTTGAATGGATGTGCACTTTCAAAGTGCCAGGAATCTAAGATATCTATTCTGGAAGCACATAAGAGTGGGGTGCCCCTTATTTCTACCTAGTTATCTGTATTCATGCTTTATCTCACCCCAAATTTCTACTCTTGTAAATTCATTCATCTACCAGAGCAGGCATTCCATACATTTATCTATTACTCAGAGCTGTTCTATCTTTGAAATCTTGAATTTGGAAAATCTGTATTTAGTGAAATGCCATTTTCTTCAACCTCATCTAGTTCCTTACTCTGGCTAAGCTTGTTCTTTGACTTCCTCATGATTCTTTTTTCACATTCATACTCCTTCTGTTTCCCTTCTTAGTACCTTAGACAAATTTAAATCTTTTTTTCTTTCTTCCCTCTGGAATCCCTTGTCTTTTGCTCCATAAGTCCTAGCTCTGTTAATTCCCATTTACTAGAAATATCTACTCCCACCACAGTCCTTCTTTGAAGGTATTTCAGTCCTTCTGAATGATTCAAGAACATATAAAACTGTGTCGACTGAATCCTCATGTCATATAACTTCAATTGAACCTAAACTGCTGTTGAGACAATACTTTAATTAATCTTATTGTCTTCTTGTTCCCGGTACCTGATTCTCTTTTTGCCTTTTTTCCCTCCATGCCTGGAATGCTCTCTCTCTCTCCTCACTTCCATTTCTTTTGAATCCCTAATTTCTTTGAAAACTCAATTTAGGAACAACTTCCTAAATCCCTAAATTTCTGGGATCCACACATTCCTTTTCTTCCCATTGCTTGTGTTCCCTAAGTCCCTCAAACAATTCCCTCCTTTGGAAAAAAGTATTAACAATACAAAGCAGGGTTCAAGTGAGTGTAAAGCAGAAACCAAGCCAGGTCAAAAACCAGAAATCCTTGGCAATGCCAGTGTACAAGGAACTAAAATGCCAGGAGATCAAAGCAGAGGTTTCAAATCAGAGAGATCAGTATAGAAGTTAGGAAGCACAGTAAAATGATTATTGCTTTCTGTCTTTCTGGGTCATTGATCCTTTATGACAATGATGTATAGTCACCACCTTTGTCTTGTTTGGAGATCTCAGTGAGCCCAGGATCAGTAGACATACAATGCCTCCCCCAGATTTACCTAGTAAGGCTGTCAGTTCATGATTTATTGTTACCTAAATAGTGCAATGGATAGAGTTCTGGGTCTAAAATGAAGAAAACCTCAGTTCAAATTCCACCACACACACTTACCACCTATCATTTAAACTCTGCCTCAGTTTCCTCTTCTGATATGAAATTCAAATGACTAAAAATTGTATGCTTAGCACAGAGTATATTATTTTTTAGTCATTTCTGGCATGTTCAACTCTCTGTGACTCCAGTGTGTGTGTGTGTGTGTGTGTGTGTGTGTGTGTGTGTGTGTGTGTGAAAGATACTTGAGTGGCTTGATATTTCCTTTTCTACCTCAATTTATATTTGAGGTAAACAGAGTTGAGTGACTTGCACAGGATCATATAGCTACTAAGATTCTGAAATCAGATTTTAATGCAGGAAGAGTATTCTTCCTGACTCCAAATCCAGGGTTCTATCCACTATGTCACCCATCTGCCTTGCACATATAATGGTAGTTATTATTATTATTTTACATATGTATATACACACATGAGTTCTAGTGTCTTTTATACTAGTAAAGCTATTAAAGTTTAGAATTGCCCTGAAGCTTTTGGGTCATCTTGTATAAATGTGTATCAGCCAATAAGCATTTATTAAGTGCCTACTGTGTGCCAGGAAATGACAATACAATACAAGTGGCAATACAAATGGGAATACAAATAAGGATAAAAAAAGAGTTCCCACTCTGAAGGAGAAGTCCACAGTTTAATGGGAAAAATGATATGCCAACAAGTATGTAAAACAAATTTCTAGGATAAATTTAAAATAATAATAGAGGGAAAGCATTAGAATTAAGGAGAATGAGAAAAAATTTTCTGTAGAAGGTGAGATTTTGACTGGAACTTGAAGGAAGCCAATGAAGCCAGGAAGTGGAGATAAAAAAGGGAAGACTTCCAGGAGGGTCTTGTTTGAAGAAAAGCAAAAAGGCCAGTGTTACTGGATGGAACATTATGCGTGTATATAGGGAGTGGGGAGATTTAAGATTGAGAAGACTAGAATGATGGATCAGAGTGGATAGTTTATAAAGATCTTTGAATACCAGAGGATTTTACATTTGATCCTAGAGATAGTCACTGGGTGTATGTGTATGAATGTACACATATCTATATGTTCTAAAAGTTTCAACAAATAATTGATGTCATCTGTTGTCATTTTGGGCAAATATAATGAATTACTTAAAACAGTATGTAAAACAATAGCTCATGGTTATTAAAAAATGAAACCAATTAGGGATAAAGTGGTATATTTTTTCCCAATGCTGCAAATTATCTGGTGTTTGTTTCAATGTATTTTTTAAAACAACAAAACAACTGGGATAATAGTCCTTTGCAGTAATTTAATCCTCCTGAGAAATCAAAGATGCTGCCATTTGTCTAGAGAGTTTTTTTTTTAAAGATATTTTTTGCTTGACAAATTCTAATGGGCAAGGAGGAATCAATGAGCCATAAAATTAGTACACATGTTTAATCATTCAGGGACCAACAAACAGTAAGTCATGTGTTCTCAGTTAATTTTCTGGGAGATCTTTGCTGGGAAAAAATCCATTATGAGAAATTAAATTCTTCATAATGAGTTCTTATTTATGGCTGCATCTATGTTGGTGAGACTCCTTATGGATGAATCCTGAGAGGTTTTGAATTTTAATATCTAGGGATTCAGAAAATAAACCATCATAAAGAAATATATGGTAAATATTAAATCACCTATTTCTTTGCTCCATTTTTAATATCCACATAGGACTGCTCTAGGAGTACAAAATCTGAGGGAAAACATAGGCAGTACAAATATATTTTTTCATTGTCCTATAACAATTTTAAAGTTTTATTTTAGCAGTTTTGATGAAATTGATGGAAGTGATTTTCTATAACTTCCTATGGATGACTCAATAGGGTGGTCTATTCTTCCTGTCCTGGGGGAAGGGGTCACTTTAGACATGATTGGTAGATCAAGTGATGACAGTGTTCACTTGCCAAAAAAAAAATTTTTTTTAAGGTTTCTTTTTTAAAGCTAATGCTTCTATTACCTGGTAAGTTAGAGGTGCTATCTATTGATTGCTATCTAACCACAATTTCTAAAAATATCCATTATTTTTAAGCTTCCCTATTTCTATCAATGGTCTTACCATTATCTATAAGCTAGACTCAAAATCTCAAAAAAAATTTTGTCAGTTATAATTTGGATGGTAAAAATTTAGCTTCTATTCCTGTAAAATATGTATGTTATCCATATATAGGTATATATATGAATATAATGTATTTATGTACATGTATAGACATACATACACACACACTATATATATGTATTATATATGCTATATATGTGTATATATACATATACATATATATGAAGATAGAAACAGAGAGACAGAGAACCTACAGTATAATCCCTGAGCCTGCTTGTTTCCTCCTGCCTTACCCCTTTGCAGCTTTATTTAAGGGTGTCTTTCTAGTGCCCTGACTTAATACTCACTCCCCACCCAACCCCATTGTACTTTGCTCATACATCGGTCATATAGAAGGGTTTATCATAGTGTGGTGGAAAGAACATTGAAGTCAGGAACATTTGTTTCTAATTTTTCCTCTAATTTTTAGTACCTTTATAAAGGTAAAGAGAATAGATTATCCTGTAACAATCTCAGGAGCGTTTCATTCTTAGTCATTGCTGGCAAAATTTGTGTCAGACTCCTCTTTAACAGGCTGATCCTACACCTAAAAAAAGATCATCTATCTGAGAGCCAGGATGGCTTCAGAAGGAGCCAAGGATCAGTCAATATGGTATTTACTGCCCGACAACACTAGGAACAATTCCAGGAGCAAAACAGAAGTTTAAACAACATTTGTATATCTGATCAAGGCTGAGAGTCACGAAAATTTATAGAAAATAATGTCAAAATTCAATTGCTAGGAGAAGTTCGTCATTATAGTGCGTCAATGTCATGATGGCATGCTTGCTCGGGTTCTGGACAACGGGCAATTTTCTTGAGCTTTCCCAGTCACCAATGGAGTGAAACAAGGTGGTGTGCTTGCTCTAATGCCTATTAATATATTTCAGTTATGTTGTCAAATGCTTTCAATGAGGACAAACATGGAATTAAAGTCAAGTTACCATACTGATGGTAAATTCATCAACTTGAAAAGGTTACAAGCCAAAAACAAAGTGGAAAGAAGGCTGGGCAGGATTTTTTATTTACAGATGATTGTGTACTCAATGCAGCTTCTGAAGCAGAGATGCAACAACGTATGGATCAATTCTCTGCTGCTTTTGCTAATTTTGGCCTAACAATTTGCATCAAGAAAACACAGGTCTTCCATCAGCCACCACCATGCCATCTATTTGTAGAATCATCAGTTACAGTAAATAGTGAAGTTTTGAATGCTGTAGATAAGTTGATGTACTTTGGCAATATACTTTCCAGGGATGTCCATATTGATAATGAGATTGACACAGGCATTCCAGAGCTAGCTTAGTGTTTGCAAGGCTCTGAAGGAAAGTGTAGGAGAGAAGTATTGGACTGATTACCAAACTGAAGGTCTACAGAGCCATCATAGTGATCTCATTGTTGTATGCTTGTAAACTTGGGCAATATACTAATGCCAAGAGAGGAAACTGAATCACTTCCATTTGAATTGTCTTGGGAAGATTGTGAAGATCACCTGGCAAGATAAGATATCAGACACTGAGGTTCTTCCTCAAAACTCAACTGCCAAGTATTCCAGCTCTATTGCAGAGAGCATAACTCCTTTGGACTGACCACATTGTTCAAATGCCAAATGTATGCTTGCCAAAAGAAATTATTTTATGGAGAATTCATACAGGACAAGTGCTCATAAGGTGGTCAGAAAAAAATAATGCAAGAATACTCTTAAGGTTTCTCTTAACTTTGGAATCAACTGTATGACATGGGAGACATTGGCAAAAGACTGCACAGCACAGTGTGCCCTCACCAGAGAAGGTGTTATGCTTTATGAGCAAAACAGAATCGAATTAGCCAAAAAGAAACATGAAATACACAAAATTAGAAAAGGTAACCCAAATGTTCATATGGACTATTTGTGTTTGACCTGTGGCAGAGCATTCCAAGTTCATATTAGTTTGATCAGCAACAGTTGGACACACTCTAACTCAATTCTAACATAGTGACATCTTCAGAAATGAAGGACAACAACAACAATGTAACCTTAGGTAAATTATTATCTCCCTGAGCTTCATTATCCTTGCTGGTTTTTTAAAAGGAGGATTGGACCACTCTGATTCAGGCATTTGCCAACTTATATCTATACCATTATAATAGCATCTTAATCAATTTCTTCCCTATCTGACCCAATTTGCTGTGAGATTAATCTTCCTAAAGCACATTTGTGCTCATTCTACTTCCCTGGTCAAAACTTATCTTTCAATGTTTCCTTATTGCCTACTGGACCAAATCCTAACTTCTTATTCTGGAATTCAAGATTTTCCACAATCTGGTTCCAATCTATGCCTTCAAAATTCTTTTATTTTCTTTTCTCAATTGTATTTTCCCAAATCTATGTAAAAATAGTTTTCAACATTCATTTTTGTAAGATTTCATATTTCCTCCCTCCCTTACCTCCCTCTCCCCAAATTAGCAAGCAGTTTGATAGTTTAGATATGTGCAATCCTTTTTTTTTTTTTTGCAATTTTTCTATACATATTTCTACATATCATGCTACACAAGAAAAATAAGATCAAAAGAAAAAATGAGAAAGAAAGAGAAAAAAGCAATCAAATAACAACTAAAAAAGGAAGAAAATACTATGTTGTGGGCCACACTCAGTCCCCATAGTCCTCTCTCTGTATGCAGATGGTTCTCTTCATCACAAATCTAATGGAATTGGAATGAATCATCTCATTATTGAAAAGAGCCAAGTCCACCCCAGTTGATCATTACATAATCCTCTTGTTGCTGTGTACAATGTTCTACTCACTTCACTTAGAATTAGTTTATGAAAGTCTCTCCAGGACTTTCTGAAATCATCTTGCTATTTTTTTTTTTATAGAACAATGAAAATTTCATTATATTCATATCCATAAATTATTCAGCTATTCCCCAACTGATGGGAATCCACTCAGTTTTTAGTTCTTTGCCACTACAAAAAAGAGCTACTACAAACATTTTTATACATGGGGGTCCTTTTCCCTCTTTTGTGGTTTCTTTGGGATACAGACTCCATAGTGACACTGCTTGATCAAAAGATTTGCATAGTTTTATGGCCTTTTGGACATAATTTCAAATTGATCTCCAAACTGATTGGATCAGTTCATATCTTTACTAACAATGCATTAGTGTCCCAGTTTTTTTCACATCCCTTCTAATATTTATCATTATTTTTTCCTGTCATTTTAGTCAATCTGAGAGGTGTGAAATGGTACTTCAGAATTATCTTAATTTACACTTTTCTAATTAATAGTGATTTAGAGCATCTTTTATATGATTAAAAATGGCTTTAGTTTCTTCATCTGGAAATTATTCATATCCTTTGACCATTTATCAATTGGAGAATGGCTTATATTCTTATGAATTTTAGTCAATCTCAAGGGATTTTTCTTCAAGGGAAGATTTTTGCTTCCCTTCTAACCTTGGCTACATTGATTTTGCTTGTAAAAAAACTTTTTAATCTAATATTATCAGAATTATCCATTTTGCATTTCATAATGTTCTCTAGCTCTTTGCCTATAAATTCCTTCCTTCTCCACAAATCTGAGAGGTAGACAATTCCTTGTTCTCCTAATTTACTTATAATATTACCCTTTATGTCTAAATCATGAATCCATTTCAATCTTATGTTGGTATAAGGTGTTAGATGTGGGTCAGTGCCTAGTTTCAGCCATACCATTTTCCAATTTTCCCAGAATTTTTTGTCAAATAGGATTTATGAAACACAAGATCACTATAGTCATTAGCTATCATGTCTTGTGAACTTAACCCATTCTACTGATCTACTACTCTATTCCTTAGCCAGTATCAAATGGTTTTGTTGACCGCTGCTTTATAATATAGTTTTAGATCTGGTACAGCAAGGCTACCCTCATTTGTATTTTTTCATTAATTCCCTAAAATTCTTGACCTTTTGTTCTTCCAGATGAAGTTTTTCTTCTAGCTCTATAAAGTAATTTCTTGGCAGTTTGATTGACATGCTAATGAATAAGTAGATTAATTTAGATAGAATTGTCATTTTTATTATAGTAGATATTTATTATATTATTATGTTAGCTTGACCTTGAACACTTGATAGTCTTCTGATTGTCTAGATCTAATTTTAACTATGTGAAAAGTGTTTTGTAATTATGTTCATATAGTTCCTGATTCTGTCTTGGCAAAGACTCTCTATTTTATATTATCTAAAGTTATTTTAAATGGGATTTCTCTTTTTATGGCTTACTGCTGAACTTTGTTCATAACATATAGAAATGCCTATGATTTATGTGGATTGATTTTATATTCTGTAACTTTGCTAAAGTTGTTAATAATTTCTAGTAATATTTTAGTCAATTCTTTAGAATTCGAGTGATAATCTGGTTTCCTTATTACCTACTCTATTTTCTTCAATTTCTTTATCTTCTCTTATTACTAAAGCTAACATTTCTAAAATGACATTGAATAGTAATGGTGATAGTGGGCAACCTTGTTGCACTCCTGATCTTATTGGGAATATTTCTAGTTTCTCCCCATTACATATGATGTGTGCTAATAGTTTTAGATAGATTATGTGCAATCCTTTTAAACATATTTCCACATTTGTCATGTTGTACAGGAAAAATCAGACCCAAAGGGGAAAAAAAAACATGAGAAAAAGCAAACAAACAAACAAAAAGATGAAAATACTTTGCTTTGTTCATGAGTGAAGTACCAACACATCATTTAAGACCAGCTCAAATTGTATCTATGGACCAAAGCAAAAGCAACCTTAAATGAAAGCTATAAATAACACCATCATTTTGAGAATTTGTTCAACTCTTGTGGCTGAAAGAGTTTAGTATATTATTCTCAAGCCATAAAATTAATCTGTCAGTTGGGGAATGACTGAACAAGTTGTGGTATATGATTTTAGTGCAACATAATTGGGCTATAAGAAATGAACAGGATGTTTTCAGAAAAACTTGGAAAATTTTATATAAACTGATGCCAGGTGAAGTGAACAGAACCAGAAGCTGTTCACAGAAATAGCAATATTGTACTATGATCAACTGTAAATGACTTGGTTATTCTCAGCAATACAATGATCCAAGACAATTCCAAAGGATTCATAATGTAAAATGCTATTTACTTCTGAAGAAAGAACTAATGGAATCTGAATGAAGATTAAAGAATACTATTTTTCACTTCCTTTATTTTTAGTGCTTTTTTGTTTGCTTTTTAAAATATGATTAATGTGAAAATATGTCTTGCATGATTGCACATGTATAACCTATATAAAATTGGTTACTCTTTCAGAGAGAGGGAAGCCAGAGGGAATAAGAGAATTTGGAACTCAAAATTAGAAAAATTGTTAAAATTATTTTTACATTAAATTGGGAAAAATAAAATATTATTTAAAAATAAAATTAGATAAAAAATTATGTCTGTATCTTGTATCCATCACCTCTCTATTAGGAGGTGGATAATATCATTCATCATAGGTCTTCAGGAGATATGGCTGATCATTTCATTGATCAGAGTTCTAAAATCTTTTAAAGTTTTTTTTCCCTCTTCTTATTCTCACTTCACTGTGGATCAATTCATACTATACAAGATTCTCTGAAATTATCTCTTTCATAATTATTATGTAAAAACAATATTCCATTATATTCACATACCACAATTTGTTCAGTCTCTTCCCAATTATCTAAGAGGCAATCTAAATTAGAATTCAGTTCATTGCTTCCCCCCTCCCAATTTATTCTCTCATTTAGAATTAGGACTATTTCTTCTTTGAAATTATCCTTCCTCTAAATACCACCCCACATCTTTATTGTCTTCTTTTTAAATGTGATATATTTCTACACACACATATGAGTGTTTGATTTTCCTTTGTCCGTTTTAGATAAGAATGAGATTTATCAGATATTGACTTCCCCAACACTTTCCCATATGTTTATATGCTCTTTTCACACCTCAAATATGAGAAATCATATAGCTCCTTACAATTTTTTAACTACATTTACTTTTTTAGGTTTCTAGGAACTTTTGCTTTTTTCTTTTAAAGTTCTTACTCAGCCCCAATCTTTTTAAAATCAAGAATGCCTGAAAATCCTCTATTCCATTAAAGATCTATTCCTTACTCTTCCTCCTCCACCAAGATTACACTCAGCTAAGTCTTGAGTGATCTTGAGTGTGATTTCTTGGAATTAACTGCATATTTTTGGGTGCTTGTGGTTTATTTTTCTTTTGTATAGGGAATATAGATTTTGGCTATAGCATTCTTATGACTTCCTTTTGAAGTTTCTTTAAGGAAACAGTTAGTGAACTCTTTTCATCTTTGCCCTCTTATTCTATTACCTAGAGTCAGTTTTAATTTATGATTTCTAGAAAGATCATATCTAGACTTCAAAAATTGTGGTTTTCAGAGAGTCCATCTTTATTTTTCTTCTTGTTGCTTCTATTTTTCTATTTCTATTTCTAATTTCACTATTTTATTTTTCCAATTACATATAAAGATAATTTGAAACATTTATTTTTGTAAGATTTTGAGTTCCATATTATTTTTTCCTCTCTCCCTTACCTCTGCCCTCCAAACAATATGATATAAGTTATATATGTACAGCTGTTTTAAATATTTTTCTATATTAGTCATGTTGTGAAAGAAAAATCAGAACAAAAAGGAAAAACCATGAGAAAAAAGAAAATAAAAAAGGTGAAAATACTATGCTTTAATATGCATTCAGTCTCCAAAATTCTCTCTCTGGATGTGCATGACATTTTTTAGCCTAAGTCTATTGAAATTCTCTTGGATTACTGTATTGCTGAGAAGAGCTAAATCTGTCATAAATGATCATCATAAAATTTGCTATTACTGTGTACAATGTTCTTCTGGTTCTGTTCACTTCACTCATCATTAGTTCATGTAAGTCTTTCCAGACTTTTCTGGAATCAATCTGCTCATCAATTTTTATAGAGCAATAATATTCCATTACATTCACATACTATAGTTTAGCCATTCCCCATTTGATGGGCATTTTCTAAATCTCCAATTCCTTGCCACTATAAAAAGAGCTGCTACAAATATTTTTGCACATGTAGGTCCTTTTCCCTCTTTTTTGAGCTTTTTTGGGACACAGACACAGAAGAAGTTACACTGCTGGATCAAAGCATTATGCACAGTTTTAGAGCCCTTTAGGCATAGTTCCAAACTGCTCTCCAGAATGACTGCATCAGTTCATAACTCCACCAATAACACATTAATGTTCAAGTTTTCCTGTATCCCATCCAGTATTTATCATTATGAAAAGATTATGAAAAATATAGGAAAAGCTTTATTTTTAGTCAATCTGATAGATGTGAGATATTTTAATTTGCATTTCTCTAATCAATAGTTATTTAGACTAATTTGTTTCAAATAACTATACATGGCTTTAATTTCTTCATCTGAAAACTGTCTGTTCATATTCTTTGACCACTTATCAATTGGGGAATGACTTATATTCTTATAAATTTGACTCAATTCTCTATATATTTTAGAAATGAGACTTTTATCAGAAACACTGACCATAAAAATTGTTTCCTAGCTTTCTGCTTCCCTTCTAATATTGGCTACATTAGTTTTGTTTGTGAAAAAAAATTTAATTTAATTTAATCAATTTCATAATGTTCTCTAGTTTTTGTTTTGTCATAAATTCCTCCATTCTCCGAAGATTTGACATATAGATTATCTCTTGTGCTCCTGATTTGTTTATTGTATCACTCCTTATTCTAAATTGTGAACCATTTTGACCTTATCTTGGGGTAGAGTGTGAAATGTTGGTCTATGCGTAGTTTCTGTCATATCATTTTCCAATTTTCCCAGCAATTTTTGTCCAAGTCCAATTATTTTTACATTATTTCTCTTTGACTTATTTTCTTAATTTTTCTTGCCCAATTCTAATTTTTAAATGTTACTTTCCTCAGTAAATTTTTGAATCTTCTTTTCCAATTAAGTAACTTTTTTGATAATTTTTTTGCTTTTCTTTGCATTTCTTATTTCTTTTCTCAGTTTTTCTTTGACCTCTCTTATTTGATTTTTAAAGTCCTTGTAAAGCTCTTCTAAGAAATCTTTTTGAGCTTGTGACCATTTTACTTTTTTTGGGAGCTCTACAAGAAACCCTTTTGTCTTCTTTTGAGTTTGAATCCTGTTCTTCTTTATAACCATATTATCTATTTAAGATTGGGTTCTTTCTTTTCTTTTCTTTTTTTTAAACTCACTATTAATTACCTATTTATTGGCTATTAATTTTATGTTAGAGCTGTACTCTTTTCCTGGGGTGTGGGGAATTATGTTTCAAAGTTCAGTTTTTTCATGTTGTTATTTTCTGAGCTTTATTTGGGAGCCTTTGATCTCCTAGTTCTTCTAGTGTTTTATAACCCAAGGTCTGGTGTGGTCACTGCTTCTTTGATTTAATTCTTGATGTATAAGTGACCTTTATCTATCCTTGAGTTGTTACTAGAGTTCCCAGCACCACTGCCATTGCAGAGACTTTTGTTCCCCCTGGTCCCTCATGTGGCTGTAAGCATCTGCTCATCCCTCTGCCCTAGAACTTAAACCAAGGACTCCATTCTCCTGCAAAGGACCACAACCAGCAGGGCCATTATCTTTCTGTGACTGCACTTACTTCTGTGTGATCACTCTTCCTTGCTCACAGACATAGTTGATCCTACCTGGTCAGTGCACCTAGGCCCCACATTCAGCATCAGCAGAAGGTCCCCACAATCTTCTCCTGTCCATCTATCCAACTTATGCATTATTAGTGATGGGAAAGCTTTCAAAGATAAGGCTGATATCTATATAGCTTGCTATTTATTGACTCCATGGTATCTCTACTTTAATTAGCACTGTCTAACATTCTAGAAGTTGTCTTAGGACTAGATGGCTGCTTTATCCCCACTTTTGGGCATTATTTTAAGTTACTTGTAAGGAAATTTGAGAGAGTCTGGTAGTTTCCTACCTTATTCTGCTATATTTCCACAATTCCTTCCTCTTGGTCTATTTTCAAGGTCAGTTGTTTTTGTTATCAGAAATGTTATATTTTCTTCCATTTTTTCAGCCTTTTCATTTTATTTTATTTCTGTCTTATGCAATCATTGACTTCTGTATTGTATTTTCTATTTTTGAGTGAATACATTTGTTGGGTTAGGCTACCAAATGAGTTTTAAACTACTTACTTTTTCTAATTCTTTCCTTGAGAACTTTTGCTAATTAAAAAAATTTCTTGTTACATTTCTTTATTATATCCCATAGAAAATCTACTTTTTTCCCCTGAATCTCTTGAAGTTGTTATGGGTTTCTCCTTTTTTTGACTTGTCTAAATTTATAATGATTTTTATCTTACTGGTGTTTTCTTTGATTTACTCAAATCCCTAGCTTTAGTTCTTGAATTGGAGCTTTATGACAGAGCTTGGTCCCTTGGGGCTTCCCCTTTGAGTAGGAATGGTTAGTCCTATTTTTCATACTGGTATCTTGATTTCTTACACTGATTCCTACTTCCTAGGATATGGCCTTTTAGGATCTTTTATAGTTAAAATGTTAGATTTTCAAAAGCCTTTCTGATATCTCTTGACAGAGTATTAGGTGCATAGTAGCTCCTGAACTTGAGTTGTCTGGATTTTATCTCTGTGCTTCTATATTGGTCTACACTTCTCTGGTTGCAGTGTCATGAACAATTGTCACTCCCTGGGCTTCCTAAGTTTCCAGAGGGGCTTTCTGATTGCTTTGATGCCTTTTCAGAGGAATCTTTGACTTATTGCTTCTGGATAGTTTAGTTTTGCAAGTTACACATGTCTCATTTCTATTTATTTTAGCACATACCTTGCTGCATGGTTCTCCTAATTTATTATTGCATATTGGCTTCCAGTTGACTTTTTATAAATTTCTGGAATGGAAGAAATAGTTTTATTTATGTAATTATATAGACTATATAGTTTCTTGAACAGTATGGGATCAAGTGCAAATTTCAAAGCTTTCTTTGGGTAGGTATAGTAGAGCTGGGTGATCTACTTCTTTAGGCAGCCATACTGCCAAAAAGAATGACTTCAAAAAAAAAAAAGAAAATTTTCATAAATTATGCTAAAAAAAAGACACCAGTGCCCATATAAAGGAAAAATATTAACTAACATATTTTCTTCTCTTTTTTAATTTTTAAAAATGTTGATGTCTTTTGATTTGAATTCTTGAAAATGAATGTCCTGACTTTTTTGCTACTTAGTGAACCCTTCCTTATAACAAATTTATTTTTCTCAATAATATTTCATTTTTCCAAATACATAGATAGTTCTCAACATTCATTTTTTATAAGACTTTGTGCTCCAAATTTTTCTCCCTTCCTCCCTTACCTCCTCCTCCCTAAGCCAAACAATTATAACAAATTTATAAAATCAGTTTTAGCCAAATCAGTTTTAATATACTGTTAGTGACTGTGTCTAAAAGTATATACCAGAGTCCACAGCCATAGCAAACTGCTACTTCAACAAAAGGAAGGAGATGTTTTTTTTCCACTTCATCTTTCATTCTAAACTTGTTAATTACAAATGCCAATGCCAGGAAACCAATACAAATTTTAAAACAGAAATGTGTGGAAGATGAAAAAGGGCTATGTAATAGAATATGACTACCAGTGGATGAAATAGTCTTGTAAGACTATTGTCAAAAGATTTGAATTGGATCTAGACATGAATACTAAAGGCAACAAAAAATAACCAGAAATGAGATATGTATAACCTGCAATTCTTTGTATCCAGAAACAATGAGTCAAAGATTCCTCTGAGAGGCATCAAAGCAGTCATACCTGGAAAAATTACATCCCAGAGACCTGAAAAACTAGTAGATGTGATTTATGGACTGCTGTCAGTGACCTCAAAGGTCTGTAGACCACAAAAGTGATGCTATAGGACTGGTGAGAGACAAGATTTGTCCTGTTTTTCACAAAATAGGAAATAGTGGAATATTCAAATTATGGGACTATTCTTGGCCAAATTATATAATATATTATTAAAAGGTTGTTTTGTGAACATTTCAAAATGGGTGTGGTAATCTGTCACAGACAGACCTGCTTCAACAGAACAGGTTATTTCAGGCTAATCCACTTCTTTTTATGACACGGTTATTAGAAGAGAATGGTAGAACAACGTTTTAGACAGAGTGTATCTACATTTCAACAAAGCATTTGACAGAATATTTCATACTATCCTTGTGGGCAAAATAAAGAAATGTAGTTTAGATTATGGAATTAAAGGAATATTAATTTGGAGCTAGGAAGAACCTTGGAGACAATCTAGTATAACCCCTCAGTTTATAGATAAAGAAATCAAGACATAGAGAAATGTAATTACTTGCCCAACATTACTCAGGGAATAAGAAGCAGAGATGGAATTATTTGAATTAGGATATAAATGACCATTATTTTAATCATAAAGAAAGAGGAGAGATGGTGAATTCATTGGATGAGACATAGAACTAGAAGCTAAAAACATCTTGATAAACTAGAATAGTTCCCCAAATCTAATGAAGCAAATTAGTGGAAATAAATGTAAGGTACTATTCTTGAAGCAAAAATTAATATTATAAGAACACAAAATGGGAAATCCACAGCTTGATAAATTGTGGGGAGGAATAACTTGGAGCTTTAGTGGATCTTAAGTTCATCATGGGACAATAGTGTGACATGAAAATCAAACAGTTAATATAATCTCTCCATTAGGAGACAAAGCATTGAATATTTTGAAATAAATGAGAAACCATTTATTAGGTACTTACTATATTCCAGGCACTGAGCTAAGCCCTGGGAATACAAATATAAGAGTTTGTGCCCTCCAAAAGCTTACATTCTACAGAAGAAGATAATACATAGAGGGGAATGCTGGCGAGGAAGAGTCACTGGGATGGTGAATGAAGCCATTAAAGAGTTCATTGACATATCCTTTACAGGAATAATAATGTTGATTTGATAATTTTCCCCAGAGTTAGATGTAGAAAATAGAGGGAGTAGGGAGTGGGAGGAAGGGAATGATATGCACTTGATGGAATGGCATGAAGATGATTGAGAAGCAGCATGATGGGTCTGGGTTGGGCTGAATTTGGTTTGCTTTGTCCAAGGTATAGTCTTCTCTATACTGCTCTCATCAGGTCATACCTAGAGTACAAAGTTCAATTTTGGAACTATCCTTTAAGAATTCTATTACTGAGGTGGAATGCATTCAAGGAAAAGGGATCAGGAAATTGAGGAGCTTAAATAAAAGGTCATGGGAGAATATGATGGAATAATATGGAATATTTAATATAGATGAGAGAAGTCTTAATGGGGGTAGGAAAGACTAGAATATGAAGATTTGAGCTTCATGGTCTTAAAGAGCAAGTAGTAGAAGTTATAATAAAGCCAATGAAGCATGATTACTTAACAATTAGAGCTGCTCCAAAGTGGGAGATTTGAAGTCTTCACGCAGAGGCTAGATGACAACTTATCAGTGTATAAAGGGGTTCCTTTACAGGTGTGGTTTGGGGCAGATTAACTTGGAAATCTTTTCCAGCTTTAATTCTGTATGTTCCTCTAATCTTGTGGTAGGATATCATCAACTCATTGATCATTGGTCGAAAATAGTATATTAAGATTACCAATAGCTGAATTAAGAACCTTGTAATCTTTAACATCATTCAATCCTCTTTCTTCTCTTTTCCACCATCATTGCAGAAGAAAATAGAAGTTATCTAGGCTAATTTTTTCCTTACTTTTATCCTTTTAATGGACTACCATCAACTAGTGGAAAACCAGATGGTGAGCATCTCTATTCCTCCTAGACTATTCCTCAGAGAGAAGATGCAGTGGATAGAGTGCTGAACTTGGAGTCAAGAAAGCCTAAATTAAAATCCTGTCTCAAATACTTAGAAACCGTATGCCTCTGGGCAAGTCACTTAGTCTCACTCTGTCTCATTTTCCCATTAATTCAATTCAATTAACATTTAATAAATGCTTTTTATGTGCCAGGCATTGTGCTACATGCTAGAGCTGCAAATAGGAAAAAGAAAGATAGTAAACTCATTAGTGAATTGGGAATAAAAATAGCCCCTATCTCACAAGGTTATTATGAAATTCAAATGAGATATTTATTTTGTTGTTGTGTTTGCTTTTTATTTTCAAAATATATGCAGTTTTCAACATTTTGCTCTCAGTTTCACCCTTGCAAAAACTTATGTTACATATTTTTCTCCCTCCTTTCCCTTATCCCCTCCCTTAGACAGCAAGTAATCCACTATAGGCTAAACATGTGAAACTCTTCTATTTTTTTACTTCTGCAATTATCATGCTTCACAAAGAAAAATCAGATCAAAAAGGGCAAAAATGAGAAAAAAAATCAAACAAACAACAATAAAAAAGTGAAAATACTATGCTGTGATCCATATTCAGTCCCATTAGCCCTCTCTCTGAATACAGATGACGCTCTCCAACACAAGTCTTTTGGAACTGGCCTGAATCACCTCATTGTTGAAAAGAGCCATGTCCAGCAGAATTGATCATCACATAAAACTGATGTTCCTGTGTACAATGTTCTCTTGTTTCTACTCACTTCACTTAGTATCATTTCTTATAAGTCTCTCCAGGCCTTTCTGAAATCATCTTGTTTATTGTTTCTTATAGAACAGTAATATTCCATAATATTCATATACTATAATTTATTCAGATGTTCCCTAAATGATGGGCATCCACCCACCAATTGGAGAACGGCTGAGTAAATTGTGGTATATGAATGTTATGGAATATTATTGTTTTGTAAGGAATGACCAGCGGGATGAATACAGAGAGGTCTGGAGAGACTTACGTGAACTGATGCTGAGTGAAATGAGCAGAACCAGGAGATCATTATATACTTCAGCAACAATACTATATGAGGATCAATTCTGATGGACGTGGCTCCCTTCAACAACGAGAGGATCTAAATCAGTTCCAATTAATCTGTAATGAACATAACCAGCTAACCCAGAGAAAGAACATTGGGAATTGAGTATGGACCACAGCATAACATTTCCACTCTCTGTTACTGTTTGCTTGCATTTTTGTTTTTTCGTCTCAGATTATTTTTACCTTCTTTCTAAATCAGATCTTTCCTGTGCAACAAGAGAACTGCATAAATATGTATACATATATTGTATTTAACATATACTTTAACTTATTTAACATATATGGGACTACCTGCCATCTAGAGAAGGGATGGAGGGAAGGGGGGAAAAGTTGGAACAGAAGTTTTTGCAAGGGTCAATGTTGAAAAATTACCCATGCATATGTTTTGTATATTAAAAAGCTATAATAAAAAATAAAATTAAAAAATGGGCATCCATTTAGTTTCCAGTTTCTTGCCATGAGATAAAATTTGTAAAGTGCTTTGCAAACCATCAAGTGCAATATGTATGCTAGCTTTTATTATTGTTGTTATAAATAATTTGGTTCTATAAATGTATTTAGGGAAGGCCTTTCCAACTCAGGTAGAACCTTCTAGTCTTTCTGTTCTTCTGACACGGTCTTCTAGAATAGAAGGTCACTCCATGATACAAAAAGTCTTCCAACTAGGAGTTTTGTCAAGACTCTTAGATAGAACTCCTTCCATTCAAGCATTTCTGCTTAATTTATATGAAATCACTTGTACCTCCTACAGAGAAAGAAGAAAAGACATCATAAAACATAGTATTACATTATAATGACCACTCTTAGCCCTAGAGAAGAGATGAAATGTTGAAACATAGGTTTCCCTTCTTTGTAGTGGTGAGATAACATGAATGTGGAACAAGGTATGTATTGTTAGTTTTGCTAAATTACTTCTTAGATGGATAGATAGACAGACAGATGTAGACATATAATTATTCTTTCCTGTAAGGGATAATTTGGTGGATGTGACACTAGAGCAGGATATATTAAGAAATGAGATGATGAAAAGATAAAATATGTCAAAAAAGAAAAATTTGAAAAGATGCCATTATTATCTAATAATCCCTGCCTAGTTACCCCCACCACCTAGAATAAACAATTAATCTATCTGGCTATTGCCAAGTAATAAAATTACTTTTTTTATTTTCTCCCAAGCTTTTGCTGTGCCCAAGGTTCTGCAGGCTTGGAGAGAGGACCAAGTTTTTTTTTTTCTTCCTCCCTCCTTCCCTCCCTTCTTCCCTCCTTCATTCTCTCTTTCCCTTCCTACCTCCTTTTCCCTCCCTCTCTCTCTCCTTCCCTCCCTCCTTCTTCCCTTCCTCCTTCCCTCCTTTCCTTCCCTTTTTCCTCCTTCCCTCCTTAATTCCCTCCCTTCCTCCTTCCCTGATCATATAAACAAGGGTTTCTTTTGATGCTGAGAAGTATTGCTGATGTGACATCTCTA
This sequence comes from Antechinus flavipes, assembly GCF_016432865.1. NCBI lineage: Eukaryota > Metazoa > Chordata > Mammalia > Dasyuromorphia > Dasyuridae > Antechinus > Antechinus flavipes. Next base: position 214,750,227 of record NC_067403.1, on the reverse strand, counting down.
ACTTGCCTGTCATAATGGTACATCACCCCTCCTGCCCATCCCCTTCATCCTCTGCTTCCCATTCTATGCTGTAAATTATGTGTGGTTGTGACTGTATATAAAATATTTGTTGTTATTGTGAAACTGTAAGCTGTTCTTAATGCACATTTTCTTAAGAGTTCCTGGTAGATCCCAGAGATTTAGGTGGAGACAGAAAGTGGAGTAGCACTAGCATGAAATAGTTAATTAAATCCCAGTTAGTAATATCTTTTCCAGCCTTTAAAATCAGAAAACCTGATGGTGATTGGAACCATCTGATACTTGAACTTGGTTGGAGTCACATATGAGTAGGGGCACATGCTTTAAAATGGAAAAAAGGGATTCTTATTTGGGTATCTTCTGGGATGGTCTCCTTCTGGGTTCTGTTCAGAGGCAGGATAGAAGCTGCTACTATGGAGAGTCCAGGACAAAGTATTAGCAAATTGGTACCTTTCTCTAGAACACAAAAGGAGTCATCATGTGGGGGAAACAATTAGAAGATTCACAAGGAGGGAAACCTCATTATAAAATTTATAAGGATAGGAAAAATGTGCCCTTGATTTTGGGAGAACATTATATGAAAGATTAAAAGAAAGAATAACTAGTTTTTTTTTAATCATGCTTCTTGTTTCTCTTTCAAAAACAGTGGTCTTTGGAGTGTGAAGTAATGGGGAGAGGATTAATAAGAAGCAAGTATCCACAATGAAAGAGAAAACAGTCAAGTAAAAGCAATGAGTTCAAGACACAAGGCCCAAATGAACCATATCCTAGAGTTCTACACTTTTAAAAAAGTCACCTTTCCAAAGGCAGGTGGTACAAATGTGGCTAGGTAATTATCTCTGTGAAAAATTTTAGGGAGCTGTACTTCTTGCCTTCATATGCAACTATTGCTAAGTCTTATTTATTCTACCTTCACAACATTTCTCAAGTATACTCTCTTCTCTCGGATACTGTTACCACCTCGATGTAGGTCCTTATCACCTTATCATTTGGACTAGTTCAGTTGTCTGCTGGCTAGTCTTCCTGCCTCAAGTCTTACTCTAGTCCATCATCCACTCAGTTATCAAATTGATCTTCCTGATTTCAGAGAGACCTGGAGAGACTTCCATGAACTGATGCTAAGTGAAGTGAGTAAAACCAAGAAAGACTGTGCACAGTATCAGCAAGATTGTATGATCATTATTTCGGCTGGACATGGTTCTTTTCAACTGTAAGGTGATTCAGACCAGTTCCAATGGTCTTATGATGAAAAGAACCCTCTGAACGCAGAGAGTGGATTATGGGGACTGAGTATAGATCATAACATAACATTTTCACTTTTTTGTTGTTGTTGGCTTGCATTTTGTTTTCTTTCTCATTTTTCCTTTTTGATCTCATTTTTCTTGTGCAGCATGATCATTTGTAGAAATATGTATAGAAGAATGGCACAGGTTTAATTGGATTATTTGATGTCTAGGGGAGGAGGTGAGAGGAAGAGAGGAAAAATTTGGAACACAAGCTTTTGCAGAGATGAATGTTGAAAATTATCTTTGCATGTTTTGAAAATAAAAAGACTTTAATATTTTTAAGTGATCTTAAAGCTCAAATTTGACTGTTCCATTCTCCTGTCCCTCCTCAGTCATTTCCTATTCTTTTCAAGATTAAATATTAAAACTCTGTTTGGCTTTAAAAAGTCCTTCATAATCTGGCTTCTTACTACCTTTATGCTCTTCTTACACCTCACTTCTCCCCATATATTTTGCAATTCAGTGAAGCTGACTTCCTTGCTGTACCTTGGACAAGACATTCAGTCTTCCTATTCTAGGCATTTTTATGATTGTCCTCTATGAACATATTGGAATTCTGATATTCTCTCATTTTTCATCTCTGTCTTTAGGTTTCCTGCTTCTTTTAAATCCCTTTCAAAATCCTACCCTTTATAAGAATACATTCCTAATACTCCTTAAAGCTAGGGTCTTCTCTCTGAAATGATTTCCACTTGTTCCTATTGTTTAAACATAGTTGTCTGTATGTTGCCCCCCTTCCACATTAGACTGTTAGCTTCTTGAAAATGGACTATTCTTTAGCTTTTTTCCTCTCTCCATCCCTCACCCCAGTACCTGGAATATAGTAAGTATTAGGTTTTTTAAAAATTTTTTTATTAGTTGCTTTATTTTTTCTGGTTATATATCTATAGTAACTTTTAAAATACACATTTATTAATGAATCATGTTGGGAGTGAAAAATCAGAACAAAGAGGAAAAACTATGAGAGAGAAGAAGTGAACATAGTATGTGTTGATTTACATTCAATCTCCATAGTACTCTTTCGGGATACAGATGATGTTTTTCAGCCAATCTTTTTTGGGATTGTCTTAGATTACTGAACTGCTGAGAAGTCTTTCATTGTTGTTAACAGCACAGTCTTGCAGTTACTGTGTACAATGTATTCCTGGTTCTCTGTTTCACTCAGCATCAGTTCATGTACATCTTTCCTGGCCTTTCTAAAATTATTTTTAATAGCACAATAATATCCCATTATCTTTAATATACTACAATATATTCAGCCATTCCCAGAATTGGGAATTGATGGGCATCTACTCATTTTCCAATTCTTTGCCACTACAAAAAAAGAGCTGCCACAAATATTTTCCCCTCCTTTATGATTTCCTTGGGATACAGAAGCAGTAGTGGCACTTCTGGGTCAAAGAGCCTTATAGCTCTTTGGAACTATAGCATAGTTCCAAATTGCTCTCTGGAACGATTAGATTATAGTAGGTATTTGTTGACAACTCAAAGATGAATTAGCAATATAACCTATAGATAAAAAATTTGTCCTAGCCACAATTTTATAAGGAAAATCATATTTTCCAACATGAATGAAATAGTAGATTTTTTTCTACTCTGTTATGGCCAGATTTTATCCCAGCTGGAGTATTGAATTCAGTTCTGCACCCCACATTTTAGGATACCTGGGGCATATCTGAATGATGATAAGAACTGGTGAATATATCATAGAAAATTTAGTTGATGAAAGTGAAGGAGAGAGTGTTTAATATAGAGAAGATGAATCTTCAAGGAGAGGTAGTGTTATACAGTGAATTCATAGTCAGGAAAATCTGGGTTCAATTTCTGTCTCAGACAATTATTAGTAAATGATCCTGTATAATTATTTATTTTTTTTTTCTTTTTGGCTCAGGCAGTTGGGCTAAGTGACTTGCCCAGCCAGGAAGTGTTAACTGTCTGAGGTCAAATTTGAACTCAGGCCTGCCTGATTACAGGGCTGGTGATCTATCCATTACACCAACTAACTGCCTCCTCCCTCCCCCCCGCCCTGTACAATTATCTTAACCTCTCTGAGCCTCAGTTTCCTCATCTTTATAATGAAGGTATGATCCTCTCACATACCTCTCAACCATAAATAAATTATCTTATAAAGGTTTTGGTTGAGGAGTATACTAATTTTGCTTGGACTCAGAGAGAGGAATTAGGAGTAGTGGGCAGAAGTTTCAAAGAAGCTGATTAAGGTTTTATGATAGGAAAATTTTTCCAATAATTAAGGCTAACCCAAGAGTGGAATGGATTACCTTGTGAGGTAGTTGTTGGGTATTATGATTCAGAAGAGGGAGAGAGAGAAAGAGGGGGGAAGGGAGAGAGGGAGAAAAGAAAGAAAGAAAGAAAGAAAGGAAAGAAAGAAAGAAAGAAAAGAAAGAAAAGAAAGAAAGAAAGAAAGAAAGAAAGAAAGAAAGAAAGAAAGAAAGGAAGGAAGAAAGAAAGGAAGGAAGGAAGGAAGGAAGGAAGGAAGGAAGGAAGGAAGGAAGGAAGGAAGGAAGAAAGAGAGAGAGAGAGAAAGAAAGAAAGAAAGAAAGAAAGAAAGAAAGAAAGAAAGAAAGAAAGAAAGAAAGAAAGGAAGGAAGGAAGAAGGAAGGAAGGAAGGAAGGAAGGAAGGAAGGAAAAAAGGAAGGAAGGAAGGAAGGAAGGAAGAAAGAAAAAAGGAAGGAAGGAAAGAAAAAGAAAAGAAGGACGGAAAGAAACAGAGAAAAAGTAAGAAAGTAAAGAAGAAAGGAAGGAAGGGGGAAAGGAAGGAAGAAAAAAAAGGAGAGAGGAAAAAGGAAGAAAGAAAAACACCAAACAACAAAAACCAACCCCAAACCCAATCTTTGGCTAATCACCTTGTTGACACATATTCAAGTTGAGTCATGCACAATTTGAAAATTTTTTATTGGGGATGTCAACAAATCGGCAAATCAATCAACAAGTACTTATTAAGCATCTTTTATGTATCAAGCAATGTACTATTCTAGAGACACAAATACAAAGAATGAAACAATTCCAACTAATGATGAGCCTATAATATAATAAGGAATCTTTATATAGTATGGTTTTAATTAATGGCCTGTTGGATCCCATCAAGCTTTTAGAACTCTGAAATGTGGTCCATTAAACAGCAAAAACAAACAAAAATAGATAAATAAATAAATGAACGAATGAATGGATAAACAAATATATATATACAAATAAAATTTAGGTTGGATTGAGTCTGATGTTCAGTTTTCCTGCCTGATTTAATTTGCTAATTATAAATAGAGACAGGAAATACATTTTGTTAGATATTTTGTCATTTGGATGGTATATTCTCTAAATTTCAATTAGTTCCACAGTGGATAGAGCACCAGCCTTGAAGGCAGGAGGACCTAAGTTTAAATCTGGTCCCAGACACTTGACACTTCCTAGCTGTGTGCCTGGGCAAAGTTAAGGTAAAAATAGTAATTATGTTATACAAATTAGGTGCAGAGCAAGATTAAAACAGAAGTATTAGAGGAGGGAGGAAGACTAAAAACCTATTCTCATCAAAAATGGGTTAAATAGGCAACACTGTGTGTGTGTGTGTGTGTGTGTGTGTGTGTGTGTGTAGATAATGTTAAATAAAATAAGTTAATGTTAAAACAAAGTCCAATTGATATTTAGGATCTAAAACTATACTATGACTGAATCCAAATTACATGAGATAGGAAGGAATACTCCTAAATTTGGGAGAGTTTTGAGAGACTAATCTGTGAATGGTGTCTCATGACAATAAATATGTAAACACACTCATGAGAATATGAATGCCTTGAAAGTGGACTCTCTTTGCCTTCTTTGTATTTATTCCTAGTCCTTCACACAGTGCCTGGCACATAATAAGTGCTTATTAATAGACTGATTCATTTTTTACTTAAATAAAGGCTGAACAGGCTGAAAGGAACTTATAGATAACTTTAATCTTAATAGATGAATGAACTTACAATAATAGGTTACTACCTGGGAGATATGTTATAAAATTCCCATCCTTTGGTCTGTGGGATTGTTTTGTTTTTAGGTTGGGTTTTTTGTTTTGTTTTATTCAAATAAACCTAGTCTTTAATGTTCCTTTAAAAAATTTTTTTTAATTCTTGAAAAAGAACCTTTAATAGCTGAACAAAAACTACAGGAATTAATCAATTTTCCCCAAATCACATGAGGCAAGATAGAGCACAGATGTCCTGACCCTTAGTCTAACATTTAAAAAAAAATTATTCTATAGTATTTTATTTCCCCAATTACATGTAAAGATAGTTTTCAACATTCATTTTTATAAGATTTTAAGTTCTGAAGTTTTCTCTTTCCTTCTCTTATTTCTCTTCTCTCTAAGACAGAAAGCAATCTGATATAGGTTATATATATATATATATATATATATATATATATAATATACAATCATATTAAACATTTCCACATTAGTGTTATTGTGAAGAAAAAAATAAATGGAGAAAACAATGAGAAAGACAAAGCCAACAAAAAGTGAAATTATTATATAATTATTATATAATATAATTATATATATGTGTGTGTGTATATATATGTATATATGTCATGAAGAACGTAGCACCTTCCAAAATAATGGGGGAAGGTTGGGCTAATCGGGAAGCAAAGGGTATGGAACGAACACAAGGGAGGGAGCCATGAGTGGGGGGAGGTTAAGTAATGGCAAGGCAAGTTAAAAGCAGAATTAAAGCAAAGAGTCAGCAGGAATAGGAAAAAATATGTGTGTATGTGTATGTTTGTATATATATACATATGTATATATAAATATATCCTTTCTTAACTATAGCCTGCTTGGAGGTGGGAGGAATGAAAAGAAGGAAAAAAGATAAAGTAAAAAAAGGTGAAGAGCAGAAAACAAAAGAACAGTTTACAAGGAAGTAAAGATGGACACTCATCAATATAATTTCATGCGTGTGTGTGTGTGTGTGTGTGTGTGTGTGTGTATGTATATACTTTCTTGAACTGGTATTTGTTATATATCTTGAATATTCCCTGATGTTCTTCTGGGTATATGACAATGTTCTCTTTTGTTTTGTTTTATTTTGTTTTGTATTCCTTTTTTTGTTTATTTTTCTTATTCTGTTTTTAAAAATAAAATAAAATTTTAAAATTAAAAAAAGTATTGGAGTCCATATTTTATATTTATAGTTAAGATCTCTCAGATTATATAGCAAAAAGACTCCATAATTCATCTTTTCAGGGTCCATTGCAGCTTCAGTGACCCCTGAAATGGAAGCCAGTTTATAGGTAGCTGATGGAATTAATTTCTATTTCTCTTTCAAAGTTGACAGAAAAACTAGGCTCCATTTAATTGCTATAACAAAAGAATTATGATGCAAAAGAAAGTAGACAGAAAACTGAAAGGAAGAGCCTCTTATTAATGGAGTCCCTGATTTCCTTAGGCAAGGTTCTCTTTAGAAAAGTTCCTTAAATAAAGGTACTGCAATTTAGGCCTAGAGAGAGAAATAATTTCCCAAAACACTTTTGCTCTGGGCAATGACATTTCCCCATGAAGTGTTATTTTGTGACAATTCCTGACTTTTATTCTCTTTCATAAATGGCACATCACACATGTCCCATCTTTACATCCTAATAGGCTTATTATACAATTTGAGTAATTAGTACAAACAGCCTTGGGGAACTCAAGACTTGGGAGCAAAAACTCAATTTCAATATTTCTGCTTATTGAAGCAATATGTTTCTTGTCAGGTAGATTTTTAGATAGCTATTCAAATTGTCAGATTAACAGCATTATAAAATTTGAAATATCGTATCCTTTTCTTGATTCCTTTCCCTTGCTGGGGACTGGGATTTTTAAGTGGCAGTTTGTGTATTGTGAGTAGCTAACATATACAGAAATGATTACCTTCCTAAGGAGTTTGGAGCAGACCCAAGACATGGAATAGGGAACATGTTTCTGAATCAGATTGTTGGAGATTGTTCTTTTAAAGCTACTTTTGTAGAAAATGAAAGCTTTAATAAGAATTTTTAACTTCTTTTGGATTATCAGAGGCGAATAAAATATATGTTCTCTAATGTATAATTGTATTCCCATACTTAGCCTTTTTGAAACTACTTTTGATTACTTGATATAGCTAACAAAAATCTATGTCCACCTGGCTATTTATGTAGGCATCATCACAGGTTGGAAGGGTACCAACCTAACCAGTGATGTCTACTGAGTTGCAATTAAGTGAATGGAAATTAAAATTTTGGATTTTGGATGAAAATTTTGAATTAGATTTTGGATAGAAATCAAAATTCTGGAGGATGGAATGAATGCATCAAAACAGAGGAAGCAAACTGATGCCACAGTAAGATTGGCCACAAGCAATGCTGAGAGGGAATACGGTATAGTTGAAAGATCACCATCCATCATGAGAAGGCTTAGTTTCTTATCCCAATCCTACTGGTCACTAGCTGTGTGACCTGCAATTAATAAATAAAAAATAAAAATTTCAACTTATACCAGATTTCTACTTTTTGAAGCTCTTAACTTTTCTACTACAGAAAGCTCTTAACTTTTCTGTGTCATGGACACAAATAAGATTTATTTGTATATGTAGCCCTCATTAGACTGGGAGCTTCTTGAGAGGAGGTTCCACAGTACCTGGATTTCCATCTTCATAACCTTTGGGAAAAATGGTTTTCAACCACCCATTCTGCAAAGGGAAATCTTCACATGCTTGGGATATTTTAATGAAGAAAAGTGTCTCTTGTCAATAAGTTGATAGATTGACATATTTCTTAAAGAGAAAAGATATAAAAATGTTGTTCAATAAGATGGTGCAGTTGGAGAGAGTGCTGGGTTTAGAGTTAGGAAGACTTCGGTTTAAATATGACCTCCAGCACTTACTTGCAGTGCAACTCTAGGCAAGTCAATTAACCTTTACCTTTCTGCAATTGTGAAATGTAAAATTGTACTCCTTCCCAGAATTCCCAGGATTGAGAAGATCAAATGAGATATTAAAAAACCTATTAAAATAATGCTTAGCCATAGTAGGTGCTTTATAAATGATTGCTTCTTTATTCCTGTCTTGACAGTAAAAATATTTTAAAATGGCACTATGACATTAAAAACATTTAAAAATCCCATCTGCCATATTGGATTCGGAATATATTTAATGATTTGGGAAAACTTCTTTTAATGAATTTTATTCTTTTCTTCAAAGGACCTCTCTGAATTTTGTTTTAAATTTTTAGTAAACTCCTGACTCATATTAATTCTGAAGGAGGGCCTAGAAATCCTGTTTTGACTCATTCAAAAAGAGAATACATTTTCTACAATTAAAATTCATCTCATGGTTAATGTTCCTCAGAGGTGTGAAGATTGGAAAGTTGTCCCTGTGCTTTTATTTTTTCCAGCCCAATATTATGCTTTGTTAGCTGATGCCCACTATCACAAAAGGGCCATTCACATATAAAAAATGTTCCTGTTTAAGCATACTTCATGATTACTATTTTAGTTTTCAATATTAAATTTTATAAAACATTTTATTAATTTACTGAGTACTTAATAACAACTCAAGTTAGTATGGTATTTTCCAGTTTATAAAGTACTTTCTTCATAGTGACATCATAAGGAAGGAAGTCTAGTTATTATTACACTCATCTTACTGATGGAGAAAATGTGACACAGAGAATTTCTGTGAATTATCCAAATCACTGCCTCTGAATGGTAACACTTAATAAACAAGCTAATAATTACAAAAAGATCTAATAAAATTAAAATTATAAGATATAAAAATCAAATAATAAATAATAAAAAAGCAAAAAAATCTAATAATTGTTAATGGACATTAGACAAATTTTCTGAATTGTCACTTAAGTAAATCTAATAAGGGAACTCAAACAGAATTAGGAAAGGCTGCTCAGAGAACAAGTTTTCAGGGTTTTGTTATCTTTCCCCAAAGAGGACACAACTGATTTCCTAGATCTCCAACACACAATTTCATAGTGACAGTATAACTACACAAGTTTAGTAGCATTATGTGAGAGCTCTTGATACGCCTTCATTTTATATATTGCCTACAGAAATTTTTAGCATGGAAAAGAGGCTAATGCCTTTGTAAAAGCTGGTATTCTGTGGCCCCCAGTTCAGAAATCCTGCGTCTCTCACAATGGCAACATCCCATACCCTGAAGAGCACATTTGTCCAATACATTTTGAAATATCATGGGTGGAAGTGCTAATAATACATTAAATCCCTTTAAATATCCAGCTTAATTTATTTTAATGACTGACTGCTTTTTCCTTCTCTTCTTATTCCCCATAACAATGACGCATCTCAGTAGTACCAAGCCAGAGTCTATGATTTCAGGCAAGTGGTAGAACTGGGAATATCACTAAGGTCCTGATTTCCGGAAGAACATTATATGGCCACTGCCCTGTGATGTAATGTTCATATTCCCAGGAAAAATTCTTAGAGGAGCAGGAATAACCGAGGAACCAGCCCTTAGCAAAAATTGTAAAGTTTGATTTAAAGCACTCCTTCATCTTTCCTTTCCATTTCTTGTTCCATTCATCAACCCATCCCAATCACCTACTTCAATTCTTCATTCTGAGTGGACCCTTTGCTTTTTCTTTCCTACCACCAATTCTTACTTTTGCCATGTCCCATTCTCTCTCTCTTTCTCCCCTTTTTTTTAGTTCAGTAGTATTTTATTTTTCCAATTATATATAAAGATAGTTTTCAACATTCGTTTTTGTAAGATTTTGAGTTAACAATTTTTTTTCCTCCTTCCCTCCATAATTTTCTCTCTCCCCAAGATGATAAGCAATATGATATAGGATATATATCATGTCCCATTCTCACAGAAAATTGTTGATAACTATTATGGTAACAAATTCAATTAAGCTTTTTCTGTTTGATAATAGATTATTATGTTACTCATTCCGGCTACTCCTTCCAGCGATTATATTTACTTTTATGAGGCATTTATTTTATCTAAAAGGAGAGACTTATGATAGAAACTTCTGGCAATATATGGAGAGGACAGAGATTTGAAAGGTATGTTTTTCAAAGGGGTGGGGTAGGGGAGCACTTCAGAAGTTTCTCAATTCCCATCAGCCCATTTCATCTGTCTTATGTCAAACTATAATTACACATCAAATGTGTACTTGGTAGAAGAATTCAACTTCCCTGAGTCTTACTTTCATTATGTACCAGATGAGAAAATATCATTGGGCTCCCAAGAACATTGGGGCAGCTTGGTGGCACATAGATAGAATATCTGAAGCCAGGAAAACTCATTCTTCTGAGTTTAAATCTGGTCATGTAACACACTTATTAGCTATGTGAGCCTGGGAAAATCATTTTACTCATTGCCTCATCTATAAAATGAGCAGGAAAAGGAAATGGCAAGTTATTCCATCCAGTATCTTTGCCAAGAAAATTCAAAATGGAATCACAAGTTAGATATGACCGAAGTGACTGAAGAACAATATTAATAGTGATACAAAAACATCATAAGAATTAACATTCCTCTGATAATTCAGAAAGGAAAGACATTATACCAATACAAAATAGAGAGAGATTAATTAGACTGTATTTGTAGTTGTATTGGGAGGAGTACTATGGAAACCAAACATTAGAACATTAAACTCTGCTATGGCATAATCCTGTTGTGTAACAAAATACTTTTCATACCATGGCGGCTGGGGCTGCTGGCCTGGCTTCATTGCCTGGAGCTTGTTTCTGTTTGAGGGAAGAAGAGAGCATAGGAATTTCCTGTTATACAAGGTAATATCTTTTATGGACAAGAAAGGGTGTGTCTCAACTTAGCCAATAACCCTTTAAGCTCTTGCATTTGTCATTGCTGCTTCCTCTGTTCTCCCTACACTGGCTTTAATTTAAGGTTTCTAACGAATCTTCTCTGAAGACATGCCCAATGTAGCTGGGTTTTTGTAGGCTTTGGGAGCATGATCAACCACAGAGCTTGATACATGGATTTACAGGCTTCTCATTTACTGGTTTTTCAGTAGCAGAAAAGTTTCACTTGATTGTAGATGAAACAAACCCAGGACCACAAAATGGTATCTCCCCCTCTTTCTCTTTGACAGATCAGTTAAAAAGGTGTTTACAGAGTATATAGTACATCTGAAGATTCAGCCAATTCTTATCTCTCTTAATATTTTGCTTATACTTCTAAATACTTCAATTGCTTGACGCTTATTGCTTCCATTTCTTCAATATCTCATAAGATTCTCTCTACCAGCATAGCCACAGTTTGGGCCTTTATCACTTCTTCTGTTGTATTACAATAATCTTCTGAATGGTATCTCTGCCTCAAATCTCCTGCCAATTCATCCTCTGCAAGCCATTTTCCTAAAACAAAAATCTTACCGAAGGAAGTTCAACTATCCTGATAACTGCGTCAGCTCTCTTAGGGTCCTAAGCAGAATACTGGTCATTTTTTCACCTGCCTTAATACAATTGCCTTCTTCTAAAGTGAGTGGGATAGTTACTTACATTCTAATCCCAATTTTGATAAAAAATGAACTGGTTGCACATCAGGGTATTGTAGAATTTTTTTGGGAAAAATGATTATCTAATTTAAAAAATATATATATAAAAGAGCAATAAAAAGACAGATTTAGTTTGACACTTGCCCTTAATTTTAAAAGACTTGTATTTCGAAGAGTTCAAAGAAAGGATGGGTAGATTCCCAGGACTATATGCCGTAGAGCTGAGGAAAAAATCAAGAACCTTAGAGACTATTTCATCTAAACTCTTCCTCTTAAAGATGAAGAAACTGAGGTCCTGGAACATTAAATAGCTTTCCCAGAATCACCTTTTTGTCTTCTGTTTTCAAGAAGAATTAACAAAGCCAGAGTTCAAATCGGTGCTTCTGTCTACAAATTTGGTGCTTTTGAGACTATACTGGTGTAGTAAATAATTTTGGAGAGTTTCCATAACTGAAACATTCATTAGGCCATAGCCAACTTGATGAAGGCTCTATAAAAACTTAGCCAAGTTGGCTCTTGGACAAGAAGCATACAGTCATTAATACACTTGGCATGTATTATTGTGCATTATGCTTATTTGATAATAATAACAGCTAACATTTATAAAATCCTTATTATATACCAAGTACTTTATACTTATTATCTCATTTTATCTTTACAACAAGACTGCAAGGTAGATACTATTATGATCCCCATTGTATAGATGAGGAAACTGAGGCAAATAGAGATAAAATGATTTACCCAAGATCACACAACTAATTAATAAAACAGACTGGACCTAAATTCAGATTCAATGCTGGTCTTCTGTCTTTCTAGGTATATCTTCTTTCCCCACTAGCCTGCTAGCTCTGTGAGGACAGGAACTGTGTCTTATTTATTGTATTCTCCAACCTATGTTTCCCCATTCCCCACTGCATTACCTAGCAAGGGACTCTATACACAGTTAAATTTGGATCATTTTAAGGAGGGTTTACCTGAATTTTATTAACATCATTTTAAACATATGAAAAAGAATATATTTCCTTTAAGTCTTCTCTTTAGTGCAGTTCATTCAACTGATCTTATAGAAGGCCAGGGCAGTGAGATGGAAGGGAGGAGTAGGTAACTGGATTCTCTCTTTAATCTATAATTAGCAGACAAAAGCCCTAATGGAAACAGAAGCTACTCTCACTGCTTTCTGCCAGATGAAAGTTGGATTTATACTTAAGATCTTGAAGAAAGCTGTGAGGGAAGCTTCTATTTTCATCAGGACTTTTGTGATAATCTGCTAATTATGGATGAAAGATAGCTAAGCAAGCAATTAATATAAAAGGCTAGAAAGCCCCAGAAAGAGTGGAATAGTTCTCAATAAATAAAGTTATTCCCCTTGATAGAGTAACTATTTCCTTCTAGTTATAAACGTGAAGGAAAATAATACTGGTATAAGAAGAATAGAAAATAATTATGAAGAAAATGACATTATTGCAGGAAACTAAGGGTCTTAAAGCAAAAGTGGTATCTTTGCCACCTTTTGCTGCCAATTGAAGGTGAGATTTGGTATTTTATGTTTTTGAAGGGAAAATTTGGGAAGAAAATGATAACTGAAAGTTTTATTTTAATTTTAGATCATGACTTGCAATATATGAATGATGCACTCTTTAGGAATGGAGTATATCTAATGAAAATTAGAAAAAATATATTTTTCTGGAATCTCAAAAAATTGGATCTAAAGCTTGGAAATGCAGAAAAAAGGAGAAAACTGCTCAAAAACATTTGCCAAGGAAGGAATGAGAGAAAGAAAGAAGAATATAAGGTGACCAGTTATTCACACCAGGGAATATTTAAGAAATCAAGAAACAAAATTTATGACTTCAGTTTTCTGTGCATACATGCCCAAAGTATAGTTAATGAAAATGGTGGAAGAGAGATTCATGCCATAGGTATTGATGAGGCTTGGTGGGACAAAATATAACTATGCAAAATATACCCAATTTAAACAAAAAAGTGTGCATTAAATGGGAGGCATGGTATCACTATATATTAAGAAGATATACTTACAGGGAGGATGAAGGTGACAGAATAGGTCCAAAAATTCCAAGTTCATCAGATTTCCTCCACAAACAAAACAAAATTGTGCCTCAGAAGGCAAAGAAGAAAAAGCCCAACTATAGAAAGTTACTATGGGAATAGGGAAGACAGGGATTCCTTTTAAAAGTATACTGAAAATAAAAAAGCTCTCCTACCCCAAAGAGTAATGTTAAATGGTTACTTGCCCAAATTAGTAGAAGAACTCAAAAAAAAAAAATCAAATATAAGAGATTGAGGAAAATCCTTTTTAAAAAAGAAGAGTCTAAGAAAAACAAGAAGATTATGAAAAGAAAGTTAATTAATGAGAAACGGAGATCCAGAATCTTGAGGAAAATGAGTCTGAAAGTTACAATTGGGCAAGAGGGAGCCAGTGAAATGATAAAAGACAAGGAAATAATAACTCAAAATACAAAGCATGGAAAAAAAGAAAATAATATGAGACATCTCATAAGAAAAACAACAGAGCTGGACAGCAGGTCAAGAAGAGAAGACATAAGAATAATTGGATTCTGAAAACTATAACCAAAAAAGAACATTGATGCAATAATGCAAGAAATAATTAAAGAAAAATTTCATGATGTGATATAAGGGGAGGGGGAGAAAGTGCAAATAGAAAAAAATGCATCAATCATCACTTGAAAGAGATCCTAAAAGAAAAGCATTCAGGAACATCATTGTTAAATTTTTAATTCCGCAGATGAAAGAGAAAATGTTATAAGTGACATCATCATCATCATCATCATCATCATCATCAACAGTTCAAATATGCTATAGATAGAATCACATAAGACCTATTAGTGGCTACAATGGAACACTGCAAGTTCTGAAGTAATATATATCAACAATCAAAAGAATTAGAATTGTGGTCAAAAACATTATATTCAGTAAAATTAAATATAATATGGAATAAAAATGGACATGCAATGAACTATTACACTTTCAGTATTTTTTTTTTTGCAAACAAATTTATATTAAGTTCAAACCTAATATAAAATTTGACTTATAAGAGTCAATATCAAAGACTAATTTCAAAGGGCTCAATAAGGTCAAACTTAATATTTTATATGTGGAAACATATGTCTACCATATGTAATATGGTATCTATCTAATATTGTCATTGTAACTAATTCATATAAAAAGTAATTTAATTTGATTTTGATTTTAATTTTTAAAATTATTATGTAAATATTTAGAAAAAAATTTGAATCCCATATGCTCTCAATCTTTCTAGTATACCCCTAGCCCATTGAGAAAGCAAGTAGTATAATACCAGTTATACATGGGAAATCATGCAGAACATATTTCCAAATTAGTCATGTTGCAGAAGCAGCAAGAAAAATAAACTGAGAAAATTAGACTGTGATTAGTAATTTTAAAGTAAAGAAAAATTGCTCTGTGAGATTTGATGAAGTGGCAGGGAATGGGGTGAAGGGAGTCATGACTACAGAACTAATGAAATCAGGCAAGGTTTCATAAAGAAGATAGTTTATAATGATACTGTTTGAGGATGTATTCTGATGGAAGTGGATCTCTTCGATAAAGAGAGCTTTAATTGATCAAAGATGGACAGAAGCAGCTATACCCAGAGAAAGTATAAAATATCATATTTCATGGGAAATGAATATGAACTGCTTGCATTTTTGTTTTTCTTCCCGGGTTGTTTATGCCTTCTGAATTCAATTCTCCCTGTGCAATAAGAAAACTGGTTCTGCACACATGTATTGTATCTAGGATATACTGTGACCTATTCAACATCTAAGGGACTGCTTGCCATCTGGGGGAGGTTGGAGGGAGGGAGGGGAGAAGTCGGAACCGAAGTGAATGCAGGGGATAATGCTGTAAAGAATTACCCTGGCATGGGTTCTATCAATAAAAAGTTATTTTAAAAAAAGAAGAAGAAGAAGATAATTTGTAAGCTGAACTTTGAAAGATGGATAGGAATAAGGGAAGAAAAGTCATAGAGAAGGATTTCCATTCCAAGGAAGAGTAATAAGTTTTGAAAAGGCTATAGTTTCATGAAGAGTGATAAATAAAGGCATATAAGTTCTGGCAGGCAAGTGAGTGTCCAGTAATAAAGGAAGAAGAAAGGAGTACTGCTCATTGATTATTTTTTTGATGAGAGTAATTTTGACTTAAGGTAATTACACTTGAGTTGTCCTGTATTCTAGGGTTCACAAACAGGACATGATGCAAAGTCTTTTGAAATTTTAGAAATGTGATGATCAATATCCACACACTTTGTGAGAGCACAGAATGAATTTGGGGACCAGAGAATTTTCTTTTCTGGCTAGTATAAAGAATAGGTGAAGGGAATTAATATGATATGAATCCTGAGTGAGAAGATGATTCCAGTTTATGGAAAGACATGAATGATAGGCAAGAATATGAATTTTTCTCAGAAGACCAAAAATAAATCACCAAAAAATTTTAAACTATGGTATGGCACAACCATATTTACATATAAGAAAAACTTATTTCTAAGCAAATATGGATAGACTGAGATCTAAAAAGTTAATATAGCAGCCCAGGAAGGTGGCAAAGAGTTCTTGGATTAGTACAAGTACAGTAATTGTAATGATGAGTGGGGTAAATGTGATGGATGTTGAACAGATGGAATTGACAAGAATGAGAGATGAAATATAGAAGAATAAGCAGTCAAGAATAATTCCAAGGTAATAGATATGGAGGACCAGATAGAGGATGGCAACATAAACAAAAATACATAGGGAGCTTAGGAGAAAGAGAATGAGTTTTGTTTTGGACATGTCAAGATTGAGCAAGAGCTTTCTGGGAAATATATCTGGCATTGTAATTGGAGATGATTTTGCTGTTGTTTCTGCATTATAGAATTGTATTTATGTTTTCTCACTATTCTCAATGTTAAAGACTGCGAAGGTCAAGGAAAATGAGAATTGAGAAAAGACTATTAAATATGACAACTAAAAAAATCAATACTAACTTTGGAAAAAACTGATGAACGAGAAAAGGGGACTGAAAGTTCTGAATGAAATGGAAAAAAATAGGGTCAAAAGTGTGGTGCATTAGCTTCATTTTGCAATGAATGTGATGGAGAGAGCCATCTGCATCAAGAAAGAGGACTATGGAGACTGAATATGGATCACAAAATAATATTTTCACCTTGTTATTGTTGCTTGCTTGCTTGTTTTTTCTTTCTCATTTTCCCCCTTTTGATCTGATTTTTCTTGTGCAGCATGATAAATGTTAAATATGTTTAAAAGAATCGCACACATATAACTTATACTGGATTATTTGCTGTCTGGGGAGGGAGGAGTTAGGGAAGGAGGGAGAAAAATTTGGAGCACAAGGTTTTGCAAGGATGAATGTTGAAAACTATCTTTGCATGTATTTTGAAAAATAAAAAGCTTTTCTTATTTGGTCATAAATTCTTCCCTTATCCATATATCTGACAGATAAGCTATTCTATGCTTTTTTTTTTTTTTTTGCTGAGGCAACTGGGGTTAAATGACTTGCCCAGGATCACACAGCTAAGAAGTGTTAAGTGTCTGAGGTATTCTATGCTCTTCTAATTTGCTTTTGTTATCACCCAATATGCAAAAATACTGTGCCTATTTTGATTTTATCTTGGTATATGATGTGAGATGTTGATATATACTTAGTTTCTGTCAAACTGTTTTCCAGTTTTCTTTCCAGTTTTTGTCAGATAGAGAGTTCTTGTTCCAAATCTTGGGTCTTTAGATTTACCAAACACTAAATTACTATGGTCATTTACCACAATGTATTGTGTAAGTAATATATTTTACTGATCTATAATTCTATTTTTTAGCCAGTATCTGATTATTTTGATGATTACTTCTTTATGATAGTTTGAAATCTGATATGAATAAGAACCTTCCTTCACATTTTTTCATTGGTTTCCTTGGTGTTTTTAAGCTTTTGTTCATTCAGATGAAATTTATTATTTTTTTTTTTAGTTCTATAAAATAAATTTGGGTACTTTGGTATGACACTGAACAAGTGGATTGACTTAGCTAGAGTTGTCATTTTTATTATATAGGTTCATCCATTAATAATATTTTAGTTGTTTAGATCTGACTTTATTTGTATGGAAAAACATGTTTTGTAATTGTGTTTATATGGTTGCTGGATTTATCTTGTCAGGTAGACTTCCAAGTATTTTATATTGTCCATAACTATTTTAAATGAAATTTCTCTTTCTATCTTTTATTTTTGAACTTTTTTGGTAACATGTAGAAATGCTGATGATTTGTGTGGAGTTTTTGTGTTTTGCAATTTTACTAATTATTTCAATTAGTTTTTTTGGCTAATTCTCAAAATATAACATATCGTCTGCAAAGAGTAATAGTTTTATTTCTTCATTGTCTATTATAATTTATTCAATTTTTTTTCTTCTCTTATTGCTACTGTTAGCATTTATGGTGACAATATTAAATAGTTATGATGATAATGGGCATTCTTGCTTCACCGTTGATTTTATTGGGAAGACTTCTAGTTTATCCCCATGATAGACAATGATTGTTGATCATTTAAGAGAAATACTACTTATCAGTTTAAGTAAAGCTTAATTTATTTTTATACTTTCTAATTTTTTTAAAATGAGTTTTATATTTTGTGAAAATCTTTTTTTTCAGCTCCTGAGATAAGATTTCTATTGATTCTGTTATAGAAATGGTCAATCATGCTCATAGTTTTCTTAATATTGAATCATTTCTGCATTCCTGGTATAAATCCCACCTGATCATGGTATATAATCCTTGTGAAACGTTGATGTAATTTTTACTAGTATTTATTTAAAAATTTGCACCAATATTCATTAGGGAAATTGGACTATCATTTTGTTTCTTTGTTTGCTCTTCTTGGTTTATGCATCAGCACCATATTTATGTCATATAAAAGAAATCTGGTAGGACTCTTTATTTTATCAAGTTGTGATGAGAATTAAATTCAAGCATTGCTTCCCATCTCCTCATCTTTTTGCTCTGCTACTGTAATAGTTCTTTAACGTCTCTTTATTGTGAGATAATTTAACCCATTTCTCTTTCCCATCTCTCTTTCAGTGCAATCCTATTTTTCAACCCTTTAATTTTGCTTTTTGGATATCATCCCATCATCGTCAACTCCCATCTGCTTTATCTGTCTAGATATGTTCCTTTTAATTGTCCTAATCGTGTAAAAGATCATGAGAGTTACAAATATCATCTTCCTGTGTAGGAATATAAACAATTTAATCTTATTAAATCCCTTACATTTTCTTTTTCCTGATTACCTTTTTATGCTTCTATTGTGTCTTGCATTTGAAATTTTCTATTCATTTCTAGTCTTTTCATTAGGAATGCTTGAAGCCTTCTAGTTCCATCCTTTTCCCCCTTAAGGATTATACTCAATTTCACTGGGCAAGTGATTCTTTGTAATAATCCTAGTTCCTTTGCCTTCTAGAATATCCTTTGATGTAGAAGCTGCTAAATTTTATGTAATCCTGATTGTAGATCCATGATATTTGAAGTGTTTCTTTTTGATGAAGTGGTACATACTGTCATGGAATTCACACTGAAATCAACCAATAATTTTTCAAGCATTTATAATGTTCAAGGTATTGCACAAGGGATATAAATACTGTTTTGACTGTATATAAATACAAAACTGAATATTCAAACAATTGAGCAAATCCATTCTTTGTTATGGATTATGGTTATATATGTATACAATTTTATATGTATTATATATAGCCAGATTATAAATTATTTGAATTCAGAGACTAGAATCTCACACTTCTCTCTAAAATATATATCCTAATCTAAGCATAGGCACTCAATAGCTAGTAATCAAATTGGATGATCCTAGGCAATTCTGGTGAGAAAAAAACAGAAGGAAATTCTTTTCTTTTCCTCCAAAGGCCCACTCTCTGTTCCTTCAAGTCAGGATTTTCTCTGTGTATTTTGATAATTTCTTCCCTTTGAAGTGAAAGGAGAAATTACTCCTGGGCTGTTTTTTTCCTTTCTTTAAACACTAATATAGGCATTAACCTTTCATATCTGCACAGGGACTGAGGGTGGGGCTTAGATAATGATTACTTGGGAAACTCTTTGAGATTTTTGGATGAAAGGCACCAACTATAAATACAATTAAAAATAATAGTGATAATTATTAGTTAGGATTGGCCTCCGTAGAATCATTGGATTTTTCCCCCCTCTGGCAAATTGTAGAAGCCCAAAAGCACAGACCCAAAGTCTACCTGAATCTATTAGACAAAATCAATTTGAGAGTATTTTGAAGCTCTTTATGAAGCATGTTTAAATGCTCCTGTTTGTGCATCTTTATTTCATATATATGGGTTTGTGAGAAAGAAAGAGACAGAGAGAGAGAGAGAGAGAGAGAGAGAGAGATAGAGAGAGAGAGAGAGAGAGAGAGAGAGAGAGAATCCTCACTCTAGATACTGTGGACTGTGTAATACTACCTAATATTCATAAGAGAGGTTTACCTCAGACCTCATTTGAGAGGTCAGTGGGGCTGTGGTCAAGTATGAGTTAGTCTAGGAGTTAGAACACGATTTCTTTTTTATATTTTAAACTTATTTATTAATTTTCAACATTTACTTTTATAATATTTTGATTTCCATTTTTTCTCTCTACCTCTCCTTCCCCCTCCTCAAGATGGCAATCAATCTAAGTTATTTAAGTGTAAAATCATTTTAAACATATCTCTCCATTAGTCATGTTGTGAAAGAAGAATCAGAATAAAAGGGAAAAACCATGAGAAAAAACCCCCAAATGAAAATAGTATGTTTTGTTCTGCATTCAGACTTTATAGTTTTGTTTCTGGATGTTGATAATATTTTATATCATGAGTCTTTTGAAACTGTTTTAGATTATTGTACTGTTGAAAAGAGCACAATCTATCAAAGTAGATCATCTGCACAATGTTGCTATTACTGTGTGCAATGAAGAACATAGTTTCTAATTTGAGTTTGCTTGTACGTATGACATACAGTATGACATACTGGCATTATGTCACTGAGCAAATGACTTCTTCTCCTTAGGTTTCAGTTTGACTTCTGTATAATAGGGGATAGCTAGATGGCACAGTGGATGGAATACAGGCCTTGAAGTCAAGAGGACCTGGGTTCAAATGTAGCTTCAAACAGTTACTTCCTGGCTATGTGACCCTGGGCAAGTCATTTAACCTCAATTGCTTCAGCAAGAAAAAAAATCTAGAATGATAATAAGGAAGTTGACTAGATGCTCTCTAATTTTCTTACCAACTCTAAGACTGTGATATACTTCTGCCTTCCCAAAATACTTATAGAATAAAAGGGAGTTCCATCCTCAGACAATATATATTCTACTTTATTTGTTGTCTGATCCTCATTGGTCTTGATTGGTATTGATAATTTTAATTTTTTTAACATCATAATAATTCTGAATATTATCTATTTAGTTCCTTACTTCCTCTTGCTCTCATCATGACCCTTCCATTATAACATTATTTTTTTCAAACAAAGAAAACCAGGTGAAAATGCCTAACAGTAACTATTATATGATATATGCAGCATTTTATACCTTTAGTCTTGTCATCTCTTCAGTGAAAGAAGGAGATAATAATTTCCTTATCTTTTCTCCAAGGATGACATTGATTACATAATCATATAGAATTTAATTTTACTTAGTATTCATTTCATTTATATTATAATCATTATATATTGTTTTTCCAGTTCTGTTTCCTTTACTTTGAAACAGTTTATACAAGCTTTCCTGTGCTTTTCAATATTCCTCTCATTTGTTATTTCTTATGACTCCACACTAAATTAGGTATCTAAGAACATATGAGTAAGAAAAGAACACATATAACAAAGTAAGAGCATATATGTAAGAAAAAGTTAAATAATACATAGATAACTGTAGTCTTTCAACTTAAATCTAAGATGCCTCAATCTTAATTTAAGATTGTTCTTTGTAATCAGATCAGTCACAGAAGCAATTTGGCTTTATGTGAACTGAGAAGGAAGAACTTTTTCAGTGATAATATAGTACATTTTTTTTCAGAACATAATT
The DNA here is from genome assembly GCF_016432865.1 of Antechinus flavipes. Taxonomy (NCBI): domain Eukaryota; kingdom Metazoa; phylum Chordata; class Mammalia; order Dasyuromorphia; family Dasyuridae; genus Antechinus; species Antechinus flavipes. The sequence continues at coordinate 214,728,305 of NC_067403.1, read as the reverse complement.
GGTTCTAGCACAGTGGTGAGTAAGGAACTTCTAGACTGAGGTCACAGATGGCAGTATCTGCTAAGCTCTGTCTTATATGTGTGTCTCCCTTTCGCTCCAGTTCACTATTCTGAGGTTGCCTCCAAAATGAGAATTATGCTCCCAATGTTCTATTTCAACCCTTCATTTCTATTCCTGAGGATGAATTTATTTTGGGTTCTTTTCTAAGAGATCTCCCCAAGAAGTTGGGGGGAAGGAAGTTAAGAAGAGAGAAAGATTATTTAGAGTACAAACATGAATCAGGTATGGAATAGGCAATTTTATTCCCACGTGGAAAGAAAACTGCTCATCAGTAAAACATCATAGAATAATTATGATCAATTGAAGGGCTAATATCCAACTTTTCATTAAAAGAACTTTCTAACAGAGCTGCTTATTAGTTACTTTAGAATTTATTTGTGCTGAGCACAGCCTAATCAATTGATGCTAACTGGGGGAAGGGGGTCCTCTACTTTTCTGTGGCTTTCTCTCTTTGGGGTCATCTCTTCCCCTCTCAACCAAATTACTGCTATCAGTTCACATCACTGCTTCATTGTCTGGTAAAGGGAAGTTAGCAGCAATCCTTTGAGGTTTCACTGAAGAAAACAAAAAACAATTAGGAGGTAGCCCTATTTTAGATATAAGTTTGCCTAGAGGGATATGAGTTCATGGCTGGTTCTCAGGAGCTTATAAAGTCATCTTTATATCTCTAGATCATTAAAAAGGAAGGAAAAAAGCATTTATTAAGTTTCTACTATGTTCCATGAACTGTGCCAAATGCATTACAAGAATTATCTCGCTTGATGTTCACAAAAACACTGGAAAGCAGATGCTGTTATTACCTCCATTTTAGAGATAAGCAAACTGAGACAGACAGATAAACTGACCTGCCCCAGCATCACACAGAGAGGAAGTATGAGGCTACATTTGAACTCAGGCTTTTCTGATTCCAGATCTAGCATTCTATCCACAATTCTATCTGGTTATCTTTCTAAGGAAAGTACGAAGGATTATTATCTCTTTGCTACATCCACAAAGTTCTGGTTAAGCAACTAATTGAAAGTATCCCTATGACTCATAGGAAACAATAAGAGGACATCGGCTCCTGCTCTCTAGTGAGGAAAGGAGACCCTTTTCCATAAGGCACTCCCAAGAAATGTTTTTCCTCATAAGTATGTATCTTTCCCCAATTCTCTTCTATATAAAATAGAATGTTAGGGTGGGGAGTGTTTGGTTTTAGTTCTTGATACAGTAGAAGTAAGGATATTTGTTGAATATAAGAGTAGATGCATGTTTCTTTTATGACTTTCATTTGAGTGACAAAAAGAAGAAAAGAAAATTGCTTCAACTGATTTTAGCCATTCATTTGAGTTGATGGAAGATTTTCTCCACTATAAGAATGTGGCTAATAAATCTGGTTGTTTTTAAGGGAGAGATTCTAACTTCAACACATGAGGAAGAAAAAAAAAATATATATATATATATATATAGCCACAATCATGTATAGCATTCCTCAGGGTCTCTTCATTATTGGAGGCAGTGAATTAGAAGTCAGAAAATTTAATTCATGTTTCGGAAAATGCAATAGTAATTTCCTTTGGAAATGATGGATCCCTTTCCTTTCAGCGTTAAAATTTCATTTGGACTGAAAATGGAGATGGAAATCTGATATACAATATTCCAATTTATGGAAATAAAAATGTCTCTGATGAAGAGGTCCCAAAGTGAGGTTGGTGACAAGGTAAGGGGAAAAAAAGCAAACAAGCTGTGTCATTCATTTCTCACTAGTAATTTCTACATCAAACAAAAGAGATTGCAACTGCCTTCTAGAACCGGAGTAACAAGGATGACTAATTCTGCTCAGAGGGCTATCGTATGAAAAATCTTGAGTCATCTGCCTCAGAAATTTTCCTGGTTGATTTAAGAGAAGAATGATAAATACTTAGAATTGGAAGACCCTTTAAATATTGTCTTTTTAAATTGGCTACCCAGTGTAGGAGTCCCCTCCTCAGTATTCCTGATAGATGTTCAGCAACCTTTTTTCAAGCTTCTTTAATGACAGAGAATCTCTTATCTCATGTTAATCTCTCTTATAACTGTGTAGTTCTACTTACTAGAAAATTCTTATGTTATGTCAGATGCATGTATTGATCATAAGAGTTAAAGTGGCCCTCTTTTTTCTACTCTCAAACTAAATGAAACATTTCTACTTTCTCTTCCAGTTGACAATCCCTGAAATATTGGAAGACAATCAGATCACTTATTAAGTCTTCTGTTCTCTGGGCCATACCTAAAAGTTCCTTCAACTTTTCCTTTTCTGAAATGATTTCAATGATGAATCTTATACAGTCAAGATCATGAAATTTTAACTAAGATGAACCAGGAAAAATATATGCTGGGAAGATAGAAATTAGAGAGGACCTTAGATGACCTTAATTAGCTAGGCAGCTAGTTGGCACAGTGGATAGGGTTTAGTCAGGAAGGTCTGAGTTAAATATAGTATAAGGAACTTATTATCAAGTCATTTAAATGCTCAGCTCTAATGCCTCTATAAAATGGGGATAAAATAGCACCTACTTCACAAAATTAAGGTGAGAATCAAAGTGCTATACAAACCTTATCATGCTAGTTATTATTATTTGTACTTCTTCAGAGATTGTTTCATCCAACTCCTTCTATAGCAGGCATTCTATTTTTGTATTACTTTTGCTGTTGCTTTTAAAAAATTTTTAATAGCATTTTATTTTTCCCCAGTACATATTAAGATAATCTTCAATATTCCTGTTTGTAAGATTTTGAGTTGTAATTTTTTTCTCCCAAACAATAATAACAATAAAAGATGCAAATACTATGCTTTGATCCACACTCAGTCATCATAGTTTTGCCTTGAATCACCTCTTTGTTGAAAAGAGCCAATTCCATCACAGTTGATTATTACATAATCTTGTTTTTACTGTGTACAGTAAACTGTGTACAGTAAACACTGTGTACAGTGTTTTTTTGGTTCTGCTTCACTTCACTTAGCATCAGCTCATATAAGTCTTTCTGGCTTTTCTGAAATCAGCCTATAGCAGATATTCTGCCCTTCCCAAGACAACAAGAAATCTGATATAAGTCAAACATGTGCGATTCTTTAAAATATATTTCCATATTTGTCATATTGTATAAGAAAAATCAAAAAGAAAAAAAAACTGAAAAAGAAAAAGTAGATAAACAAAAAGCTGAAAATACTATGCTTTGATCTATATTCAGTCTCCATAGTTTTCTTTCTGAATGTGAATGGCATTTTCCATGAATGATGTTAACATAAGCAGTTAGATAATGGGCAAAAGTAAAATAAACATTAAATTCGAAGGAAATATGAAGATGGAAAGAATCTAAAATACCTGTTGATTCAAAAATGGGAGATGGATAAAGTCAAAGACATTTACTCTCATCACAATTTCGTAGAGAAGTTTAATTGATCATTTGAATGAGAAGATCCAAATTTGCCTTCTCCCCACCCCTGGATTGTAAACCATTAATCTTTTCTCCAAGCTGAAATATAATATGATCAAGAGCCATACAGCTTGAGAATATAAACTCATTTGCAAAATATTACAGAGAAAAAGATAAAAGTTATGGTCATGATTACTGCACCAAAAAAAGAGAAAAGTAGCAGAAAGAAAAAAAATCTTCAGAAAGCCCCAGTAGGTCAAATTATCAGTACATTTATAGATGAAATTGGAAAAATGAATAAATGCAAAATGGATTAGATTGGCTACCATTTTAATGTAAATTTGACTATAAAATCTTAGATTTAGACCTAAAAGGAATCTTAAAAGTCATGCAGTCCAACTATTCCATTTATAGATAAGAGAATAATGAATGAATAAAACATTTATTAAATGCTTATTATGTGTAAAACATGGTGCTAAATTCTAGGGATACAAATAATAAAGTAAGACTGTTCTGTTCTCATGAATCTCACATTCTAAAACTTAGAAATTTTAGTTTTAAGTCATGGTAAGGCTCAGTATTCTTAAAGTACCTGTCTATCACTCACTTCTAGATTCTCTCTCCTCTCTAGGTTTTCACGATAGTGCTCTCTCCTGGATCTAACTGGTTGACTACTTTATCTTTCTTGCTGAATCATCATCCAAGTTATGGATGAAGAGCATTAGCTGATCCTCAGTTATCAAAATAATCCCCAAAGTATCCCCCAAAGCCCTGTCCTTTCTTCCTTCTATACTATTTCACTTGATAATATCATAAATTGAACTTAAGAAAAAGATTAAAATTGGATATATCTAAGAACCATCTGATCTTTGCAGTTGGTACCTATGTAAATAACTCCTAAAGTCTAGCTTTGCATTGCCCTTTGTCTTTTGGATATATTGAAAAGGCCATCCCCTAGACTTCTCAAACTCAACATATCCCAAATACATTTTTTCCCTCCAAACCCTCATTCCTTCCTAAACATCCTATTAAGAGCAACATTATCCTGTCAGTCATTTAGATCTGCAATCTTGATGTCCTTAATTTCTTGTTTACACTAACCCTTCCCCACCCCATATCTAATCAGTTGTCAAGTCCTGTCAATTTTATTTTTACAACATCTCTCATATATGTTCCCTTTTCTCCTAACATCAGCGTCACCTTGGTTTAAACACTTATTACCTCAAGCCTTTTGCAATAGTGTCTTAAGGGGCTCCTTGACTTAGTTTTCTCCCCTCTCCAGTTCATTCTCCATTCAGCTGCCAAAGTGATCTTTCTAAATTGAGGACCTGTTCAAGTCATTCTCTCCTCCCAGTTCAATATACTCCAATGACTTCTTATTGCTTCCAGGATATTTGAATTTTTAAGTCCTTCTCATGCTGGTCCCTTCCTGCCTTTTTAGTCTTCTTACTTTTTACTATCATCTAAACACTGTAATATGATGGCACTAGCCTTCTTGCTGTATTTCCCTCTCTACTTCTTTCTACTATTTGGCCCCCATTCCTGGAATGTTCTCCTTCTTTCTTTCTACCTCCTGGTTTCACTTTTTTTTTTCAAACCTCAACTCAAATCCAACCTTCTGCAAGAAGTCTTTTTCAGTCACCTTCAAAGATAGAACCTTCTTGAGATTACCTCCAGTTTACCATATATGTATTATTGCTTATGTACAAAAGGTGTTTGCATGTTATCTCCCCAACTAGAATGTGAGCTCCTGAAGGGCAAGCAATGTTTTTGCACAGTGGTTGGAACATAGTAGGCTCTTAATAAATACTTGTTGCCTTGATTTCACTTTGCCATCCAGCCAAACTGGCTTTCTCCCTATTCCTCTCACTTGGAATGCTCTCTTTTATCTCCCATGCTTGAAATGTACTTTTATTTTCCATTAGACTGTAAGCATCTTGAGAGCAAAGACTGCTTTTTATCTTTTTTTGTGTGTTTTCAGTACTCAACAAAGTCCCTGGCATAAAGGGGAAAAGGAGAGGAAGGGAGCAGGAATTTATTAACTGTCTATTATGTGCCAGGCACTGTGACAAGTGCTTTACAAGTATCATTGAATTCTCACATCTCTGTTGTTATTTTATAGATGAGGAAACAGAAGCAGACATAGGCTAAGTAACTTGCCCAGCATCACACAGCTATTAAGTGTCTGAGACTGAATTTTTATCCCCAAGCATGTAGCACAGTGCTTAGAATATAGAAAATGTTTAATAAATATGTTAATTGTTTCAAACTACCACTGTTGACAGGAACAATCCTCAATACAAACCAGTTCTTTGACAGAAACATAGGAAGGACTTTGAGAAAAAAGAATTCAATAATGGATCAAGGAACACTAGCACATTATTCATTCAGAAGAGATACCCAGAAGAAATGGCTAATGTTCTCAGAAGTCCTCTACTCTGAACATGAAAGAAGAGAAAGAGAATCTTTAATTCTTTGCAGGTCTAAGCTATTCTTCTCTAAGTTCATATAAGAAAACCAAATTACCTCCTTCCTACTTTACTGAGGAAAAAAAAAGTTACTTAAAAGAAAGAATATCGTTGCTGTAATTGGGGAGGTGGAGCAATTGAGTCAGGAAGATAGCAGTTTTTCCCAGAAATGCTGTATTGAACATCAGGCTTTTCTCTCTTCTGAAGGTATTTTAGTATAGAAAATAAAAAAGAACCTAGGCTTCCAGACTGGCATTCATAAATCAACCTTCATATTATACTGCTAAACCCGCTGCTGGCAAGAAGAACAAGAGTTGAGTGAAACTTCATTGTAGCACAGCAAGGCAAGCCTAGAGAATTTGATTACTTGGGCGGTGCCCTTGTGTGTGTCTGTGTTCTACTCTGTTATGTATGGCTCTGGAAACGACTCAAGCAACGCCTCTTACATGAAGTCTGTCCTGTTAACCTGGTAGAGCAAATGGAAATTTGCCTAATTCCATAGACTCAGCACGAAGGGTGGAGTGGTGGTGAATTCATGTTGTCAGTGGTTGTTTGATTGGTCAATACCAGAAGTTTCCTTGACAACACCTTATGAATCCATGTCTCTTCAAGTATCTGGGGTGGGGGTGGGGGGCAGATTATGATACTAAGATGCCCTCTAAAACCAGTCATTCCTATTATAAATGAAGAAACCAAGTTCCAGAGAGCTAATGTCAGTGAGAACCAGACACTATACCCTAGTTGTTATCCCATAGTTCCATCTGGGGCTCTTGAGCTGGCTTGTAGGTCAGGGATTCCTAACGTTTTTGTATATTGTAGACTCAGTGGGAAGTTTGGTGAAACCATGGATCCATTCTCTGAATAAGGTTTTAAAATAATTGATTGAAATGCTAAATTTCATATTGAGGCTAGTAAAAACAAAGCTATATTTTTTTCCTATTCAAATTTGTTGATTTCTTGAGATTCATCCATAATGCCCAGGTTAAGAATTTCAGCTTTGGAATTATGGAGCAGTTTGAAAATCACTATATCAGAAATTATGCCAGAGCTATTTCTGAATAATCTCATCACAATAGATGCATCTTTACTGGAAAGCTTATTTCCTCTCTCCACTCCCATCCCCACCTCCCAATTAAAATCACAGCAACAACAACACTCAAGGGAGGTAGACAGAGACATAATAGCTGCTTCCCTGGTTACCTTCCATTAGACTGAAATACCAAAAAAAGAAAAAAAAACAAAAACAAAAAAACATAGAAAGAAATTTCTATGAACAATAAACCTTTGGGAAGAGTCAAACAACAGCAACAAAAATAGCTTCCATGAATGAATGAAAAAACATTTGCTAGGCATTTATTACTAAGTACAAAGTCTTCTGTGTGGTAGTGGGAATACAAACAGAAAAAAAAAAAAAGAGAGAATCCTTTTTCTTAAGGATCTCACTTTCTTAAGAGGGAAACAACACATATGGAAGCTATCATGTGCAAGTAAAAAGATATCTTCAAAACTGCTGGTAATCTTATCTCATGGGCTATGCATCTCATTTGCTGAAATACAGAAGTGGAACAGAATATTAGTTCTCTAAAATAAGAGGGTCAAATATGGGTAAAGGATATTATTATCTAATTACAGTTGATCTTCAGGTTTGAAAAATGTAGTCTTTTTTTCTTTGCTAATACCAGAACCCATTATATTGCTTGTGTGGACTCAATTCTCCTTTGAGGATAGAATATTGAATTAATTATGACTGTCATGTATTGAGTTTTTGGTTTATCTTACTAAACAAACAAATGTTGAGAATATATAGTCTATTTGAAAAAGTGAACTTCAAAGGACATGCATTGCTATTTTTGATAATCTATCCCTAGAAGAGTGGGAATTATTCTCAATTTGGAGAGATACAACCACATTTGAAACCCAGCTTTGTTACTTACTATCCCATGTGAATTGGGGTAAATTACTTAACCACTCTGGACCTTACACCCTTATCCATAAAATGAGGAGGATGGATAGGATGGTCTCCAAAGTTATTTCCATTTCTATGACATTACCAGAAGAAATCACCCTATAGTAGTTCTACTATATATGCATGGTATAATTTTTAGTGTCATTTATTTTTTCCTCAATTACATGCAAAAAAATCTTTACATTTAAAAAAATGAGCTCACGTTCTTTCCCTCCTTTCCTTATTTCCCCCATCCCTGAGACAGCAAGCAATCTGATATAGATTATATATACATATATATGTATGTGTATAGAGATATGTATATGCACATATGCATATATGTGTGTATATATAATCACGTGAAACATTTTCATATTAGTAATTTTGTACAAGAAGATTTGAGCAAAAGAAAGAAAAGAAGGAAGAGAAGAAGAATGTAAATGAAAAAATAGTATGGTTCAGTTTGTATTCAGACTGCTTTTTCTGGAGGAGGATAGCATATTTTATGATGAATCCTTTGAGATTGTCTTAGATTATTGTATGGCTTAGAATAGCTAAATCATTTACAATATTTCATCATATAATACTGCTATTACTGTGTACAATGTTTTCCTAGTTCTGTTCATTTCACTTAGCATCAATTCATGTAAGTCTTTCCAGGTTTTTCTGAAATCATCCTGCTTGTCATTTCTTATAGAATAATAATATTCCATCACAATCATAAAACAAAAGTGGCTTGTTCAGCTACTCCCCAAAGAGAGGCATTCTTTCAATTTCCAATTCTTAGCCCATGTCTAGGTTTATATTCTTCAGATGTGCATTATGGTAGGCAATAGATGATCCCCTAACCTTTGTTGAAGTCTTCCCCAAATTTGATCCGGAGTAAAGTAAGGGCTCCTGTCCAATACTGTCTTATACAGTGCCACATACTGTGCCAGGTGCTGGGTGTAAAAAAGAGGCAAGAGATAAGTCTTTTCCCTCAAGAAACTTACAATCTCATGGAGGAAACAATAAGCAAACAAATACATATAAATTTTACCGGGGCAAATAGGAAATAAAGAGAGAGAAGACACTATATTGAGAGAAATTGAGAAAGGTTGGCTTATGGGCAAAGATCTAATCTTACTTTATTGTTGGAGACCCTGTATCTACCCAATCACAATAGATAACAGTTAATTTGTACTTAATAAAAACTTTTTACATTTTATCAAAAATAATTCTAAAACACAAAATATATAATAAGGATGTGTATAAAACCATCTAGGAAAAATAGTCAGGGAGAAAAAGTCATAACTAAAGGGTATGTGTGCATGTGTGTGTGACTTTCATTCTTGATTTTAGTTTGGTTATTGATATAGTCAATTATGCTAATGATTTTCCTATATTGAGGTGTATTCACCTCACTCTTGGTATAAATCCTACTTGGTCATGGTGTAGTGTCCCCATGGTTGACTGTAAACTCAAGGACAAACCTTTCAATTAGTCTCATCAACAGAAAATTGGCTATTAGAGGATAAACTATTTTGGTTATCACGATTGAAAAAGATCATCTATTAAGGCATAAAGTGGGCTATGAGTTACGTATGTGGAAGAAATGATAACATTGGATATATCTATGAAGTAATGAAGAGAAACATTGATTTAGACCTCTCTACCAGTGTCACAAGGAAAGATTTTTCAATCCTTTTAATTTAGGAATAATCCTGTGAATTAGATAAATCAGTCAATAAACATTTATTAAACATCTATTATACACCAAGAATAAAAGCAAAATATAGTACCTGCTCTCAAGGAGTTCACACTCTAATAGGGAAGGCAATATAAAACAATGTACAAACATGTTATATACAGCAAAAAGTTGAAATAATCAGCCATGAAAAGGTGTGGTGGCAGTGGAAGAAAGGTTATTGTACCAACTGTATAAGGAAAACTATTAAATGGAAAATAGTTACTCTTTTGGCATTGACTATCTCAATAGAATTTTGTCAACTGTATGCAAAGCTTATTATGAATGAATTATTACAGATTCATGGAATTTTGAGAGTTGGAAAAGACCCAGAGTTCAATCCCTTAATCTTATTAACTAATTAAAAAGATTTTCAAACCTATTATTATACAATTACATCGAGCTTTTTGTTAAAGATTAAACAGAAACTAAGTATCAAATAAGCCATATATTGTGAAGGATAATAATTTGTTAGTTTAGGCAAGACTATTGGCAGCTGATTTTCAAAGCACTGATTTGAAGCTTGTCTCCTATAAGAAAATACTGAAACTATGAAATGCAAATTGAACATGATATAAATTACAACATACTAAGTGTATCATTAGGCAATAATAAGTATCTTAAATAAAGTTGTTTCTTAATACAAACAAACGTTTCATATTGTCAGTAGAAGGAAGTATCATGTAATAGGAAGGATCCTGGATTTGAGGTCAGAGAATCTCGCTTGTATCTTGACCTTACTACTTGTGGGACTTTGGACAAATCATTTAAGTTTTCTGTACATTAGTTTGTTCATCTATTAAATGAAAGACATTTTCTAAATAGTTTTTAAGACCTTTTCTGTTAGAGTTCAAATGTTGGCGTTCTTGTTCTTCTCAAAGCACAGCCGGTTTAGAGGCTTAGAGCCCTTCGGATGTCTCCAAATCCAAAGGTTCTGTCCTTCAGCCTCTGCCTCTGTTTTCTTCGGCCTCCAACTAACACAGAGATGGAATGTCTCTCTTTTTCCTTCTGGGGAGCCCAGCCACCAACTTGCCGCGGAGAGAGGGCTTCTGGCATAGCTCCACTGAAATCCGTCAAAGTGTTCTCCGCACCAGAGTCGTTCCTCTCGAGTCCAGCGCGATCAGCCAGCCAAGAGGAAAAAATGTATTCTGCCATAGATCCCTCATCGCTGGCCTTTTATCTGACTCTTCTGAGAGAATGGGATTATGGGTTTTCTCCCATAGTGCTCTCTGGCCCAACGAGCTTTAAGGGAGGTGTGGACTCCCTTGAAGTTAGAAAGTGTACTTTGTGAAGCTAGCATACTTGTGGACTCCAATGAGTAAAGGTGTGATCACAAGCCTTGTCTTAATTAGTTCTACTTAGTACCTTGTTTCAGGTTCTGGCCAAAACATCTTCTTGTAAGATTAGATCAACTCTAATTAGTTAGCAGTTAGTAAGGATTCCAACACTTTTCTATCTCCTTTGATACTGAATATAGATGTATTTTTAAAGAGTACACATTTCATTGTTTTCTCTATTACAGATTAAAATTTACCCATATATATGTACATATATGTTCATTATAACTAGTGAAAAGTAATATAAATTATTCTAGATTTAATCAGTATATCACCATAGTCAAAAAGGGCCAATAAAACACAGCTTCATCAGAAGGAGTCTTGGAAACACAGCAAGAACTAATTCCTTGTATATACATTAAGGACATAGAATATTCAGAAGACAGCAATGAAGTTTTGGCTGCCATATCTTACAAGAACCTATCAGTACTGAGAAAAGTCCAGATAAGGATAACCAAATTGTTTGGGAAGTTACAAGGTTTTCACCAAGTCCTTCATGTTATCCTTGTAGACAAGACAGAACAATATTGGATAGATTATAGTGTAGTTAGGTGATTTGGGACTGGTTAAATAATGAGCCTTAGAGGATAGTTATAAATGGATGAAGAAGACATAGAATAGAGATGATAAGAATAAATGAAAAATTTAGTAGAAGTTTTGTAGTACTAAATTTAAAATCTATCCTTATCTTCAAAAAATAAGTATAAAATAGAGAACTTTTGGCCAAGCAATAGATCTTATAAAAAATATCTAAGAGTGTCATTGGGCCCCCAGGTCAATATGAGTCAGCAGAGTAGTATGATTGTCAGAAAATGGGAATATTATTATCAGAGTTTACTTTTAAAAAGCCTTAATGTTCATAATGAGGGAGGAACTACAGCTATACTCTCACCTCAAATCAACAAATATTAATTGAATGCATGTTGGGTACTGTACATAGCAAAGAAAAATAAAATAGTTCCTGAACTGAAGGAGTTAACATTCTGTTTCATCTTTAGAAATGAAAGTACAAAGTCTAGTTCTGAGACATCTTAGAAAAAGAATTGAATGAAGGCAAATCAACTTTACTTTTAAGAAAGAAAAATCTCTAAATTACTTGACTGCCACCTAGTGACATTACTTGATAATACCACCTCCAGATGCACTTTTCCCTCAACAGGGCGTGCTGTGTTAGAATTGAAACCAATTAGCTTAAAAAGTTTGCTTTCATAGTTTTTAGAGGCTTGTAAGCAATGTTGATACAGGACTTTAGCTACAACAAAATATTGAGCAAACATCTGATGTACTGAGGCTATAATATGAGGTATTAGGGCTATTTTCTTAGCCTAAGATAGCACTAGTTAAACTAAGGGTAATTTTAGTCCACTGTCCAAACTGTGACAATCCACAATCCATCCTTATGCAACGCAGCCAAACTGTTTAGTTTGGGGAGGAGTTTTAAATGAATTTTCTTGAAAAAGTGTAGTGCCCTCTTATGGGCAATTTTTAGGTAAAACTGAAGATATAAGAAAATGCCAAAATAAAATGGAGGATTCTAAATTAGGGACAAATATGCTTGGTCTGAGCATTGATAAAGAACTCACCAACTACCAGATAATATAAAGAGATTGGACAAGATGGCCTCTGTGATTCCTTCCTTATCTACATGCTATAATTATATATCAAATTGCTTACAATGATCATAGACTATAGAGTTTGAAAGGTCCTCAGGTAACCTACTCCACTCTTGGAGAGATTTAGAGAATGTCCTTTTAGAGATTTAGAGAATGAGAACCAAATTGGATGAGAGCTCACCTGAGGTCACACTGATAGCAAATGGCAAAGCTCATCCTAAGTCATGATTCTAGGAGCAAATAAGGGTTATTTTATTTTCTTTTTACCTATTTCTAGGTTTTAATTTCTTGTCTTATTTTTATTGCTAGCATTTCCTGAACTATTTCAAAGAGTACTGGGGAAAGTGAGTATCCTTGTTGTTGTTATTGTTTTTAAATTAAAGCCTTTTATTTTGTTTTAATTAATTTATTCATATTTTCATATTTTTATTTTCAAAACATATGATGGATATTTTTCATCATTGACCCTCACAAAACCTTTTGTTCCAAATTCCCCCTCTCTTTTCCCCTAACCCCTCCCTACTTGGCAAGTAATTTAATATATGTTAACCATGTTAAAATATATGTTAAATCCAACATATATATACATATTTATACAATTATCTTGCTGCATAAGAGAAATCATATCAAAAAGGAGAAAGAAAACAAAATGCAAGAAAATGACAACAAAAAGATTGAAAAAACTATATAGTGATCCACACTCAGTTCCCACAGTCTTCTCTCTGGGTGTAGATAGCCCTCTTCATCACAAGATCTTTGGAACTGGCCTCAATCATCTCATTGTTGAAAAGAGCCACATTCATCAGAATCCATCATCATATAATCTTGTTTTTGCCATGTACAATGATCTCCTGGTTCTGCTCATTTCACTTAGCATCAGTTCATGTGAATCTTTCCAGGTCTCTCTAAAATTATCATGCTGATTATTTCTTATAGAACAATAATATTCCATTACATTCATATACCATAACTTATTCAGCCATTCTTGAACTGATGGGCCTCCATTGAGTTTTCAGTTTCTTATTACAAAAAGGGCTGCCACAAACATTTTTGCACATGTGGGTCCCTTGTTTTACTCTTGTATTTATTGGAAAAGATTCTGATGTATACGTATTGTTATATTGTGCTTATTTTTACTTTTAAGTATATGCTTTTTGTGATTTAAAAAGGTCCTTCTAATTGCATAGTCTTTAGAGTTTTTTAGCATAAATGAATTTGTCAAAAACTCCCCGTCCCCTCTCCTCCCTTCCCCCCCCCCCCAATTTGGGATATTTTTGTTTTTAATGTGATTATTTATAATGATTGTTTTCATAATATTGAATTGTCCTTGCATGCATGGTATAAACCAAATAGCCATAATACATTATGTTTCATATTAATTTTTCCTTGAGGGCAGAGACTGTTTTCATCTTTGTCTTTGTATTTCTTTAATCTAGGACAATGTCTAGCATATAGTAGATGCTTAATAATTTGTTGAATTGAGTTATGAAAGATTGCATTTTTAAAAAGTTAATCCTTATGTAGTTTAAAATTTTCAAGAATTTACTTTTAATATTCATTATATTTTTTTGAGTTCCAGATTCTCTACCTCGCTTCCACTCCTCCTGATCTTTTTTTTAAAGCAATATGATACATATAATACAAATGAGAGATAATGATATGTGTAAAATATATTTCTATATAGTCCATGATGCCGAAAAGGCAAGAAATAAAGGAAATGGAAAAAAGTATACTTCAATCTTCATTCAGAGTTCATCAGTCCTCTCTCTAGAGATGGGTAGTAGTTTTTATTATGGATCCTTTAAAATTTCTAATTCTTTACCATCAAAAAAGATCTGCTATAAGTCCTTTTGGCCTTTTCCTTGATATCTTTGGGATACAGACCTTAGTAGTGGTATTGGTGGGCCAAATTGTTTTTATAGTCTCTGGAGCATAGTTCCAAACTAGTCTCTGGAGTGGTTGAACTAATTTATAATCCACTAATAATACATTAGTGTACCTGTGTCTCTTTTCAAATTTCCAACATTTGTCATTTTCCTTTTCTATCATGTTAGCTAATCTGATAAGTGTGAAGTTATACCTTAGATTGTATTAACGCAAGTTAATTTTTTGAAACAATGGTAATTTAGGGCATTTTTTTGCATCTGACTATTGATAGCTTTGCCTTCTTCTTATGAAAAGTGTTTGTTTAAACTCTTTGACTCTTTACAAATTGGAAAACAGGACTTGTTTTTATAAGTTTAACTCAGTTCCTCATATATTTGAGAAATTAATCCTTTATCAGAGAAACTTGCTGCAAAAATGTTTTCATGGTTTCTCACTTTCCTTTTAATTTTGGCTGCATTGGCTTTGTGCAACATTTTTTTTAAAAATTCATGCGGTCATATATTTTACTTCCTGTGATCCTTTCTAGCTCTTGTTTGGTCATAAGGTTTTCCCTTATTCATAGATCTGACAAGTAAAAGTTTTAGTGCTATTCTAAAATACTTATGATATCATCCTTTATGCCAAATCATGTACCAATTTTGACATTGTTTTGGTATATACTGTGAGATGTTGGTCTATGCCTAGTTTCTGCAAAACTACTTTCCAGTTTTCTTCACAATTTTTGTCAAGAGGTGAATTCTTGCCCCCAAAGCTTGGATTTTGGAGTTTATCAAACATCAGGTATTAAGCTCATTTACTATTTTACATTGTGTACACAATCTGTTCCACTGATCCACCATTTCGTTTCTTAAACAGAACCAGATTGTTTGGATGATACTGCTCTGTAATCCAGTTTGAAATCTGGTGCTACTATAAAAGATCATACTTAAGGACAACAAAATGCTTTTCTCACAGTTAGTGTGGAAAGTGGAACATTATTATCTCTGTTTCTCCTTTAAGTGAGCATCATAGAAGTTAAAAAAACTTGCTTAAGATGACAAAGGTAATAAGCAACAAAGGTGTGCTTTGAACTATGTTCTTCTCATTCCATTTCCAGTGCTCTTTTTATTACCTTGTTATCTTTTTCCTCCCATTCACTGATAAAATTATTTTTAGAAAACGGCTTACATCCATTGCTTCTACTTCCTTAAATGCCTTGCACACACTTTCTCAAATCTTTTGCAATTTGGCTTTCATCACTAATACCACTCTGCTGAAATTACTTTCTGAAAGAATATCAATGACTTTTAAATCACCATAGAAAAATTCCATCCCTTCCTTCATGACGTGGTAGCATTTGATGCCTTTAATTTTGCTTTCTTGATACTTTCTGCTACCTTAGCTTCTCTGACATCATATTCTCTTTGGTCTTTCCCTAGCCTCTTAATGTAGGTAATTGTTGTTCAGTTGTTTCACGTATATCTGATTCTCCGTGACCCCATTTGGGGTTTTCTCGGCAAAGATATTGGAATGTTGTGTCATTTCTTTCTTCACCTTATTTATACTTGAGAAAACTGAGGTAAGTAGGCTTTAAATAATTTGCCCAGTCAATAAGTATCTGAGGTCACATTTAAACTCAGAAAGATGAGTCTTCCTGACTTCAGACTCAGCACTCTATCCACTGTGCCACCCAGTTGCTCCAATGCAGATGGTACTTAAAGTTTTATGTGCAACTTCTTGTCTTTCTCTATACTTCTTCCTTCTTTGGTGAGCTCATTCGGTTATATGACTTCAATTATTATCCCCTAAATAAATGACTTAATTTATTAATCCTTTTGTGAAAATTATTCCATCAGAATGTAAACTCTATGAGAGGAGGGTCAATGTTTTTATTTTTTGTTTGTATCCCTGTTAATTAGTATAATGCTTGCCATGTATTAAGTACTCAATAAAAGCTTTATTCACTTGATTTGACTCTCAATTTGACACGCCTATCTCTCTTCTGAGCTTCAGAGCTACATAATTAACCATAGAACACATTCATCCGGTTCCTCAAAATTAATTTATTCAAAACCATGCTTTTTTTTTATCATTTCATCAAAACTTTTTCTCATCTTTCTCCCCAACTTCTAGCAGTAGCACAATCATTTATTGTGCTTTCTATAATCAAAAATTTGTGCCATCCTTGTCCCTTTCTACTAGTTCATATTCATTCAGTTACTAAGTTTGATCTATTCTACTTTTTCAATAGATTCTTCAATTCCCTTAACCCTGTTCTCACCACTCAACTTATTTCCACTGCTACAATCTTAATTCTAGGCTTACTTCCATTTTAACTTGTCTGTTGCCATAGCCTCCTAAAACATCATCCACTTCCATTCTCTCTTATCCAATTTGTCATTCATGTCAATGTCAGAATATTTTTTAAGGTTCCTTATAGATGTAATAATGTTGCTCCCCTATTCTAAATGTTTCAATGTCTATAAAGTACCTAAAGATATAGATTCATGTTAATTGAAAATGTCGATATTTTAAAAGTATTTGCTAAGAATTGAATAGCAGAGTAAACCAGAAGGTAATCCAATTATCCAGTGAATGTAATTAATAGAGAAGATTTTAATAATTCAACTAAGAAATTTTTTCAAGATTTTTTTATCCCCAGTGCCTGAATCAATCAATATATGCTTGATATTAATATATGCTTGCTGACTGATTATCATTTTTTAGATGGATAAACAGTTGGACTTGGGTTTTGAAGATCTAAATTCAAGTCCAAACACTGATCTAGTGCTGTGTCTCTTGGAAAAATGACTTTTCTCAGTTTCATTTTTCTTATCTGTAAAATGATGCTAAAAAATAGCACTTATCTCACAGGGTTGTGGTATCAAATTAGTTAACAAATGAAAAGCATTTACAAACACTGCTACTGTTGCTGCTGCTGCTGCTACTATTACTACTACTATTACTACCTAATATTCATATGGCATTTACTACTTGCCAAACACTTTATAATTATTATCCTAGTTGATCCTTGCAACAGCTCTGCAAGGTAGGTGCTATCATTAAATCCATTTTACAATAAGACTAAGGCAAACTCAGGGTCACACAGCAAGAAACTCCACTTAGCTTCCCCATGAAAGCATTTTACCACTACTATCACTACCACTGCCACCATTGCTACCACCTCTACTACTGCTACTATTATTACTACTAAAAATAATCATTTTATTGTTATAATTATTTTTGCAAATCTCCACTTTGCTGTTGTAAGTTTAATCAGAGTGAAGAGACATAGATCTCAAAGTAGAGTATCTTGGGAAAAGATATAGCTATATATTTTTGATATTGAAACAAACTGAATAAATTGATCCCTTGAGAAATCATAGAATCATAGGTATGATTTGTGAGAATTACAATTAATATCTCAAAATGTAGCATGTATATATCTTTCTTTATTAATGATGTAATATGTTTTTGATTTCTAAGGAAGCACACTTAAGGGAATCAGTCCCCAAATACTTAAAAAGCCTGCATAAATAAGACTTGTAATTAACTACACCAGAATAATTCTCATTTTAAAAGGTAGGCTTGCCGGGAGAAATTTTTTGTTTTAGTCACACCTGACTCTTGATTATACAGACTAATAGACATGATAAATGACCAAAAAATATCTCTGATAATCATAAATTTATGAGCCCACTGACTCTTAGAATTCTTTGTTATCATCAAGAACACTTCTTAAAGAAACCTTTATCAATTCCCTTATTTTTTAATACCCTTTTGCTTCTTAAATTATTTGGGCAAATGTTTATTTCCCTACTGGAATGAAAGCTCTTTAAAAGTGGTTCTGTTTTTCATTTTATCTTTATCTCTGGAGAATATCATAGTGCCTTACATACAATAGGCATTTAATAAATACCTTTTCAATTGAATTGACTTGTTAAAACTATTTCTCCTATTAGAAAAGGAAAAAGGATTTAACTTAGCTATATGCAAAATCCAAGTTACTGGACCTCTCTGAACATCTGGCTCCTCATCTGTAAAGTGGGATTAATAGTACTTGCAGCTAAGTGATGCAATGGATAAAGTATCAGCCCTGAAGTCAGGAGGACCTGAATTCAAATTTGACCTCTCACTTAACACTTCCTAGCTATGTGATCCTGGGTGAGTCACTTAACCCCAATTGTCTCAGAAAAAACAAACAAACAAACCTGACTTTAGATTAGATGATCTCTAAAATATCACCCAACTCAAGATCAATAAGACAATTAACAACAGTAGAAAGCCAGTCAGACAATGTAGAATTAGGGTGATTTGGGGCTAGAGGTAATTCACATGTATGTAAATCAGAGAGCTGTTATTATATTTTTAATTGAAAAAAAGTTGATGCTTTGTTGGCTATCAGATGTGTGTGCAAGACCTTGAGAGTTCTGTTGATAACTCCAAAAAAGAAATTTCTTAAACTGGGGTCCATGAACTTATCTTTTTAATATTTTAATGTGACATTTCAATGCAATCAATATCCTTTTTGTTCCTATATTTTTTATTTTATGCATTTAAAAATATTATTCCATTGGCTTCATCAGACTTCCAGAAGCATCGAGGACACATGAAAAAGATTAAGAATCACTGAACAAAGGATACAGCTAAATCCCTCTTAATGTGATTAATGAAACCCCTGTAGTGGTTGTATATATCTGAATTTACACTATTTTAAGTTATAATTATATAAAATATGGTAATTGATTCTAGCCCAGTGGAAATATTCAGTGTGAATTCAAATAATACAACTAACTACATCAGACAGCTCATTATCCATACTAATTGGAATTTAGTTGAATCTTAAAGACTTTTTAGCCCAATTCCTTTTTTATAGATAAGGGAACTCAAGCCCTGGAAGGAAAAGTGATTTGTATGAGATGATAATCACTAGAAACCTTGTCTCCTGCTCTTTCCTTTTTATTCTCCTAGTCCCTTAATTTTGAGACCCTAGTTAAATGAGATGTCATAAGAGAAGTGAAACCATTAGGCATTGCTGCTGTTTGGCAGGAGTTTGGAGGTTTAAGATGGAAAGCAAAAGCAAACAAGATGAAATGTTCATTCTTCTGGCTCCTCCTCTCTGCTTAGGAGTATTTGGACTATCCAGATTCTTTCTCTACAACACCTTTCTCCTACTACTGGACATCACAGGAGGTATGATTTTCTCTTTTTCTATACCTCTATTTCACCCCCTGCTTAGATATCAGAGCTTCTTTGAGACTAACTTACACCTCAATCTGGCTCGACAATGGCCCTTCTACTTCTGAAGTTGATGATCTGGAAGTCACATGGGGGCACTATCTGTAATTTAGGAGCTTATAAAAGTTACATCAAAACCATAAAATTCATAATCAGCTTAGTTTTAGCTAGGGAATTTCTAGTCCTCTGAAAAGAGGCTTAAATCTTTGACTCATTTAATCCTGTTTATACTAAGCTAGGTCTTGGCATTCTCTATAGACCATCAGCATGAAAATTATATACAGACAGATATCACAAAGAAGTTATGATTGCTCATAGTTTTTATATGAAAGAAAAAGCAAGAA
The DNA here is from genome assembly GCF_016432865.1 of Antechinus flavipes. NCBI lineage: Eukaryota > Metazoa > Chordata > Mammalia > Dasyuromorphia > Dasyuridae > Antechinus > Antechinus flavipes. The sequence goes on along the minus strand of NC_067403.1, from coordinate 214,708,312 downwards.
ATAGAAACAGCTTAGAGAAATAGAAAACATTGTATAGAAAGTACTGGCCACAAGAATTGGGGGACTAATTTGTAACTCTCAAAGAAAGTCACAACCAGAATTTTCAGTTCATTCCAGACATCACAGGAAGAACAATGTTTTGAATAGATACTTAGCCATTTTAGTTTAGTCTTCAATGCTCAATTTCTACCCTTGACCTCCAGTTGAAAAATTGATGTTTTTTTTCTCCTCCTCTCTACCACAGTCATTGTGCTGCCTGATACTGCCAATGGCTCCTTTATTAGCCACTCAGCTCCACTCTATTCTGCCAGTCTCAGTTCAACAACTCAGTTTTGCTTGGTGGAAAACTTTCTCAAGGTTTCTTAATCATCACAGTCTCTCCTAAGACAAGAATGCTATTTGACAAAGGTTGCAATTCTCAGAGAAACAAATTAAGTTTGAATTCTTTTTCCTTGACAGAACTGAATAAGAATACCACAAAGTTATAAAACTGATTTTTAAAATATGTTATTTGAGATGGTCAATTGTAAAAAGACAACATGGAAAATGGAAGGAAAAATAGTTCAGCAGTTAGGAGTCTGTGATTCCTAGTCCAGTCCCTGCAATTGACCTTGAATAAATCAGATGTCTTTTTGAAATATAGCAGCTTACTCTCTTTATCTCAAAGGCATCAAAGGAGATCTTGTCACTGTGAGAATATGCTATGAATAACATTATAAAAAATATCATTTTTTATCATATAAAAATATCATACAATGCCAATTGTATCTTTTTCTGTTTATATTTTGGAATAAGAAAAGAAATCCAAATGGCTAGGAAGCAACGTGATAGACCTAGTCAGTAGTTGTTTCTCCTTAATAATCCCTGGATCTCCAAATATACCAAACTATATCATGATAATTAGAAAAAATGAAGCTCTTGAAAAAGTAAAACCCTAGTTTCTATTTAAAATGCAAAAACCAAGCACCATAAAAAACATGGACCATAGAAGGATATTTTTTAACATGATAAAAAGCACATATTTAAAACCCAGAGGTAGCACGATATGTTTTGGGGACACATTAGATTCTTTCTCAATAAATTAAATATTAGTCTGATTGATCATGCTAATTGTTTTCCTCGTATTCCAACTTTGTCGTTGTAAATAGTTTTTATATACTGCTATAGTCTTTGGATTATATTTTGTCTGAAAATTTTTTATTGATATTAATTCATGATATTGGGTTAAAATTTTATTTTTTTGCTTTATTTCCCCTATTTAAGTAATAGAATTATATTTGTCGCATAAATGGGGGGGGGTGATAGTATTTTCTATCTCAATTTAACTAGTGAAGTTAAACTAAACATAGCTTAGGTAGTAATATAGATATTAATTGTTTAAAACTTTAATAGAATTAATCTACCAATCTATTTGGACCATGGTTCTCCCCCTCATTTTTCAGTTTATTTATAACTACTTCAATCTCATTTTCTTTTAAACTAGTGTCAATTTCGTGTTTATAATCTCTATTTCTATAACAACAAATATAAAGACATACAAAGTACAAATAATTGTGAATTTATTAAATTCAAGATAATTTGAGAATAAGTTCACTAGCAGTTGAAAAGATCAGGAATTGCTTCCTATAAAAATGTGGCATCTTCAATGACATCTTGAAGTGATGGAAAAATTTTATGAGGAAGACAAATAGAGGAGGTATATTCCAGGCATAGAGAATGGCCAGGAATGGATGTGTGAGTTGCACTATTGTACATAAGGAGTAGCAAGGTAATTTAGTGGATAGGGAGCTGGGCATGGAGTTGGGAAGACATTTTTCTGAGTTCAAATCTGGCCTCATAAATTTGGTCCTGGGCAAGTCACTTAACCCTGTTTGCCTCAATTTTCTCATCTTTAAAATATGCAGGAGAAAAAAATGGCAAAACCACTCTAAAATGTCTGCCAAGAAAATTTCAAACTGAATCAGAAAGAATCAGACATGATTGAAATGGGTGATGACAGCAGCACAAGGAAAAGAGAGGTCAATTTGTCTGGATAGTACTGTGTGACTGGGGCAGTAATTTAAAATTAAGCCTGAAAAATGAGTTGTAAAAAAGGTTAAAAATGTTTTTAAGAAGCTAAATAGAGGAGTTTGTATTTCATTCTAGAGGAAAAGAAGTATTGGAGTTTATGGAGGGCAAGTACATCTTCAGATATACATTTAAATAAAATTGTAATGAAGTGAGAAGACTTGAGACCAGCCCACGAATTAGGAAATTCCTCTAATAATCTAATTTATTTTTTATTTTTGAGAGTCAATTGAGTTTAAATGACTTGTCCGGGAATACACAGCTAGTAAGTGTTAAATATCTAAGGCTGGATTTAAACTCCTGACTACCAGGGTTAGTGCTCTATCCACTGTGCCATATGGCTGCCCCAAGCAATCTAATTGAGAAATCATTAGAGTATTAAATAAAGAGATTGCTATATAAGCAAAGAAAAGCAGTGTTGGATGAAAGCTCCGTGGTAGAGGTAAAGATGGCAAGATTTGGCATTTGTGACATATGAGGTGAGAATGAGGAGTTTATGAATACCAAGGTTGGAATCTAGGAGACTGACACAAATGGAAATTTGGAAGATGGCTAGATTGTGAGGGAATTGAATGAATTTTATGAACATGTTGAGTTTGGGATGTCTCTGAGAAATCAAATTTGAAATGTCAAATAGGCATTCAGTAGTAGGGGAGTAGAGATCAACAAAGGATCCTCTGGGATTGGATGTTGAGGTCATCCAATGAGTTTAGAGAAAGGATAAGTAAGGCTAGGCTAGAGCTTGTGAAAACATAAAGAGTGACTATAGATTTGGCAATTAAGGGAATACCTGAATTTTTGTAGAAAACCATTTCAGTCAAGTGATGAGGTTGGAAGTCAGATTGCAAAGAATTAAGGAATGATGAAGGGGAGAAAGTGGAGAGAGATCTTGCAGACAACTTTTTCTAAGCGGTTGGTTGAGCAAGAAAGGAAAGATACAGGATGATAACTTGAAGAAATGATAGATTCTAATGAAAAAAAATTTAAGTATGAGGGAGATAAAACTATATGAAGGTAACAGAGAAAGAAGCAACTGCTAAGTAGGAAGAAATTAAATATTATATATCATGATGTGTAGTAAGTTTGATCTTTTTTTATTTCTCCTCAAATGATTTCACTTTATTTTTTCACAGTTTAAAAAAAGCAATAGAGGCAAAATGGAAAAGTTGAACTGATGCACCATTGACCATATCATGTGACATCCTACAGATGACTATATTTTATTGGGAGGAATTGCATAATCAAACATTATATGAACGATGGACAAAGGGGAAAGCATTATACACTCTTATCGTGTTCATAGTGAAGGGATATGGTTCCTATTGTCTTTAATTTAAAAAGATAGAGAAGATTATGAAGAAAAGGGGCTGCAAATGGGGATTACAAGGGTCAAGGTTTACCCCAAAGGGAGGTAGAGGATGCTGTTGAATAGCTTTCCCATTAGAGCAAAAGGCTATATCTGTGGAAGGAGATGGGGACCTCATAGTGGCTTTAGTTGGAGGGAATTTTTGCATTGCAAAGCACTTCCTTTAAGAGAGTTCTGTTCCTCTTTGGGCAATATTTAATCCCAGAATAAGGTAAGTAAAGAATCTAGAATGGAGTTTGTAAACCTAGAGTCTATCGAATCTCATTGAGTCTGTGGATAAATTGTAATGAGTCTGTGAACTTGTTATTTTCACCACCCTCTAATTGAAATTTAACATTTCTTTCAATTATAAATATAAGCAACAAATATTACTCTGAGAAAATTTAGGGGTCCATGGCACAGAAGAGTAGAAAACCTTTGAATTATAGAAGGTATGAGTAAGATTTTAGAGGCAGGTAGCACTCAGACTATAATGGTAGAGGGAACTGGGTAGGATAGAGCTTGGGAACAGATGACATAATTTTTGGGAAGGATATTGATCTTTTTGAGAATGGGTAACCAGATGTGGTACACAAAGAAACTTTTGAATCAGGACATTGCTTTCTTTTGACATTTCTTCCTTCACAAACTAATATCTCTAACAATAAGGGAAAAGAGAAAAAAAGAATAATGAATCAAGACCTATTAAAGCAATAACAAAGAAATTGGATAGAAATTCTAGAGCATCAACCTCATGTGAATCTCAGGGGGAATAGAAATAGAACAAATTTTATCTTCATCCTTTTTTTTATTAGTCTTCTTGTACAAAATGGCTAATATTGGAAATGTTTTACATGATTGCTCATATATAACCTGTAGGACTTCTTACCATTTTGGGAGTGGGGGGAGGTGGAAGGAAGAGACGGATAGAATTTGAAACTCAAAACTTAAAAAAAAGTCAAATATTTAAAAAAAATTGTTTTAATGTGTAATTGGGAACAAATGATATATTAAATTAAAAATGAAACAAGAATATAAGCTGTAAATAAGAAAATGAAATTCAGGATAGATTGGAAAAGAAGAGAAACTTGTTTTTAAAAAAAAGAAGTAAAAGAAAATTACTAAAACTGGAGTTGGAGAAGAGATTTTAAACTAATCACTTATGTGAGAGGGGAAAGAAAAGGGATAGAAGAGGGGTAAAGGATAACACAAAAAAAACAAAAATAAATGAACAATTAAGTAAAATAAAAAAAAAACTTGAGCTAAAGTAAGCAATTGAAAGTAGAGGAAGGAGATGGATTTTATGGAAAAGGGATAGTATCAGAGTAGTTTACATAAACCTATTTGTTGGAACAAAGTATTGACTTAAAAAAGGGAAATAAAGAAAAGCAAAACTAAATAAATAAAAGGAGAAAAACATGAGCGTAACACTCTGAATGAGAAAGGTTTAAACAATGCAATAAAAAAGAATGTAAAAGAATGGATAAGAACTTCCCAAAGTTTATTATTTACAAGAAACACATCTAGACAGTAAAGACATTGGATTCAAAATGAAAGGCTAATACAAAATTTACTATATACCAAATGAATCAAAAAAAAAATAGAGGTAGTAATCACATTTTCAGACAAAAAAAAATGAAACTCATAATAACAATAGAGATAATCAAATAAGCTACATTATGCCTAGAGAACCACTGATAATAAAATGAAATTAATACTAAATGTATATGTACTATAAGGCATGCCTCTGAATTCATAAAAGAAAGGTTAAATAAGATAAACAAATATAGATAGTAAATCATAGGAAGATGAGATGTGCTAGGATCTAGAGGAGTTCAAATCCCTCATAAATATCTCAAAAAAGTTCTGTAAATGTACTAAAAGGAGCATTGTAAATAAAAAATTTTAAAAGCCATAATTTTTGTTCAGCCCAACACTGCACAAAAAAATATTGTCAGAATATTATGGAAGCTTGAATAATAGACAAAACCCTAAAGCAGGAGCCAAAGCAGTGTCCCAGACCAGGAAACAAAGTATACCTAGAGCCCAGGTAGCTCATGTACCCATGAAATTCAGACCTTGGAAATCTGCAGGAGAACAGCAGTAGATGGGGCCAGATTGCTGTCCAAATATCTCAATATATAGCACCTAGGCAGCCCCAGAGACAGTAACAGGAAGCTTTAATGTTCTATTAGAGTTTAAAATGGGGTTTAAATAGATGATGTACTATATTTTTTACCATGTTTAACATATATTGGATTACTTGACACCTTGGGGAAAGACAGAGGGAAGGGGGGAATTGGAACATAAGATTTTGCAAGGGTTTATGTTGAAAAATTATCCATACATATGTTTTGAAAATTAAAAATCTTTAATAAAAAGAAACAATCACAATAAAAAAAAGAAAATTGACTATGCACTAAGACAGAGAAATTATATTTTTAAAAGTAGAAATACTACACATCATTATAGATTGTGCTACAATGATACGACACATGTAGTTTGATTAAAGGATATGATAAATTAAGAAAGTGCAAGCAAAAGACATAGATCTAAATGCAGGCTTAATAATAAAATCTTGAATAATGAGTGGGACAAAAGAACAAAGCACAGAAGCACACTAATACAAGTATGTAAGAAAATAACAATGAAGAGACAACATAACAAAATTTCTGAGATGTCTAAAATGATAATCAATTTAAAAAACCTATCCTAGACATTATATATTGACAACAAAAAAGAATAACTTAATTGAATACAGAATTAAAATAGAAATTCAACAAATGAACCCAAATTGTGCACAAAAGAGGAAATTAGGTTAATTTACTTAAAATAATAATTATTTAAATTCATTTTTAAAAATAACTTAAATATTTAAATTATTTAAAATCATACAAATTAGAAAATATTTATTCTTTGAAAAGATGAATGAAATTAATATGTGATTAATTAATCTGATGAAAAATAAGGGAAATAGAATTAAAATTACTTGTAAAATATCGTATTGAGTCTCTATCTTCACTTTTGTTATACCAGGAATCAGACATGGAGTTTAAGCCATCAGGAAACTACACAGCAGTCACCAACTTCCTTCTGCTGGGATTAACAGATGATCCCCTTCTTTGTATTATCCTTTTTGTGTTCTTTCTGGGAATATATGTATTCACAGTAATGGGAAATTTCTGCACAATCATTTTGATCAGGCTCAGTCCCCAGCTTCATACTCCCATGTACCTCTTTCTCAGTCATTTGGCTTTTGTTGATTTTTGGTATTCTACAGGGGCTACACCTAACATGCTTGCAAATTTTTTAGAGGAGAAAAATATCATCACTTATTCTGGCTGTGTTACGCAGCTGTGTTCTCTAGTGACCTTTGGGGCCACAGAGTCCTTCTTGCTTACATCTATGGCTTATGACCGTTACATGGCCATTTGTAACCCATTGCTTTACTCAGTGAAGATGTCTGACCAGGTCTGCCTTCTCCTTATAGTGATTTCCTACATAGGTGGTTGTCTGAATGGGGTAACTTATACTGGTTGCTTATTGAATTTATCCTTCTGTGGACCCAATGTAATTGATCACTTTTTCTGTGACTTCTCTCCATTGGTTAAGCTTTCTTGTTATCATGCTTTTATAGCAGAAATACTCCCTGCTATTTACTCAGCAATAATAATAGCTATAGCTCTTGTTACTATTATCATTTCTTATCTGTATATTTTCTTCACCATTCTTAGTATGAACTCAACAGAAGGAAGACACAAAGCCTTTTCCACCTGCACTTCTCACCTAACTGCAGTCACTCTGTTCTATGGGACCATTATCTTTATTTATGTAATGCCTACATCCAGCTATTCGACAGATCAGAACAAAGTGGTGTCTGTTTTCTATATTGTGGTGATCCCAATGTTGAACCCCATGATATATAGCCTTAGGAACAAGGAGATTAAGGATGCCTTAAAGAGACTGGTCAGCAGTAAAAGACATTCTTAATTCTTAATTATTAAAACTATTGACAATTTCAAATAAATAAGGTTGATACAAGACTAATAAGGCAATGCAATTATTTGGATTATGTGATTTAATAGAGTGCTTGATTGATAGCCTAAAGAAATTTAGGTTTTGAATGCAGTTAGAGACTTTGACATTGGAAGATGTTAATTGCTCTCCCTGTGCCTCAATTTCATCTCTAAAATTCACGGTTTATCTCTAATATCTGAGTTATTTCTAATATCTGTAGCATAGTGAAAATAGCACTGCATTTGAAATCAAATTCTGAGTTCAAAACTTCTATGACCTTGGCAATTCATTTAATTTCTTTGGGTCTCAGTTTCCTATATATAACAAGATAGTTGGATTAGATGATTTATGCTCATAGATTTAGAGATGGAAAGATTGATAGAGTTCTCCTAGTCAATCTTCCTCCTTTTATAGATAATGAAAGTAAATGTCATTAGATTTAATAACTTGCCCAATGACATGTAGGTAGTTAATATCAGAGTAAAATTTGAACAAGGAAGCTCATTTCATTGTACTAAGGTCCCATCTTGCTCCGAAATGTGATTCTTTAACACTTCCAACTTTAACATTCCATAGATTGATTACTTGATATAACATTGTGCATCCAGCTAGAGTTTGCAACATTTTTAAAAGAATAGTTTTTTTCTTCTTTTTTATACTTGATGCTTTTTCTTGCTGTTTTTATTTTATCCCTGTTTGTGTTATATGTATTTGAATGCTTGTGATTCTTAAGGGAAATTTCAATAAAATCTATAAGATAAAGAAAGTAGGGATATTTCTTGAGTGAGATTGTCAAATAAAGATTCTACCAAAAAAAATATTTTGTGAATCAATTGTATACCTAATCCTTCTATAACTACTCTCATTTTAAAATAATACTGGTGTCCCCTAACTTTGTTCTAAATGTTGTTCAATTAACTAATATCTTTTACTCTATTTTTTCTCCATTCCTTTTGTGTTTTTTATTTTAAAGAAGTGTTACTTGCATATAGAAAAATTTGGGGCTAAATTGTCTCATCCATTATGCTACTCTTTTGTTTAATTTAATCTATTCATATACAAGGTCTTTATTTTCCTCTGTTTTCCTCTAATTCTTTTGTATTTATCCTTCTCTTTTAAATCAGTCATCACTGTTATTGCTTTTGCTTTAAATATTTTGATACAAGTCTTTTCTCATATTCTTTTCTCCATTTCTCTTTATTTGCCCTATCCAAAATTCACCAAATTTATTTAAATTACTAATTTCTCCTTCTTCCTTCCTCTTTCCTGTTGAGTAAATTGAAATTGATCAATATATGGAAATAAGAATTCATCCTTTCCTCAAAAACAAACAACTCCTCCCTTCCCCCCCAAAAAATCTCCTTTAAAGACTAATGGATTGCTTTTATAACCTAGTCTTGATTGTTTTATTAATCTATCTTTTATTACATGTTGAATATTCTGTTCATTTCTTTTTTATTTTTTTTACAGGAATGCACCAAATTGTTCTATTGAAGGTTAGTATTTCCATTAACTATTAGGCTCTGATTTACAAGATAATTTTTTTTACTGACAGATTGAAGAACTTTGCTTTTTTGGAACATGTTTCCATTCTTTCCATTACTTTGTCATGACTGTGGAATAATCCCAAATTATTCAAATAGGCATTTCTTCATATCTAAAGATGTTTTGTTTTTCCTACCTGCTTGAAAAGTTAATTGTTTATTATTAAAACTGGGAAATTTATTCACTACCTAGTATGTATTTCCTGATTATGATCCTTTGATTTGGTGAATGAGTGCTTTGTTTTCTATATTCAAATATTTTAGCCCCTTTCATGCCTTATTTCCCATCATGCTGTTCAGAATTTTTCCTTTTAAGGTCCTATCTTTTATTTCCCCCCACATTTAAAAAGAAAGAGAAAGAAAAATTAAAAATATGCTTCAATCTGTAATTTAAGTCCATTACTTCTCTCTGTAGAGGAGGACAATATGTGTGATCATGATTTCCTTGGAATTATGGTTGGTCATTATGCTAACCAAAGTCTTTCAGAGTCAACTATCTTTACAATATTGCTGCTTTTGTGTAGATTATTCTGTTTCTAACTTCATTTTGCATCAATTCATAAAGGTTTTCCCAGGTTTTTTTGAAACCTGGATTATTTTTACATAACAAGATTTCATTACATTCATATACCATATCTCAATCATTCCTCTATTGAATATCAGTCTCAAATTCTTTGTTACCACAAAAAGAGTTGATATAATTATTTTTATAGAGAGAGGTCTTTTCCTCTTTTTTTGAATCTCTTTTGGACACAGATTTAATAGTGGTTTTGATATCTCAAAGAGTACATATAGTTTATCATCCTTTGTATGTAGTTCCAAATTGAAAGATAAAAATGAGACTTTTATGAGAGAAACTTACTATAAATATTTCCCAGGACCCTACTTTTCTTCTATATTTAGCTGCTTTGGTTTTATTTGTTCAAAGCCTTTTTAAGTTTAATATAATCAAAATTATCCATTTTGGTTTTTTTGTAAGCATCTCTATGTCATTTGATCATTAACTTGTCCTCATTCATAGGTTGGCACATAATTTATTCCATACTCCAATAATTTGCTTATGATATTATCTTTGATGCTTTAATATATACCCATTTTGAACTTATTTAACTATACGGTGTGTTAAATTGGTCTATGCCTAATATCAGATTACTTTCTAGTTTTCCCAATAATTTTTGTCAAATAATGAGTTCTTGTTCCAATAGCTGGAATTTTCCACTTTATTAAAGATTGGATTATTGTATTATTTCTATCTTTTGCATTAGTCTATTCCCCTAATTAATGTATCTCTTTCTTGTCTAGTACCAAGATTTTTGATAATTACATATTTTCAGTATAGTTTGAGATGTGGCACTGACCTCCAACCTTCCCATTTAAAAATCAATTCCTTTGATATTTTTAACATTATCTTCTTCCAGATGAATTTTGTCATTATTTTTCCTAGTTCTATAATGTAATTCTTTGGTGGTTTGATTAGTATGGCATGGAACAAATAAATACATTTTGGTAAATGCCATAATTATCCTTATTTTACAGATGAAGTAACTGAGACAAACAGGTTATGTAACTTTCCCAGGGTCACACAGCTAGTAAGTGTATGAAGCTGGATCTGAATACAGGTCTTTGTGACTCCAGGACTGGTGTTCTGTCCACTGTACCTCCTCAATGCTCTGAGGGATGCTAAATATGAGCTCTGATTGTTTAACTATATCTCAAATTGCTTAATAAATGTTTTACCTTGTACAATATTTTTGTCCTTTCCTTATTCTATATCTCTCAACGAACTTTCATTTCTAGTATCTCATTTGATTTCCATTACAACTCCATGAAGTAGGTATTATATGCATATATAAATAAAAAAAAAATCTAAAATGAAATGGTTTGCATTAGTGGTTAAAGAGTTGTCTCTAGAAGTGTTCAAGAAGATGCTAGATATCACTTGCCACAGATCTTATAAAGGGTTTCTCATGCTTTACTTAAAAATTCAAGTGATTTATTAGAGAATCCCATAATATATTAGCTATAGACACAGGACTAAAACAGTGTGCCTTCCTCTAAACCCCAACTTCTTTCCTCTGAATTACTAAGATCATATAAATAATAATTCTACCTTCTTTTAGATCTATGATCATGTTATCCTACATCTTCTACCATACTCTGGAACATGATTGGTCTGATAGTGGGTGCTCAGTAAAGACTTATTCATGGATTCTTTTTTCTGAGGCAATTGGGGTTAAGTGAATTACCCAGGGTCAAACAGCTAGGAAGTATTGTTTGAGGCTGGATTTGAACTCTGGTCTTCCTGATTTCAAGGCCAGCATTCTCTCCACTGTGCCACCTAGCTGCCCCTTATTCATGGATTTCTAATGTTTATTTCCTATTGCACTACTTGGCAGATGATGAAGCACAATTCTCTCACTCCTTCATATCTCACAAACGAAAGTGTCCTAGCTACTGACAAATTAGCCTCCAATTAGCCTCATACATAGAGCGATAATGAGAAGGCTTTTTGCTGTGGGATATATCCAAATTTTCTTGGCTACCTATATACACTCCCAGTTGATTTCTTCACATGGTTTTTGGTCTCACTCTGCTGGAGATAGTAATTTTTTATGTTGTATTTTGAGTGCCCTAAGAAGTGAAACTTTGAATAGTGATCTTGGCCCTTGGACTTAAGAAGTACTGATTGATCAATTTTCCCCTACAGGGACATGCATCCATTGAAGAATGGATAAATAAGTTTGGGCATTTGGATGTGATGGGATTATTGTATATTATAGAAATGAAGGACTTGTAAGAACAAATGCAGAATGATATTCATATTATAAATATCAACAATTTTGAAGCAGAACCAGGAGAACAATTTATAAAATGACAGAACACTGTAAAAACAAATGAATTTGAAAAATAAAAATTACAGTTCTTACAAGGAACATGATTCCAAAGAACTGATGATGAAAATTCAATTCAATTCAATTACAAAGTAGTGATGAATTTAGGACACAGGATTATACACATACACATATATTTACATATTTACATGTAATGTTCAGGCTAGCTTTCTGGAGGATCTAGGGAACAGCCTTGATCTTAGTGGAGGAATGCAGGAGGCAGGAGAGCCACCTGGAGGATGGTCAAAAATGGAATGTTTCTATTTTTAGTCCTCTCAGCCCTTAAATACCTCAGTATGATTACATCATTACAGCACGCTAAGTATATGTGAACTAGAGAACCATTACATCACCATTCTAAGTACTAAGTATTAGAGAACCATCATCTCATTAATCACATTGAGTTAACAACCTACTGCAAGTATCTTTGCTTCAAGTATACTTTTCCTCTATACTTATATACATGTGTATATAGTCTTTCAAAATCATGGTAGATTTTTTAATTATCTTACACTAATGCTTCATACATAGTTTGTATTTCATTTAAATTCCAAAATATTTTTTAGAGGCATTATACTATTGCCAAAATTTCCCTAGTCTGTCCTTTTGCAATTAATTTTTTAACCCCATTCAGGACATTATATTTATCTTTAGTAAATTTATTTTACAAGTTCTGGCCAAGTATTCCAGTCTTTATGAATTATGATCTTATCTTCCAACATATGAATACATAAATATCCTCCAGCATATAAATTATCATCCTCTCATTTGTGTCATCTGAAAATTTGATACTCTTCAGTTCAGAGATTATTGGTGAACTTGGATTTAATATGGTCAAGAGTGATCTCATCTTTCTCCTCTTCCTCTTGTTTTGGGTCATAATAGAAATGGTGAATATGGCTATAAAGGTACTCCCCATTTCTCTTCCTAATTTTCCATTTTTTCCATACTACCATTCTTTCAATTACCCAGTTTTGTAACCTAGAAGTCACAATAAACTCTTCACTATCCTTTACTATGATAGCTGATATGTTACCAAATCTAAAGGATTCTACCTTCAAAACATTTCTTATATGTGGCTCTTTCTCCTAAATGCAGGATCTTAACTCACCTCTCTTAAAGCTTCTTAATTCTTTCATTTAGAGCTCAAGCTCTGGGCCAGTGCTATTCTGGCTGGTGAATGCATCAGGAATAATATATAGCCTGGCTGACTACAGTCAAGCTTCACTTAACACACTTTATATTCCTGCCATCTTCTTTCCAGCTACCATATGAATACCCTTTTCTCCTTTCCACTTTTCAATTCTATAACTATAATTAAATTAATTTTACTATTGGTACTTAAAAGAGTTTGTTAATTTATACCCTTTTGGCTATATCACCATTCCTATTATGGCTCGAACCAAAATACATTTCCCCAGATATGATTCTTCTATAGTATTATCCCTTTATTAGAAAATATGCTCCTTATTCCAATAGGCTTTGAGTGGAAAATGCCATCCATATTCAGAGAGAAAACTAGGAAGACTGAATATGGATTGAAGCATAGTAGTTTCACTTTTTATTTGTCTGTTTGTTTTTCTTTCTCATGGTTTGTTCCCTTTTGGTCCAATTTTTCTTGTACAACATGACAAATATGGAAATATGTTTAAAAGAATTGCACATATTTAACCTGTATCAGATTGCTTGCTATCTTGGGGAGAGGATAAATGAGAGAAAGAGAGAGAGAGAGAGAGAGAGAAAGATTTGGAATACAAAGTCTTACAAAAATGAATGTTGAAAACTATCTTTACATAAATTTGAAAAATAAAATACTCTTTTATAAATAAATAAAATAAAACAGTTTTATGAATTTGATAATTAAAAAAAGAAAAGAAAAGATACTCCTTAAGGACAGAGATTACTTTCCTAATTTATTTGTATCCCTACTGCTTACCACTGTACCTCACATATTAATGAATATATGTGTCAACAAATATTTTTACAGTACTCAATAAGTGATTTTCATTCATTTAAGAAGCTCCAGTGGCCCATTTCACATCTAGGATCAAATAGTAATAGTAACTAGTATATATATTGTATCTTAAAACTTGCAAAACACATTAGATATGCTATTTCATTTGGTTTTCACATCTCTGTGAGATAGGTACTATTACTATATTTCTACTTTACAGACAAGGAAAATGAGATCCTGGAGAGGTTAAGCAGAGTCACACAAAGAGCAAGTGTTTGTGGAAGGATTTGAACTCAATGTCCAACCTTCTATCCATTACACCAATTAGATGCTAAATCTATGTTTCTTTAACATTTAAAGCTCTTCACATTCTAGCTCTAGCTTCTCTTTTGAGAATTTTACATATGATTTTCCCTCATTCACCCTGCAATCCAAAAAAAGTGGTCTGTTTTTATTCTCCAAAACAAGACATTGTATCTTCTATCTCCCATCCTATGTACTGGCAGGCTCTGTGCCTGAAATATCCTTCTTTCTTATATTCATTTCTAAGAATCCTTCAGCTTTTTCAAAACACAGTTTTTTAAATTTTAAAGCTTATCCTGATTTCCTTAGTTTTTACATCTACTTATACATATACTTGGTTCTTCCAAAAGAGACCAAAGACAGAGAAGTTAAATCCCTATCATGCATTTTCCCTTCATTTCTCCCTCTTAAAAACCTCAGCTACTTTCAGTATTCAACTGAGGTGCCAACTTCTGCAGAAGGCATTTTTCATTTTTCATAGCTGTCTCTTAACAAATTATTTTGTATTTCAATATTTCTTTATGTGTTATATTCCATACATACACACTCCAAAGTAGAATGTACACTCCCTAAGGTCAGGTGCTATTTTTCATGGTACCTTTATATTTCCAGCACTTTGTACAATACTCCACATATAATAGGAAGTGAAAAAAAAAAGATTGTCAAATTAGATAGAGTAATTGAAATAAACTTTCCATCATGGAAGGATCAAAGGGATAAGGTTGCAAATCCTGACTTTGATAAGAACATTTTTGTATTTGTATCCACACCCCAGCAGAATAATTAGCATAATCAAGCACTTAGGAAATATTTATTTATTCATTGATTGATTGTCATGGAGAATTTGAAACCTTTACCTTTTCTTTTGTCTAGATGCTTTCTCTTCTTTAGATTTTTGGCACCATATTTTTGGTTTTCCTTTTCTGACTACTTTGCTGTTTTACTTTTAATAATTCCTTGACTAGTAATTGAAGTAATACCTTAGTTTGTCTATTTAGTCATTATTTTCTATACTCCCTTCTCTGGCAATCTCAACTATCAACCTCTATGCAAATGACATCTCTCTCTATGTATGTGTGTGTGTGTGTGTGTGTGTGTGTGTGTGTGTGTGTGTATACATATACACATTCCTATGTACACGTGTACACAACATACTTGTGTGTGTATATATATATACATATATATATATATGATGTGTGTGTATATGTATATGTATATTTGTATCCATATATCAAGGTGACTTTGGGAAACTAGGTGGAGCAGTGGATAGAACATTGGACCTATGGTCAGGAAAACTTATTTTTCTGAGTTCCAATCTGACTTCAGACACTTAGTAGCTGTGTGGCCATAGACAAGTCACTTTAATCCTGTTTGCTTTTGTTTCCTCATCTGAAAAATGAATTGGAAAAGGAAATAGCAAACCATACCAGAGTCTTTGCCAAGAAAACCCAAAAAGGAGTCATGAAGAGTTGGACACAACTGAAAAACAACTAAACAAAAACAAATCAAAGCTGATCTCTTCTTCAAACTCAAAATAATCCACATGATACTTATACCTAGATGTCCTCTTGTGACCTCAAAACCAATATATATATAAAATAAAGTCCATCCTTTTTGCAACAAACCCATTTATTCCCACTCACTTATTTCTTTCTACTGATGGCAAAATCAATGTCCATTGTTCTAAATCTTGATAGTGTCCCTTCCTCTATCCTCTTTTTCCTTTCTTGAATCTATTTAGTTATTAAATCCTCTCCATTCTATGCCTCCAATAACTCTTCAATAATCCCCTCCACTCCATTTTCCCCCTTGATGTCTTATTCCTACTATCATCATTCTACTTAAGATCTATTGACATAGCCTTCTGCAAGGATTTCCCACCTTCATTCCTGCTGCTAATCTATCATTCATCCCCCTGCCAGAAGAATTTTCATTATGTTTACTTATAAGTCATGTCACTCTGCTGCTCTAAATCTACAAAGTACCTGAAAATAAAGATTTATATTGATTGAGAACATCAGTCTTTTGAAGATATTTGCCATGGAGTAGATGGCAAAGTGAACTAGCAGGCTCCAATGAATTTGATTAATACATTTAGTGCAATTGAATAATTCAGGTTAAAATGAATCTTCAAGATTTTGCTCTCACATTCTAGAGAATTTCTGAAGTTTTCCATTTAATTTTGTTAGTGCAGTCACAATAAATAGATATAGATCTCAAAATTGAATAGCAAAGAGCAGAGGAGAGCTTTATTTTTTGTATGTTGAAACAAACAGAATAAATTAATCCCTTAGGAAATTGAAGAGGTTTAAATGTGATATTTGGGGCTGCAATTAACCTATCAAAGTAAACCATGTGCATGCCATTTTAATGGCCTAATGGGTATTTCTTTTTTTTTAAGTGCACTGAGGAACTTCTGGGAATCAGTCCCCAAATAATTGAAAATTCAGCATAAATAGGATGTCATTATCTATATTTCTTTGAATGACTTCTCATTCCAAAAGGTAGGTTTTGTAGGAATGATATTCTTTTCTTCCTTTCTGGACATATTTAGACTCTCCTGCTTCTGATTACATGTACTAATGGAATGGAAGAGTGACTTAGAAAGTCTTTAACAATATTTATTTTATATGAGTATACAGGATTCTATGTTCCCCTTTGATGACTTTATACAGGGTATCCCCTTTGTTTGGAATGCATTTCTTCCTCATACATTCTTTCTTTATCTCTAACACTTAGAATTCTTAGCTACTATCAAGACACAGCTAGGTACTCCCTGTTACAGAAAGCATTTCCATTTTTCAAAGCTGTAAGTGTTCTTTCTCTTACCAAATTATTTTCCTTTTTGTTATCTGTAAATGTTAAACTGCCTCCCTATCTCAGAATATAAGCTTTTTGAAGAGAGATGCTATTTCCTCCCCCTTTCCCCTTTACTTTACCAGCATTTATCCTAGCATTTTACACATAGCAGAATGAAAAAAAAAAAAAAAAAAAACTTTTTTGAATTGACTTTAGCAACTGAAGTAAACTTCCCATTGTCAAAAGGACAAAGAAATATTATTTCAAGCAACACTTTGCTATATGATCTTGTGTGAATCACTAGACTTTTCTAAGTTTCTATTTCCACAGCTCTATAATGTAGGGAAAATAGTATTTGTCTTACCTACCTCACAGGGTTGTTGTAAGGTTGAAAGGGGAAAATGTTTACAAAGTCCTTGAATATCATGAAACCCAGTTTACATAAATGACAGGTACAGTTATTGCTAATTTAGTGTGTAAGGATTTTTACTTGATTCAGGAAGGTAGAGGATTTACTCTGCAGAGCATTTTAAAAAATGATTTCTCTGTGTGATATATTAGTATTAGTTTGTCTTTTCCGTGAATGTTTTGTAGTAAAAAAAATCATTGGGTCTGGAATCTAAGGACCTTGGTCCAATTCCAAGTTGTACCACTCTGCTACTGTAACATAAATCAATGACCTTCTCTGAGTCTTGTTCTCATTTGTTACATGATGTGGTCAGACTACATGATCTCAGAAGTCCCTTGCAACTTTAAATTAAAATTGGCAAGAATAGGAAACAAAGTGCAAGGTGTGTGAGTTGACAGAACTATCCCTGCATTGAGATTGTACTAGAAATAATTCACATGCATATAAATTAAAGATCTATTTTTAAAATCTATTCATTAAAATAGGTGCTATAGTACTGGAGTTCTTTATCCTTTTTGTAGCATGGACTCCTTTTGCATCCTGATGAAATATAAAGATCCCATCTCAGAATAACTTGTTCCTTATATCCATTATTACTTGAAAGAAATATAAAATTCTGTTAGAGATTAGTGAAAATAAATGAAAAGTTTATAAAAGTTTATGAATTCCCCAAATCTATCCATGGTCTCCTTGAGGTTTGGTGGATTGCACAATAAGGACACTTATTCTGGTTAAATGATTTCATGGTCCAAATTGTTGTTATTTGTTCTTCATTGTTGGAGAGGATCATGGCATCAGGAAAGTAATGCCATGGCATATAAATGAATTGGATTTAAGTGAGACAGGGATGTGAAAGGTCACCAGCTTCACTTTTTCCTCTGGCACTATCTGGGTCCAGTAGCAAGATATCATCAGGACAACTGGAAATGGCAGTAGATGCAATGGAAACAAAAATGTAGACCTAGCTGTGTTATTCAGAATGGTCAACTGGAAAAAAAAAACAACACTTCTCTTCTAATTTTAGGCAAGAATAATCCCTTTCTGAAAGCAAGGAAGGGAGGAGCAAATGAGAAATACAAAGTAAAAACATACTGGGAGTATAGCCTTGTTGAAAAAAATGTTACCCAATGACATTTTGGGTTGAAAGAACACAACCAAACGTCTTTCTATTAATTTTAATCCCAACCTGAACTCCCAAAAGGATCTATGTTTACAAATTAGACGTTTTTATAAGTTAAATGTAGTCAAATAAGTGTTTGTAATGGTTAGGGTGGCCATGGAATGGGAAAAGCACCACGATCTTGGTTATGCTAAAGAACCAGTTAGACTAATTATATTTGGGAACCATGGGGAAATAGCAAGTGAGAAAAGATGACTTTTCCTTTTAATCTAGTTTGATGTAGTATATACAAATGTGAATTGGTTTATCTAGATCTATTACTGCAGTATATAATCTCTTTTGTCAGAAAAATAACTGATGCTAATAAATACAGCACTCTAAAATTTCAAAATGCCTGGCACAGGTAATCTCATTTGAGCTCATGATAACAAAGTCCTTTCTCCATTTTATAGATGAGGAAATAGGCTGAGTCTATTATTCTACTGTCATATTATCTGTGCAAACTAAGCAAAATGACCAGTTCTTCTTTATTATATCCCCAATATTGCCTAGCATAGAGTTTTGAACATAGGAGAAACTCAAAAATTCTTGTTAAATAAATATATTATTAAATATAAACTTACTATTCATATTTAGAGATAGGAAATACCACTCTTTGTCGACTGACAGTTTCACTTAAGTTGTTATTTAATTTGGAGATAGGGACCATCATTTGAACTTTCTGACCCTCCAACTATTCTGGTCTTGGTCAATTTTATTAATCTGTGAAATTGGCACTTCTGCTTACTAAAGGACAGTTTAGACCATCCAAATCACACAATAATAAGTATCCAGGGACACTAATCTGTCCCAGATTCTCTAAATGGTCTCTAGAAAAGAATTGCTTAAGATAATGGATATTTTTGAATGTGAATGTGGATATATTTACATTCCCAGTAGTCCCATTTAAGTATATTTTTATTGAATTTAGAATTATCAAGAAAGGGAATGTCACAGTATTAAATTGCTCCAAGACTTATTGAGTTTCAATCTTCACTTTTGTCATAGCGGGAATCAAACATGGAGTTTAAGCCATCAGGAAACTACACTGCAGTGATCAACTTCCTTATTCTAGGATTAACAGATGATCCCATTCTTTGTATCATTCTCTTTATGCTATTTATGGGGATATATTTGTTCACCGTAGTGGGAAATTTCTGTACAATTATTCTAATTAGACTGAGTCCACAGCTTCATACTCCCATGTACCTCTTTCTCAGTCACTTGGCTTTTGTTGATGTGGGGTATTCCACATCAGTTACACCTAACTTGCTGGTGAACTTTATGGTGGAGAAAAACATCATCACTTACCCTGGCTGCGTTACTCAATTAGGTTCCCTGGTGACCTTTGGGGCCACAGAATCCTTCTTACTGACATTCATGGCTTATGACCGTTATGTGGCTATTTGTAACCCATTGCTTTACTCTGTGAAAATGTCCGACCAAGTCTGCTCTGTGTTAATAGTGATTGCCTACATGGGTGGCTGTTTGAATGGGGTAACTTATACAGGCTGTTTACTGAATTTATTCTTCTGTGGCCCTAATGTAATCAATCACTTTTTTTGTGACTTTTCTCCTTTGGTTAAACTTTCCTGTTATCATGTCTTAGCAGCAGAAATACTCCCTGCTATCTATTCAGCAATAATAATAGCTATAGCTCTTGTAACAATTGCCATCTCCTATCTGTACATCTTCTTCACTATTCTCAATATGAACTCAAAAGAAGGAAGACACAAAGCCTTCTCCACCTGTACTTCCCATCTTACTGCAGTTACTCTATTCTATGGAACCATTATATTCATTTATGTAATGCCAACATCTAGCTATTCCACGGATCAGAATAAAGTGGTGTCCATCTTCTATATTGTGGTGATCCCAATGTTGAATCCTATGATTTACAGCCTGAGGAACAAGGAAATTAAAGATGCCTTTAAAAGACTGGTCAGTACTAAAAGACATTCTTAATTATTGGGAATTAAATTACTTTAATTAAAAGCATTCTTATAAAACAAATCTGAAAATGCTATCATTTGGATAACTCCATTAAACTATCCTTGACTGGTCATCAAAGGAGATTCGGATTTAATCTCAGCTATGTTACAAACTAGTTGTCTGGCTATGGGAACAAGTGAGTTAATCTGTCTCTCAGTTTCATCTCTAAAACTAAGGATTTGGTCTCTAAGATTTGTGGTGTAATTAAGAGTGATGAATTTGGAAGCAAATCCTTCTCTGTTATTTTCTATGTATGCAACCACTGGGTAACAATAACAACAATTAATATTTATATAGCTCTTGCTAAATCCCAAACACATTGCTTTACAAATATTTGAACCTCATAACATCCTTTGGAGGTAGGTTTTATCAGTCTACAACAGAGGAAATTAAGTCAGTAGAAGTTAAGTGACTTGGGTAGGATAACAAAACTATTAAGTGTCTTGAAATGGATTTGAACTCAGTTCTTCTTGAATCCAAACATGCTGATTTGTCTACCTTGCTATCTTAATCATTTGTAAAATAAGGATATTTTGGTTAGATGGCAGCAAGTGTTCCTTCCAGTTCTATATCTGTGACCCTAAGATCCTGCCAGTTCTGTTATTTTATGTATGTATAGATTGATTTATAATATATTATAATATAATTATAATATAATATATTATATATATAATAAATATAATATATTATTAATAGAGTGTTGGCAATTTTTTCAAAGCACTTTCACATCTTTTTTATTTGATCCTCACAACAACTTCTTCTGACCTTGTCACCCCCATTCTCAAAATCCTCCAGTGGTTTTCTAACATATCTACAATGCAACATAAAGTCTTTTGGCATGTAAAACCCTTCACAGTCTGACTTCTTCATGCATTTCTAGTCTTCTTACAAATTTCTCTTTCTCACAGATTTCTTGAACTAGATGTATACAAGTGTATCTGTTATTCCTTACACATAATACACAATCTTCCTACTCCTGCTTCTGTACTGGCTGTTCCCCAAACCTGCATATATTTTCCCTCATCATTTCCAACTCTTCAAATCCTTTATTTTCTGTAAGACTCAAATAAAGTGCTGTCTTCCATCAGAAGGTGGATCCCCCAGGTGCGGTGTCATCTCTTTAGGTAACATTTCATTTACTGTGGAGTTATATGTTCTGATTTATAAATATTATCTACAGCATTATAACGTAAAGGGCACAATGTTTTGCTTTTTCTCAGTATCCCCTGTGTTTACTACAGTTCCTGGCACATGGTAAGCACTTAATAGATGCTTGTTAATTGTTGATTATTTGATTTGGAAGTAGAAGGGATCTTAGAGGTCATCTGATCCTTATTTTTTCATAATAAAATAGTAATGATAAAGACTAACAAAGTTTGGAAACTTTGCAAAATATTATCTTATTTTATTTTCACTGTGGGAATATTTAATTGGCATTACTACCACCATTTTACAGAAAAAGAAACTGAGGTAGACAAAAGTCTACCTCAAAATCTACTTGCCCTCACAGAATCCCACTGTAACTAAGACAGGACGCTAAGTCATATCTTTGTAATGTCAAGTCTAGCATACCATTCCTTATGTAGTCTTAGTGCCTTTATCTGATGTATGAAAAAACTCAGTAAAGTTTTATTTCTAATCCCACCTTCTCCAACTTGACACCAACCTTCTTGCCAACCATCCTCCTCCTCCTTCTTCTGGTCCTTCTTTCTTCTTCTTCTTCTTCTTTCTTCTTCTTTTTCTTCTTTCTTCTTCTTCTTCTTCTTCTTTCTTCTTCTTCTTCTTCTTCTTTCTTCTTCTTCTTCTTCTTTCTTCTTCTTCTTTTTCTTCTTTCTTCTTCTTCTTCTTGTTGTTGTTCTTGCTCTTCTTCTTCTTCTTCATTTTCTCCTCTCTCTTCTTTTCTCATTTTCTCTCTCTTTCTCTCATCTTTTTTCATCTTTTCTCTTCTCTTTGTCTCTGTATGTATCTCCCCCCTTTCTACCCACCACCCTCCCTCTTTCCATTCCCCTTCTCTCTCTGTCTCTGTCTCTGTCTCTTCCTTTCTCTCCCTCCTTCTCTCCATCTCTTCTCTCCATTCTTAGTTCTTGAAGCCAAATGTTTCCTAGATCTCCCTTTTTCTTTCCACCTAGCTATGTAAAAGTTCCTAGCAGTGATTCATTCATCACATAGTATTTCCTTTTCCCATCTGGCACCAAGAATGAGTATTATTTCTGCATTCACTCAAGACTGACAGAGGAAGATATTCAAAGATCTTAAGAAGAGATATACTAGAAATCATGGATTGAGGCACATAGGGCATTCAGATGAAAATATAAGGGGATAACCAAGAAAACTCAGCAAACAAACACCATGAAATAAAAGACAAAGCAATATGATGATAATTAACATTAAATAACATCAAGCCTTCTTGTATCCAAGTAACCCACTATGCAATGCATATTTAATCATTTCATCTTTTCTTGAGTCCCAGATATGTCGTCCTTGAATATTTTCTGTGGACATTCTGAAATAGACCTCATTCTCAGGGAAGCTCTGAAAGAGGCTTTACTTGCCTAGTTCCAAATCACTTGTAGAGATTTCTATGTAATTCTGCAAAAATCTTCTAGTAACCATACTACTTACCAAACAAGCAAACACAAAACATCCAAACTTTTCTCTGCTTTTAGGGATTTTTTCTTAAGTACATTTCTTGGAATTAAATAGCTATTAATAGGAGTAAGAATAAAATTTCTTGAAATATCATTGCACTAAATCCAAAGATCCTGAATACAGAGTGAGACAGATTTTTATGTATCAAAACCAATTACCAACTAACACCAGTAATTAAAATAAAACAAGTAACCAGGATACAAAATTAGGTCATCTGATTTCTAAAAGGAGGAAAAATTAGGGACTTTCCAAGTTGTAAGAGGAAGAATGAACAGGCTCAATTCCCTGAAATCAGAAAAAGAAGCATTCTACTCATCCCAAGTGTCTGTGAACATTCAGAGGGACATGGATACAATAATTGATCAATTTGGGGCCAATTTTCAGATAAAATGTGTGAGTTGCTTCAGATAAACAATTATGAGAAAAGTCCTTGCATCTATCCTTGAATCTAACTACTTTCTCATCACCATAACCTTAGGGTTTCTAAGTAATAGGTAGAGGTGGTCCAGCTTCCTAGATATAAGTCTAGATTCAAACAATGAAATAAAGTTTTCTGACAATTCCAATAGCTGATTAAAGTTTTCTCACAAAATAAAAGTTAGACTAGGCCTATAATTAAAGAAAAAGAGGACTCAACTAAATTCAGAATTGAAATACAAAATAGGAATTAGTGTGGTTTACTCAATTCCGACACTATTCTCTCAGGTAAGATGTTGACATGTGGGCTAGATGAAAGTACAGTTAGATGTATTTGGACTGCTTGAATGAAAGAACCCAAAGATGTCATTAAAACTTTTTTTTATGTTTTATTTTATTTTATAATAACTTTATATTGACAGAATCTATGGCAGGGTAATTTTTTTTACAACATTATCCCTTGCACTTGCTTCTGTTCCAATTTTCCCCCTCCTTCCCTCCATCCCCTCCCCTAGATGGCAAGCAGTCCTATATATGCTAGATATGTTGCAGTATATCCTAGATACAATATATGTTTGCAGAACCGAACAGTTCTCTTGTTGCACAGGGAGAATTGGATTCAGAAGGTAAAAATAACCCGGAAAGAAAAACAAAAATGCAAATAGTTCACATTCATTTCCCAGTATTCTTTCTTTGGATGTAGCTGCTTCTGTCCATCATTTATCAATTGAAACTGAGTTAGGTCTCTTTGTCAAAGAAATCCACTTCCATCAGAATACATCCTCATACAGTATCATTGAAGTGTATAATTGTTGGAATCTTTACAAACTGCTAACTAATTAGAGTTGATCTAATCTTACAAGAAGATGTTTTGGGCCAGAACCTGAAACAAGGTACTAAGTAGAACTAATTAGTACAATGCTTGTGTTTACACCTTTACTCATTGGAGTTCACAAGTTTGCCAGATTCACAAAGTAAACTTTGTAACTTTGTGAATTCACACCTCCTTAAAACTCTTAGGGCCAGAGAGCACTATGGTAGAAAACCCATAATCCCATTATCTCAGAAGAGTCAGATATAAGGCCAGTGATGAGAGCTCTATTCCAGAATATTTTCCAGTTGGCTGGCTGGTGGCAGAAGAGAGTTCAGCTGGATTGGAGAAGAGTACTCTGGTACAAACACAGAGCACTTTGGGAAATTTCAGCGGAATTACACCAAAAGCCCTCTCTCTGAGGCAAGAGAGATCTATTCCAGAATATTTTCCATTTGGCTGGCTGGTGGCAGAAGAAGAGTTTTCAGAGGAAAAAGCTACAAGTCGCGAGTTCAGTGGACAATCAGATTCATCTTCATCTCACACCACTGTAGTTGGTGGTTGGGCTCCTGCACTTCCCCCACTGAGACCAAGCTGGTCTGAAAGACTCACCAGAAAGCTAGCCGAGCCCCAAGTGAAGGAGATAAGAGATTCATTCCATCTCTCTGCTGGTTGGAGGCTGAAGAAAGCAGAGGCAGAGGCTAAAGGACAGAACCTTTGGATTTGGAGACATTCGGAGGGCTCTAAGCTAAACCGGCTGTGTTTTGAGAAGAACAAGAACTCCAACATTTGAACTCCAACATATAATGATCTCCTGGTTCTGCTCATTTCACTTAGCATCAGTTTATGTAAGTCTCGCCAGTCCTCTCTGTATTCATCCTGCTGGTCATTTCTTACAGAACAATAATATTCCATAACATTCATATACCACAATTTACACAGCCATTCTCCAATTGATGGGCTTCCATTCAGCTTCCAGTTTCTAGCCACTACAAACAGGGCTGCCACAAACATTTTGGCACATACAGGTCCCTTTCCCTTCTTTAGTATTTCTTTGGGATATAAGCCCAGAAGTAACACTGCTGGATCAAAGGGTATGCACAGTTTGATAACTTTTTGGGCATAATTCCAGATTGCTCTCCAGAATGGTTGGATTCATTCACAACTCCACCAACAATGCATCAGTGTCCCAGTTTTCCCGCATCCCCTCCAACATTCATCATTTATTTTTTCCTGTCATCTTAGCCAATCTGACAGGTGTGTAGTGGTATCTCAAAGTTACCACTTCTCTGATCAATAGTAATTTGGAA
This sequence comes from Antechinus flavipes, assembly GCF_016432865.1. Taxonomy (NCBI): domain Eukaryota; kingdom Metazoa; phylum Chordata; class Mammalia; order Dasyuromorphia; family Dasyuridae; genus Antechinus; species Antechinus flavipes. The sequence goes on along the minus strand of NC_067403.1, from coordinate 214,682,645 downwards.
CACTCTTTCATATGAGTGGTAATAGTTTCAATTTCATCATCTGAAAATTGTCTGTTCATATCCTTTGACCATTTATCAATTTGAGAATGGCTTGCTTTCTTATAAAGTAGAGTCAGTTCTCTATATATTTTGGAAATGAGGCCTTTATCAGAACCTTTAACTGTGAAGATGTTTTCCCAGTTTGTTGCTTCCCTTCTAGTCTTGTTTGCATTAGTTTTGTTTGTACAAAGGCTTTTTAATTTGATATAATCAAAATTTTCTATTTTATGATCAGTAATGGTCTCTAGTTCATCTTTGGTCACAGATTTCTTTCTCCTCCACAAGTCTGAGAGATAAACTATCCTATTTCCTCTAATTTATTTATAATCTCATTCTTTATGCCTAGGTCATGGACCCATTTTGATCTTATTTTGGTATATGGTGTTAAGTGTGGGTCCATGCCTAATTTCTGCCATATTAATTTCCAGTTATCCCAGCAGTTTTTATCAAATAATGAATTCTTATCCCAAAAGTTAGGATCTTTGGGTTTGTCAAACACTAGATTGCTATAGTTGACTATTCTGTCTTGTGAACCTAACCTTTTCCATTGATCAACTAATCTATTTCTTAGCCAATACCAAATGGTTTTGGTGACTGCTGCTTTATAATATAATTTTAGATCAGGTACAGCTAGGCCACCTTCATTTGATTTTTTTCATTAATTCCCTTGAGATTCTCGACTTTTTATTGTTCCATATGAATTTTGTTGTTATTTTTTCTAGATCATTGAAATATTTTCTTGGAAGTCTGATTGGTATAGCACTAAATAAATAGATTAGTTTAGGGAGTATTGTCATCTTTATTATATTCACTCAGCCTATCCAAGAGCACATAATATTTTTCCAATTATTTAAGTCTGACTTTATTTGTGTGGAAAGTTTTTTTTGTAATTTTGCTCATATAATTCCTGACTTTCCTTTGGTAGATAGATTCCCAAATATTTTATGCTATCAACAGTTATTTTGAATGGAATTTCTCTTTGTATCTCTTGCTGTTGGATTTTGTTGGTGATGTATAAAAATGCTGAAGATTTATGAGGATTTATTTTGTATCCTGCTATTTTGCTAAAGTTATGAATTATTTCTAATAGCTTTTTAGTAGAATCTCTGGGGTTCTCTAGGTATACCATCATATCATCTGCAAAGAGTGATAGTTTGGTTTCCTCATTGTCTACTCTAATTCCTTTAATCTCTTTCTCGACTCTTATTGCAGAGGGTAGTGTTTCTAATACAATATTGAATAATAATGGTGATAGTGGGCAATCTTGCTTCACTCCAGATCTTACTGGGAAAGGTTCCAGTTTTTCTTTATTGCATATGATGCTTACTGATGGTTTTAAATATATGCTCCTGACTATTTTAAGGAAAAGTCCATTTATTCCTATGCTCTCAAGTGTTTTTATTAGGAATGGATGTTGGATTTTATCAAGTGCTTTTTCTGCATCTATTGAGATGATCATATGGTTTTTGTTTGTTTGGTTATTGATATAGTCAATTATGCTAATAGTTTTCCTAATATTGAACCAGCCCTGCATTCCTGGTATAAATCCTACTTGGTCATAGTATATTATCCTGGGGATGATTTTCTGTAATCTTTTTGCTAATATTTTATTTAAGATTTTAGCATCAATATTCATTAGAGAGATTGGTCTATAATTTTCTTTCTGTTTTCAACCTACCTGGTTTAAGTATCAGTACCATGTCTGTGTCATAAAAGGAGTTTGGTAGGACTCCTTCAATCCCTATTTTTTCAAATAGTTTATTTAGCATTGGAGTTAATTGTTTAAATGTTTGGTAGAATTCAACATGTAAATCCATCTGGTCCTGGGGATTTTTTCTTAGGGAGTTGGTTGATAGTTTGTTCTATTTTTTTTTTTTTCTGAGATGGGACTGTTTAGGATATTTATTTCTTCCTCAGTTAGTTTGGGCAAGCTATATTTTTGGAGGTATTCTTCTATTTCATTTAATTTGTCAAATTTATTGGCATAAAGTTGGGCAAAGCAACTCCTAATTATTGATCTAATTTCTTCTTTGTTAGTGGCGAGTTCTCCCTTTTCATTTTTAAGACTAACAATTTGATTTTCCTCTTTCCTTTTTTTAATCAGATTTACTAAGATTTTGTCTATTTTGTTGGTTTTTTCATAGAACCAACTCTTAGTTTTATTAATTAATTCAATAGTTTTTTTTTTACTTTCAATTTTGTTGATCTCTCCTTTTATTTTTAGAATTTCAAGTTTAGTGTTTGACTGGGGGTTTTTAATTTGTTCCTTTTCTAGCATTTTTAGTTGTAAGCCCAATTCATTGACCTTCTCTTTCTCTATTTTATGCAAATAGGCCTCTAGACATATGAAATTTCCCCTTATTACGGCTTTGGCTGCATCCCACACATTTTGGTATGATGTCTCATTATTATCGTTTTCTTGGTGAGGTTATTAATTATGTCTATGATTTGCTGTTTCACCCAATCATTAGTATGAGATTATTTAGTTTCCAATTATTTTTTGGTCTACTTTCCCCTGGCTTTTTGTTGAATGTAATTTTCATTGAATCGTGGTCTGAAAAGGATGCATTTACTATTTCTGCCTTACTGCATTTGAGTTTGAGGTTTTTATGTCCTAATATATGGTCAATTTTTGTATAGGTTCCATGAACTGCTGAAAAGAAAGTGTACTCATTTCTGTCTCCATTACATTTTCTCCAGAGATCTATCATATCTAATTTTTCTAGTATTCTATTTACCTCTTTAACTTCTTTCTTATTTATTTTGTGGTTTGATTTATCTAATTCTGAGAGTGCAAAGTTGAGATCTCCCACTATTATAGTTTTGCTGTCTATTTCTTCTTGCAGCTCTTTTAATTTCTCTTTTAAGAATATAGATGCTACACCACTTGGTACATATATGTTTAATATTGATACTGCTTCATTATCCATGTTACCCTTTAGCAAGATATAGTGCCCTTCCTTATCTCTTTTAATTAGATCAATTTTTGCTTTAGCTTGATCTGAGATCAGGATGGCTAACCCTGCTTTTTTGACTTCACCTGAAGCATAGTAGATTTTGCTCCAACCTTTTACCTTTACTCTGCATGTAGCTCCCTGCTTCAGGTGTGTTTCCTGTAAACAACATATTGTAGGATTCTGGCTTTTAATCCATTCTGCTAACCACTTCCTCTTTATGGGGGAGTTTACCCCGTTCACATTTATGGTTAAAATGACCAATTCTGTATTACTTGCCATCTTGTTAACTCCTGTTTATGCTTTTCTCCCTTCTTTCCCCCTTACCCCCCTTCCCAGTATTAAGCTTGTGAACACCACTTGCTTCTCACAGCCCTCCCTTTTTAGTATCTCTCCCCCTGCCTTAGAGTTCCTACCCCTATCTTACCCCTTTCCCTTCCAGTTTCTGTATTCCCTTCTGCTTAGCTTATTCCTTCCCTTTTCACTTTTCCCTTCTCAATTTTCAATGAGGTGGGAGAAGTTTCACCATAAATTGAATATGTCTAAAATTTTTCTCTTAAAGCCAATTCTGATACCCACTATATTCATCCCCTTCCATTCTTTCTCTCAGATATAATAGGTTTCCTTTGCCTCTTCATGAGATGGAGTACCCCCACTTTACCCTTTTTCTGGTACAAAGTCCTTTCCACATCTAGTTTCTAGAACAAGGTATACATGTATTCTTAATACATCTTTATAGCAGAAATATAGTTCCCAAGATTAATCTTTACCTTTTTTTATTTCTCTTGATTCTATATTTGTAGATCAAACTTTTTGTTAAGTTCTGGCTTTTTCATCAAAAATAGGTGAAATTCACTTACTTCATTGAATGTCCATTTTCTTCCCTGGAAAAAGATGCTCATTCTAGCTGAGTAAGTTATTTTTGGTTGCATACCAAGTTCCTTAGCCTTTCGGAATATCATATTCCAGGCCCTTCGATCCTTTAATGTGGATGCTGCTAGATCCTGGGTGATCCTTATTGTGGCTCCTCAATACTTGAATTGGGTTTTTCTAGCCGCCTGCAGTATTTTTTCCTTTGTCTTAGGGTTCTGGCATTTGGCCACTATATTTCTTGGTGTTTTGATTTTAGGATCCCTTTCAGTAGGTGATCGATGAATTCTTTCAATGTCTATTTTACATTCTGTTTCTATGACTTCTGGGCAGTTCTCTTTGATAATTTCCTGGAAAATAGTGTCCAGGCTCTTTTTTTCATCATACTTTTCTGGGAGTCCAATAATTCTCAGATTGTCTCTCCTGGATCTGTTTTCCAGGGCTGTTGTTTTCCCAAGAAGGTATTTCACATTCTTTTCTATTGTTTGGTTTTTTTTGGATTTGCTTGACTGATTCTTCTTGTCTCCTCGAGTCATTCAATTCCATTTGCTCAATTCTGATTTTCAATGAAGCATTTTCTTCACTCACTTTTTAAATATCTTTTTCTAATTGTCCAATTGAGTTCTTTTGTTCTATGGAATTTTTTTCCATTTCACCAATTTTGTTTTTTAGAGAGCTATTTTCTGTTTCCAGTTCACTAATCCTATTTTTCAAGGATTTGATTTCTTTATCCACTCTGTCTTTAAATAAGTGGGATGACTTCTCCAGACTCTCTTGCCAAGCCTCCCTCTCGTTTTCCCATTTTTCTTCTAGCTCTCTTGTGAGAGCCTTTTTAATTTCTTCTATGAGGTTCATCTGTTCTGAGGAACAGACGATCTCCTCCTTTGGGGATTCATCTGGAGACAATCTGTTTTTAGTCTCCTCAGGATTTAGAGTCTGCTCTCTGTCCATATAGAAGCTGTCAAGGGTTAAGGTCCTTTTCAATTTTTTGCTCATTTTGTCAGAGAAGAATCAAAGACAAACTAGCAAAAAGAAAAAAAGAAAAAAAAAACCTAAATGGAGTCTGCTTCTTTGAGGGGAGGGACTGGATTACCGAGCTTCCTCTACAGACTGCGGGGGCAGCTGCGAGGCACTAGCAGGATTATGCTGTGCCTGCACTCTGAGACTCTGAGAGTGTGCTGAGACACTGTGGGGGAAGGGTGGCCAGGTCCCGAGAGACTCCAGCTGTTTGGGGTTGTATTCTTCACCCCCAGTGTTTTTAGCTTCTCTGCTGGGCTACTGACTTGCTGCCAGCACAAAGTATACAATCCTGTAGCAAAGCTCTCCCCGCAGAGACAGCTGAGATCACCCTCCACGCCCTTCCGGTCTGCTCAGCTGTGAGCTGCCTCCCGTGCTTTTACCCGCTGCCTGCCCTCAGCCTGTGCCTGATCTAAAACCATCCCCACCCTCGGGCAAAAACAGACCTTCCCTGGTGAATTTCAAGGATGTCTTCTCTTGGTAACTTTTTGTGGGGGTTTTTTCAGTCAAGCATTAATTCAGAGGCTTGTAATGAAATGGATTCTGAGAGAAAACTCAGAGCTTACACAACTGTGTGTTTCCTCTCTGCCATCTTGGCCGGAAGTCCATCATTAAAACTTGATGTCAACTTAGAGGTAGGAATTCAGTGGAAAATTCCATAGATCCAAACTTAGACTTGAGATTTAAATTGTATGTTAATGTTAATGACTTAGATGAATAATTAATGGAATGCTTTTCAAACTTGTAGGAAAGATGAACCTGAGAATGATAACTAATATGTTGTTGGCAGAATCAGGATTCAAAACTCCACAGATTAGAGTTAAGGGTCCTGATAAATCAGTATAATATCCAACAAAAGAATGTAAAACATATACCTACGTTCAAAAATCAGCTTCACAAATGGAAAAATGATATGGGATTTGTAGTGGATTTAATGAGTCAACAACCTGATGTGATAGGCCCTAAATGCTATCCAAGCTATATTAAAAGAGATAGAGCCTCTTAGAATGAGGCAGATGAGAATTTTGTCAGCCATATTCTCCTTTGAACAGATCACAAGTAAAATGTTATGTTCAGTTCTGAGCATCAGATTTCAGCAGAGGTATTAATAGATGATCAGAATGGTAAAGACATTTGCGATCATGACATATGAAGACAAAAGAAGCCTAAAAAACTTAGAGGAGGAATTATATGATAGCTTTCTTCCAATATATGAAGGATAGTGGAATACAAGTTACACTTGTCCTACATCATTCCAAGAATTGGAACTAGGAAAAATGGATAGAAGTTATGGGGAGGAAAAAGGGAAGGAAAAAGGGGAAGAGAGAAGAAGAAGGAGGAGGAAGAGGAGAAGAAGAAGAAGGAGAGCAGAAGAAGGAGAAGGAGAAGAGCAGGAGAAGGAGAAGGAGGAGAAGGAGAAGAGCAGGAGAAGGAGAAGGAGCAGAGCAGGAGAAGGAGAAGGAGAAGGAGAAGGAGAAGGAGAAGGAGAAGGAGAAGAGCAGGAGGAGAAGGAGAAGAGCAGGAGAAGGAGAAGGAGAGCAGAAGAAGGATAAGGAGAGCAGAAGAAGGAGAAGGAGAGCAGAAGAAGGAGGAGAAGGAGAAGAAGGAGAAGGAGAGCAGAAGAAGGAGGAGAAGGAGAAGAAGGAGAAGGAGAAGAAGAAGAGCAGGAGGAGAAGAAGAGGAGCAGCAGCAGAAGAAGAAGAAGAAGAGGAGGAGCAGCAGCAGAAGAAGAAGAAGAAGAGGAGGAGCAGCAGCAGCAGAAGAAGAGGAGGAGGAGGAGCAGCAGCAGCAGAAGAAGAGAAGAAGAAGAAGAAGAAGAAGAAGAAGAGCAGCAGCAGCAGAAGAAGAAGAGCAGCAGCAGCAGCAGAAGAAGAGGAGCAGCAGCAGCAGAAGAAGAAGAAGAAGAGGAGCAGCAGCAGCAGAAGAAGAAGAAGAGCAGCACCAGAAGAAGAAGAAGAAGAAGAGGAGCAGCAGCAGCAGCAGCAGCAGCAGCAGAAGAAGAAGAAGAAGAAGAAGAAGAAGAAGAAGAAGAGGAGGAGGAGGAGGAGCAGCAACAGAAGAAGAAGAAGAGCAGCAGCAGAAGAAGAAGAAGAAGAGGAGGAGGAGCAGCAGCAGAAGAAGAAGAAGAAGAAGAGGAGCAGCAGCAGCAGAAGAAGAGGAGCAGCAGCAGAAGAAGAAGAGGGGACAAAGAGGGAGAGAAAAGGAGGGAGGAAGGCAGGAAGGGAGGAAAGGAGGAAGCAATAGGGAGAGAGGAAAGCAAGGGAGGGGAAGAAAAGGAGGGGGTAGAAAGAAACTTTTGAAGGGCATGTTAGATGATCATCTATCAGGAATGTTCATGTTTAAGTTGAAATAGATGGCTTTGGAACTCTCTTTAAACTCTGAAGTTATATAATTCTGTCCTCTGAAAAGGGTAACATATATAATTCAGGTGTTTTTAGCAAGGCTGTACAAAAAGAAACTTTTCAAATCCTTGTCTATTCCCAAAGCATTGGGCAGTAGAAGTTTCTAGGTGCTGATAGGTAGTAAGACCAATGCGGAGGGAAAGGGAAGTAAAATGCCTGTGTCAAGGGGAGTTCATTGGAATAGGTAGAACTGAAGAAGTAAAACATCTTTCAATATCTCCCATTTCCAGTTTCTCATTATCTTCTATGTGCAGCTTTTAGAATATCAAATTATTTGCAATAAAAATTAAAAATGACGTGTTCCTTGAGTATAAGAATAGTAGTGGTTTAATTCTTCAGTTACAATTAATTTAGCTAATATTTCTTTTCCAGTTAGAGGGTCTCTTGAAGCTATGCTACAAAGGTCCATTAAATCAAATGAATTGTTGATTCCTACATCAGAGTATGGGAAATGATGCTATTCATTTCTGACACAACTAACATTCCTTTAATTTTCCAAAACCTCACTAAGTTTTGAAAGCTTATAGTGCATATTCCCCAAGATTCATGACTAAGGATCTTTTCTTTAATTTTTTATGCTCACTTTCTCCCTTGGTGATTCCATCTATTCTCATGACAGCAATTATAACCATTTTGTAGGTTGCTCTCAATTTGATATTTATATTTTAAAAATTCTTCCCAGGTGACAATGCCATGTTTCCGGTTGTCTCATGTGAAAGTCTCACCAGCACCTACTAGTAAATGTATCTGAAATTAAATCTATAACCTATCTCTCTGATCTGACTACTTTAACAATATATCAATTTCTGTTGATGTTATTATTGTTCTTCAAGTCTCCCAGGACTGGAATCTTCTTTGATTCTTCCTTTCTTTCACCTCACTTGTTTACTTAGGCATCATGTCTAATCATCTCACTCTCCTTAATATTTCTCCCATCTAATTTCTCTTGTCTGCTTCCACTTTAATTCCAGCCTTCATTTCTTCTTACCCAGACTATTATAAAAACCCTTAGACGATTGTCCTGTACCTAATCTAATTTGCTCTAACATTTCCCTTTTTATTATTTGTAATGATAATCATTTAAGGCACCATTAGAAAGGTGTCATAATTCAAACATCTAGTCAAAAATGTCAATTGTTCTTTGCTGTTAAGTCAATAGAATGTAAAATCCTGAAAACTGTCATTTAAGATAGCAATCTACCTGCAATTTACTTATATTACCTTCTTAATGTGTTTTTACCTAGGTGAACTGAACTCTTCATCTTTTTTTATTATTATTTTAGCTTTTTATTTGCAAGATATATGCATAGGTAATTTTTCAGCATTGACAGTTGCAAATCCTTTTGTTCCAACTTTTTCTCTTCTTCACCCTATCTCTTCCCCCAGATGGCAGGTTGACCAATACATGTTAAATATGTTAACGTATAAGTTAAATGCAATATATTAATACATGTCTAAACAGCTATTTTGCTGAATAAAAAGAGTCGGACTTTGAAATAGTGTATAATTAACCTATGAAGGCAATCAAAAATGCAGGCAGACAAAAATAGAGGGATTGGGAATTCTATGTAGTGGTTCATAGTCATCTCCCAGAGTTCTTTTCCTGGGTGTAGCTGGTTCATGAACTCTTCATCTTACATTATTATTATCACTATTACTTAGCTACAATTATAAAAATAATATGGAACTAGAAAAATAGAAAAGTTGATCAGAAGTTGGAGTAAGCAAGAAAAGGAAATGTGTACAAATCATCTATTTCTTTATAAACACAAGTGTCTGGACTTGCTCACTGAAGGATTTTGGTACTAGTCCAAATCCTGATCATGGAGGAGCAGTGAAAGGGCAGAACTCAATGAAGATGGTCAAACAGGAGGAATTTGTTTATTCAAAATTCTCTCAGCTTTATATACCCTAACATCTTTACATAATTATAGCACACTGCACATGTGCTAAGTATATACTGCCCATGTGGGACCACATAACTTGTTATTGTGTGTAGATGTCTCCTTGTCACTTTAATATAACAACACATGTTGTCTCACCCCCTGACTTCTCAGGAAGGCCAAGATATCCCCCAGAGATAATGGAGTATCAAATCAGACACTCATCAGAGTTCTTTTTGCTAGAATAAAGGGTTTTATACTTTGCCCAGGGTTACCCACTATCTATGACTCTCTACACACAAGAAGATACAATGATGGGATGGGAGATCCCTTAAAAAAAACTTGAGACTTACTGGAAAAACAGGAAGTATTTGGCAGAAAATGTGTGTAGGTCTGGACTTTACACCATGTATTTCAACAATGTGAAAAAAGAATAATATTATATTTCACACAACTGGATAAGGGATGGATATGTAATCAGTCAATCATAATGAGTAATATTATAGAGAAGCAAGTAGATCACCACCTTGTTATTAAATTTTTTAAAAGAAAAACTATAATACAAATAAAATACATACAACTAAAATTTTAAATAAGATTAAGATAAATATTTGTCTGCTGATGAGTATGACATCCAAAATATTTAAGAAAATGTTACAAATCTATGAGAATGATTTTCAGACATGTCCAAAATGAGTAGTCCAAAATGAACTGGACTACTCAAATTATGCAAAGTCCTAGATTTAAATCTAACTATTCTGACATATCAGTTCAAGGAAAGGCTAAGCAATCCAGTTCAAATCAAATACATTTTATCTGAGATGTCTGAGCAGAATCTTTCTTGAGATGATTAGCTAATACCTGAACTTAAAGATTGGTGTTCTTTGGTGACTTCTACTACTTTTGATCACTTCTAGCATGAAGTGACACTCTAGTTGTAAAGGTTCTCTATAGGGTTGGTTCAATATTTATGATTTTTTTTCAGGCTGATTTCATGTTCTTATTGGATTGAGATGCTGATTTTGAAGAGAATGTCAAATACATAGTGTGTCATTATTTTGACATTATTAGACAATATCTCACAATCTTATGGATGGTAGAGAGATTATATAGTCTGTCTTATTCACATCTACATGGAATTATTCTAAGTTGAAAGAGTATTAAAAATAGCTTAATATAAACTCACAGAGGAGCCTCGTATGGCATGAGATAAGATTTTTTAAAGAGCTTATTCTGTTTGATACTATAGAAGATGTTTGTATCAAATTTGTGTATAATAAGAAAAAAGGGATGTTATCTATTCAAGTCAAATCAATAAGCATTAATAAATAAATAAATAAATGATTTCAATGATAGCTTTTATTTTTCAAAATACATACAAAAATGGTTTTCAAAATGCATCCTTGCAAAATCTTGTATTCCAATCCCCCCCTTCCTCCTTGTCCCCTAGACAGCAAGTAAATCAATATAAGTTAAACATATGCAATTCTTCTAAATATAATTCTACTTTTATCTTTATCTATTTTATATAGAGAGTATATATCTCTACTTTTATCAGATCAAAAAGGGGAAAAATAAGAAAAAAGAAGCAAACAACAACAAAAAGTTGAAAATACTATGTTGTGATCCATATTCAGTCCCTATAGTCCTTTGTCTATTGGAATTGACCTGAATCACCTCATTGTTGAAAAGAGTCAAGTCCATCACAGTTGATTTTCACATAATCTTATTTCTGTGTACAATGTTCTCTTCACTTATGATCAATTCATGCAAGTCTCTGCAGATCTTTCTGATGTCATCCTGCTGATCATTTCTTATAGAACAATAATATTCCATTACATTCATATACCATAAGTTATTCAGCCATTCTGCCAATTGATGAACATCCACTCAGTTTCCAGGTCCTTGACACTACAAAAAGGGCTGCTACAAACATTTTCACACATATGGATCCTTTTCGTTTTTTTATGATCTCTTTGGGATACAGACCCAGTGGAAACACTGTTTGATCAAAGGCTATGCACAGTTTGTTAGTCCTTGGGCATAGCTCCAAATCGCTCTCCACTATGGTTGGATCTGTTCACAACTCCACCAACAAGACATTATTAATTAAATTATTAAGATTAAAGTTATCCAAAATAAATGTAATATTTTGCATGGTTTCAAAAAATTAATTTAGTCTACCATATTAGGAAAAATATGTAATGGAAAATGATATTAAGGAAGGCTATATAAGCTTCTAGAATATACTCATGATTGGTTGGTTGGTTGTTGTCCTTTGTTCTCAAAGAGGACTAAAATGACATTACTATGTTAGAGTCAATTTATCATGTATCCAATTGTGACTGATCAAACTAATATGAGCTCAGAGTACTCTACCACAGGTCAGAGAACTGGAGTGTTATAGGATATGATCAGGGAAGACTAGAACTCATTCATGGAATACTGACAACAATATTTTTGTAAGTTAGTACAACTGAGTCCCTCAAATAATATTTAATCTACTGCCAGACTGTCTTTCGAAGACATTTTACAGTATCCCTTAAGGGAAAACTGTCATGATGGTCTTGAGGCCAGTAGACCCAATCTTATAACAAGCCATTTACCAATTTATTCAAATTTATTGGTTTATCTTATTGAAGTTTAGAATTCCCAAGCTCAAATGGCACAATATCATAGAAAGAAGAATGTTGTATTATCATATCACCAGCATCTTATATAGTAGGTATTATAAGGGTCAACCAATCCTAACTCATAAGACTGTCAAGGAGGTTGGAGTCAGTTTGCAAGACAAGACAAGGTTATAAGTTTAATTTCATCCCAGGCATCACAAACATTGTAGGAGAATTATGTGGTCAGACCTGGATTTTTTAAAAAATCACCTTGATAGCTGTGAATGAGTATGATGAGATTTTGACATTATCTGTGTGATTATGGGCCAATAACTTAACTTTTCTGTGTTGGCAGACTTCCTATCAGAAAACTTTGACTTACACATGAAATGATCTATTTATCTCTTACATAATTTAGCACATATAACTTCAGAAGCCTCATTTTAATTATTTTAAGATCTTTTAGCATTACATAATACTGATTATATGTAATATGTGATTAGATAATACTTACAAGGTAAAATGTGAGAAAGCAGTGGCCTTGGAATAAAGAACTAATCCTATCTCTAACACTAAATGTATAGACATGTCACTGAATCTTCTTATTTCTCCAGAAAATGTAATAAGTTACAGATAAATTAGAATCACAAGCATGCTGTTTATTATAGTCAACTTTTAAAAATAATTTCTTTTTATTTTCAAAATATATGCAAAGATAGTTTTTAACATTCACCCTTGCAAAACCTTGTATTCCAAATATTTTTCTTCCTTTCCCCCTCTCCTAGACAGCAAGCAATCCAATATAGGTTAAACATGTACAATTATTCTAAATATATTTCCAGATTTATGAAGAAAAATGAGATCAACAAGGGAAAAAATGAGAAAGAATAGAACAAGCTGACAACAATTTTAAAAAGTGAAAATACCATCTTGGGATCCACACTCAGTCCCCACAGTCCTCTCTCTGGATACAAATGGCTTCTCCATCACAATTCTGTTTGAATTGACCTGAATCACCTCATTGTTGAAAAGAGTCACATCTATCACAGTTGATCATCAGATAATCTTATTGGTTTGTGTACAATGTTCTTTTGATTTTACTCACTTCACTTAGCATCAGTTCACGTAAGTCTGTCCAGGACTTTCTGAAATCAGCCTACTCATCATTTCTTATAGAACAATACTATTCCATTACATTCATATACAATAAGTTATTCAATCATTCCCTGATTGGCATCCACTCAGTTTCTAATTCCTTGTCACTACAAAAAGAGCTGCTACAAACATTTTTGCACATGTGGGTCCTTTTCCCTTTTTTATGATCTCTATGGAATACAGACCCAGTAGAGACATTGCTAGATCAAAGAGTATTCACAATTTAATAGCCTTTTGGAAATGATTTATGGTCAATTTTTTATTTAAGTTTTTCTTTATATGATATCATAATTGATATAACTGCTATTCTTAAATTTGGGTTTTTGGTTTCACATAGTAGCAATTTATATAATTCAGCATATCAGTAACATTTTGCTTAAAATATGTTTTTATAGAGATGACATTCAAGTTTTTTATTTGTAATTTCATTTATAAACATCTTTGTATAGACAAATTTAGCCTTTTCACGTTTAATTTCATAATTAGATTACCTTTTATTATTATTATTAATTTATTTATTTTTCTTTTTTGGTGAAAAATAAACTATATTATATTCTATAGTTGTTTCTTTTAAATGTTATAAAGGAATTTAGCATTTTTAATGCTATAACTGACCTATAGCTATTCTTAAATCTAATGAATTCTAAATGGAATAGTTTTACTTTATTCTGTTCTTAGCTATCACAATTCCAATTGATTGTATACTAGAAATTAGGGTTGTGCTGAGTGACTTCAATATTGCCTTTAACTTTTGATCTATCTTTGTTACTGGAACAATTTATTATTATTATTTGTCTTTCTTCTCCACCATCATTTTTTCAACTAATGTTCTAGGATCGTGAATAAAAGTAAAAAGCTGAAGACTAGTTAGAACTGAACATTGATATTAAATGGATAGTGAAACTTTAAATGTCGTGATTAGAGATAAGGGAGTCTAGACTCCTTTGTGAGGGCAGAAATAGTTTAGCATGGAATTGGGGTTTGTCAGAATTGATTATGATCAGAAAGCGCATATTTGGACTTTGCCATTTGTAATAGTGATATCAGTAAAAACCAAAATCTACTTCAAAGGTTGGGGGTATTGAGTGGGAGAGGTGAAAAGAAAGAAATAAGTGCAAACAAAATCTTTGTGCAAACAAATATGAAATAATCAAAAAAAGTCAGAGTTCTAGGATGTTTTTTTTTTTTTTTTGGTGAATAACCAATGAGGCCTGATTTAAGATTGATGTTGATGGGTTGATGGAGAGGAAGAACTGGTCACTGAGGAGGAAAGAGGATAATGGAGAACAATAGTGGTTATTTGATGATGACTGTAGAAATAGTTAAAGTAGATTTTAGGAAGAGAAGGAAAAAATATGATAATTCAAGGATCTGTCTCAAAGTAGCATTGAGGAACAAGGAGAAAGTTTTAAAAAGGCTATATTAAAAAGGCAAATTATGAAATAGCTTTGAGAAAGTGGGAGGAAGTATTTAGACTTGGTTCCTGAATTTAATTTAGTAATTCAATTTCACAAGTCTATTGCTTGTAGAATGAGGTGTTGGGTGAAATATAAAACTGATGTAACACATTTTTTGCCTTCATCCAGCTTATAGCAAGAAATTGATACAAATATAAAAATTCTGGAATTAAAAAGATATTAAATGTTTTTAAGATAATGATCCAGTAGACATTAGAGATTTAAAGAACCAGGTAGCTATTACAAGGAAAATTTCTTACAGGAGTTAGCATGTAAATTACACTTTAGAGGATGAATGGAGGAGAGAAGACACTTTAGGCATAGGCAATCAATATTAAAATATCAAGGAGTAGGAAAAGCAGAAGGTATTTGAGGGGAAAAAGGAGCTCAATTTGACCTTTGTATATAGTGCATAGAGAGGAGTAGTATGGAACAAATTAGAAAGTAGCCCTGAAAAGCTAAATAAATGGCCTATAATTTCATAAGACATATCATGGGCAGAACTTGGGCCTAAGTTTTCCTGATTCCCAAGTAAGCTATCTATTTGCTTTAGCATGTTGCCTCTCTTTTATCATTTCGCAAAATGTATTTCTTATGAACTCTTAGTAATTAACATTTAGATAATAATACATTTTAAACACCTGTGCTTCATAGAATATATGTATACATATATGTGTATATACATTTCAGATTTATAGATATAATTATCACATAGGATTAGAGATTTCAAGCTGGATTGGACCTCAGAGGCCTTCTCCTCCAAGCCAATTTTACAGATGAGGCAATGAGTTTCTGTGAATTACCCAAAGTCACTCAGGTAGGGAGTTGTAGAGCTGGGATTCAAAATTTATATGCTATGAATTGCATCATTAACAATATTATATAAAGGCACATACACAGAAGCAGCCCAAGGAGCCTTGAACTCAATCAGACCTAGATCAAATCGTCTTACTACAAATTGAAGCATAATCATTGTTGAGAGCGTTGGCATAATTCTTATTAATTCATTCAAAGCTTGTTTACCTCAAATCAGACTTTGGGCTTGGATTAAGAATGCTTTTTGTAGCTTAATGTAATAGTTCCTTAGGGAGCAGGGCAATATTCGCTGATAGTAAATTTGTATATGTACATTGATTTTTAACATTAGCTTGGAGATTTAACATCTATATTTTGGCTAAAAACTGAACTGTAGACTCTAGCAAAAAACCTTATAGACTGATGAGTAAAATACAACAAAACATAAAATCTTGATCCTTTTCTCATTCCCTACCCTCACCTAGAATTGAAACTGATAACATATCTAAGTCATAAAGTGATGCTGTTCCCCAGGTAACATATGTTAGAGACTCTTGAGTTTTACCAGAAATAACAAGGGAAGAGAATGTTCATTAACAAGGGAACAACTCATTAATTCTTAACATTTATATGCAAACAGCTGAGTACAAATACTGGAGCAATATACTTTTTTTTTGAGGAGGGGTCCTGAAGCTACCTATCTCTCTTTAAATCAACACAATTTACAATTTAGATGCCATTTCTGAAATCACTGTCACTACCCTTATGGATAATTGGTAAGTAGTTATTGATTTTGTAGTAAACCATATAAACAAAAGGGGAAGGGTGGAGGATGACTAAACAGTAAGTTTTTATTGGAAAACTGTAAAAGGGTGTGGAAATTTACTTGCTTTGCCAACTGGAAGATTAAATAATATCAAGCTAAAGTATAAAATACTGTGGGAGTGGTGACGATAGGATTCAGGATGACAAATTATTATTTTATTTCAATAGGGAGCTTTAAATAGTGAAATTTAAAAAATTCAAAAAGCTTTAAAACTGTTTTTTTCCCACTTGCACAGTCTGATGAATATTACATTTCCAGAAAAAAATTATAAACATATCAGATTTTTATTTTATATCCTTCATTTACATGATATGATTTATCCTCCCCCTTTTAAACATTTGGAAAGACTGACTCAATTTTTATATTATCCATTGAGTCAAATACTTCATATAATTAGATTCACTTTACAGTTCTACTGAATGATTTTTCCTCTTCCTAGACATTTTTGTATTTTTCCTTTACAATCACTTAACAAAGAGCAGTGTTTTACATTTAAAGATGAATCACTTGGGGGAAGACATGAAGCTTAAAATAATAGTTTAATAGCAAAAATACAAAAAAATTGAAAATGATGAGAAAATTAGAATGAAAGATTATGAAAATGGTTAGAAAGTAAGTTTATAATAAAATACTTGAGTTGGAAAAAAATAATTCAATACATGTTCACATGATATGATCAGAGAAGGTTCTTAGTGAATTTTTTATTAATAATTGGCACTTGTCTTATGATTTTCATTTTACAAAGCAATTTACATAAATAATCACATTTGTTCATCACAACAATCCCATGAGGTAGGGTGTTATTATCATCATTTTATATGTAAGATCACCAATACTCCAACAAATTAATTTACTTATCAAGGATCATACAACTAATAAATATCTGAAAGATAACACGAACCCAGATCTTTCTGGTCCCAAGTTCAGCATTCTCCTTAGTACATCATGCTGCTTCTTCCATGAGTGATGGGGTATATAGTCAATGGAGCCAAAACCATTCAGGAAATCTTAATCCCTAGAAATCACATCATTATTTCCACTTAAAAGAAAACAAGAAAACCCAGAGAATGTTGTAGGGACCAAATTTTGTAAATATTCAGTGCTTTATATTATTTAGTATTGGTGTTTTTCTTTTAAAAGTATGCAGAAATAGTATTCCATTTCTTTCTTACATGAATATATTTCTTAGAAAAATTAATTATGCCTTTAAACACATCATCAAAATTTTCTCATCTCAAAGTTCTCAAGACATTTTTTTAAAAAGACACAGTAATAAATTATGACAATTTTGTAGACAGTTTAAGTGTTAGTACAGAGTAACAGGCCTACCAATAGTGAGGAATACAAATGATGGGGAAAAGCAGTAAGATATGACAAAGAGAAGAGATTCCAGTAGATCAGTTTTCAACTTGCCGAGGAGAAGTGAATTTTCAGAATTCTTTAGAAATGTTAAAGAAAATGAGAAAAACAATTTTAAGTACAGTCTCTCAAATCTATTGCTTGTAAGTAAAATTGAAAGATGGGGCTCACTGGGAATACTAAGCCAAATTGCTCTGGCTGGGAACTTTTCTCTCATTTTTTCTTGTTTCCATGTTTTCAGAGGAGAAAAGTCAAAGTATGAAATGGCTGGAGAAAATCAGAGCCCATCCTTCGCGTTCCTGCTGCAAGAGTACCTGTTGAATGGAGAACGACAAGAGGTTCTCTTTTTGTTGTTCTATGCCATTATTCTTATGGGAAAATTGAGTCCATTCCTATTATTCCAACTAGGCCAGTATGTCCCCTGTGTTCAGCACTGTTTCCTTAGTCCTCACTTTTATGTGGATCTCTTCTGTTTCTCCCAAGTACTTTATACTTTGGCACCGAGTTGTGCAGCTGTTAACTTTGCCCATAGGAATTTCCCAAGTGCCTTCACTCTCCCTGAGCAGTTTCCCCAAATATCAATGCTCTATGGCCCTTATACATCTGTCTGTCACCCTCTCTGCTTCTATTCAGTAATTATGTCCAGGATGGCCTGCAGTCACCTGGCAATGACCATTTTTGCCCATGGTTTTCTCAGAGTGATGATATGCATAGTTTCAATTTCTCAGTTATTTTTCTTTGACTCCGATATCCTCCATGTCTTGTCTTGCCCTGACCCACAGATACTTACCCTAGCCTCTTTGGACACTTGCCCTCAAAGAAATCAGCTGTTTATTATTGGAACAATGAGTTTTACCAGCTCTCTCCTGACTGTCCTCGTCTCCTTTGTTTGTATCCTGGCTGTCTTCAAGATCCTGTTCTACAAAAGGAGGTTCAAAACCTTCTCTAGCTGTATCTCTCCCTTTTCAGTTGCCTCTTTATTCTATGAGACTTCCTTCTTTGAGAGGGTAACACAGTCCAGTTCAACTTCTGCTCTGAATTATGATCAAATTGAATGAATTTTGTATTAATGCTGAATGTTTTCTCAGTCTGGGGTTCCTATAAGGCAAGGGTTTATAACAGGTCCATGCAACTGTTTTTAACATATATATATAGAGAGAGAGAGAGAGAGATAGGCATAATTAGCTTTCTTTGGAACTCTATATATTTTATTTGCTGTATTTTAAAAAGCTTATTCTGTGAAAACTTTAACCAAAGGGTTCCATGATATACAAATCCCTAATTTAAGTGGGGAAATGGCATGAGATCGTGGAATTAACAACATACTTTGTACATAAAAACATTAGTACTGATTGCAACACCTGTTCTATAATTAAAATCTAATTCAAATGATGCCTCTTGTGCTGAGAAACTTTGAGACTGTACATAATGCTTGATACACAGACAGCTTCTAATAATTACATGTTGATTGGTTGTGTTTGGTCAAAAAATTAATGTAGCAAAACATATGAAAACTATTAGAACAAAGGTGATACAAACTGATAACAACAATAATGATAATAATAGTTGATGTCTATGTAACAATCAATGGTTACAAAGTGGATTACATGTATAATCTTATTTGATACTCCTGTGAGGTATTTGGATCAAGTATTATTACCCACATTTTAAAAAAGGATCAATTGAGGCTCGAATTGTTTAAAGAACTTACTCTTGCTAGCATATTTGAACCCAGGCTTTCTTATTCCTGACCAGTGCTGGTCCATCTAGTCTTTCAACAAATGGTATTCCCATGTCTGAAAAGCACTCTTCTCTCCTCCTCTGAAAATCCAGAGCTTCCATCAAAGCATGGATCAGTTCCACCTACACAAACTTTTTAAATTTTCTTCCACTTATTAGTTGTTGCTCCCTCCTGAAGTTGCTTTGTATTATCTTATATAGATTTTGTATTAATTTACTTATGTGCATGTTGCATCTCCTCAGTAGAGTGTAAGCTCATTAAAGACAGGGACCCTTTTGGTTTTGTCTTGTAACTCCAGTGCCCAAAGCAGCATCAGGCACTTAGTAGACAAACATTTGTATTCAACATTTGTTGAAATGAGTTGTTTAATCAAGAAAAATAAAATCTGTGCCCCTATTTTTTCATTATTTGAATAAACAAGTTTTTTTCAAGTGGTTTCCTTTCATTGGCTCAAACTTTTGATAATTATAATTGAGAAGTTATGGTTGTTTTCACTTAGCATGATATACACCTTATACACTAAGGCTTTTGGGAGGAAATATGTAATGATTAACACAAATTGTTTTCTAAAGTTTCCATACTGGCTTTCTATAGTAAAGAGAAAACTCAAATCAAATTTTAGGTTCCACTATTATTCTACGATTCAATATTAAGTAGTGTTGTGGTTTTTTGTGTTTTGAAGGGGGATGGGGAGGAGGTGGGAATACTATCATACTTCTATTCTAGTGCACTGTACAAATCCAGGCGCTGAAAATTTGAGTGTCTCCCAAAACCTAAAACAGCTCAACTAGGGCATTTGAGCTACAAAATCCAGAACGTTTCCATGTGACAGTTTCTCTGAATGTTGTTTCACAAATGCTCCCAAGGCAACTTTCCTTGAATGGGTAGATATAGATGGAACACAAAGAACCTACAGAACTTTTTCAATTATTATTATTGTGATCGTAAATTCTTTGCTACATGTGGGATCCCTGATTCAGATCCTAACCTCTCTCTGACTTGGTGGCTTGTCTTCAAGGACAGCTATGGATGAATGTCATCAAGCTTACAGAACTAACCCTGTTATGAGCTCCTCTGAAGTCAAAGGTTCTCCAGTGAAAACTCTAGTGTGTCAGCAGGCTAAAGTAATTCACAAACATAGAGATATTACATATATCCAGAAAATAGCTGAGGCAATGTAGAATACCTTGATTTGTGATCTGATTCTGGAATTTACTAGTTGTAGATCTTGGCCAAGTCACTTCTCATTCCTGAGGCTCTCAGTTCATTTGTCTGCAAAATGAGGGAACTGCGAAAGATGATATTTAAGTTCCTTTCTTGAAGTTTTTTGAATCAAGAAAATTATGGGTTTCTTACCTCAGATTTATGCATAACATGATAAGGATCATTTAAAACGACAGGAAATTTGCCATAATTATAGACTCCTCAACATGAATCAGAATGGAAAATAGAGGTTCTAGAGAGTCCAACCCTCTCACTTTATAGATAAAGAATTTGATGACCTTGCCCCAAATCACAAAGGAAGAAGCATAAAAGGCTAGATTTGAACATATAAGGCTCTGTCTTTTCAATAGTTTCTTACCCTTCAATTATATCTTGGAAATATTGATCTGAAACTTAATTCCACACTGACTACCCTGGACCTGGGCCATAATTGAGTCTTATTATTCTTCTACAGAAGCAAGGGCATCTACTGCTAATTATAACTACATCTCCCAGGCCACTATGACAAAACATGCCTTGTTCTCCTGAGCTTTCTGGCAAAATTATTAAACCTGATTAGTTCTTTGGCTAAGTTGGGATAGCAATATCATCAATAATCCTAATGTGTTTATTTAATATTTCAAGAAATTCTCTTTCAGGGATTCTTCTCTTTGGAGATAAGAAATAATTGAGACAATATCATGACGTTTTCATAAAAAAAAACATCAATGTCTGAATCCAGAAGAAATAATGTTAATAACTGTAGCTAACATTTATATAACACTAATATTTGAAAAATACATTATAAACATTTTCACATAGTTACTGACCTTCTTTGGACCTAAATTTACTCTATAAGTGATTAAAACTAGTGTTTAAAAACACTCTTGAAAATAACTGTTCGAAATTTCACCAGAGCAAGCATCTTAATCTTTTCATAAAAACTACTTCTCTTTTAATTTAGTTGAACTGTTGGCCAGGATCTGAACACTGGCCCTAAAATTCCCTAAGGCCCCGATACACTTTTTTGGCCTCCAGTTTCACCTTTAATAACTGTTAGGAATTTGTTCTCATGGACCCACCTGGACAAAAAACAATCTTTGTAAGATCAACAGGAACTGGGGCTCCATGTCATGTAGTACCAGAGGCTAGTTAGATCTTACTTTACATATTCTTTCCCCTGTGATGAATGATGGATAATTGATATAAATTACACACACCCACATACCCAGAGACACAAACATACACACAAACACAATCTCTCAGCAAACCCTTATTCCATTACCATAAAACCTGGGCTTGACAATAAAATCTGATGCTCTTTGAATAAGTCAAGGTCTTTGAGTTTAGCTTCACCATTATTGTATTTTTAACCTGGAAAAAGGACAAAGGAGAGTTTCTTTATTTGACCATTCTGCCAAACTTTATTTTAAATAGCTCAGATTTTAGAATCTCCAATAATTAGAATTGTGTCCATTTGTTCCTAAGGTAATGAGCTATGCTGAAATAGAGAATTTGCAAATTCACATTGTTATTTAGTCATTAATACAATTGTGTCTGATTCTCTGTGACACCATTTGGGATTTTTTTTTTTTTTACCAAAGATACTGAAGTGGTTTAGTATTTTCTTCTCCAGATATTTTACAGATGAGGAAACTGAGGCAAACAGGGTTAAGTGATTTGCCCAGGATCACATAGAGATCAGATTTGAACTCAAAAGATGAATCTTCATGACTTCAGGTCCAGCACTCTATCCACTCTACTACCTACCTACCTTTGCCAATTCATGGTCTCTATCAATAGGAAAATCATCTTCATATTTAATTTTTAAAGTCAAACACTTCTAGGATATCCAATCATTCTTTCCAATCTTCACAATCAAAGAATGAATTAACCAGCAAGAATGAGTTAAGCATCTATTGTATATCAGGCAGTTTGGTGATAAATGCTGGGGATATAAAGATAAAAATGATCCAGATCCTACCTATAAATGTTTGAGGTGAGATTCAGGTCTTTCTGACTCCAATTCCAGCACTCTCTCTACTACAGTATGGGACCATCATAATTTCAATTGTTCTTTAGTACCTCTTACAGTCAGGCTTTATTAGTCCCCCTTTATGTGAAATTCTTTAGAAATTCTCTTATATCTTCCTCCTTTTCTTCTTCCTCTCTTTTTTCTTCTCCCTTCCTGATATCAGTCTGTATCTCTGTGTCTGTCTCTCTCTCCAACCTCCACCCCCATTCTCAATCTAACTCAGTGTCTGGAATGCTTTGACTGTGGTTAGCTTTGCCATATGAACTTTATTCTATTTTCTCCTTGGTTTGATATTTTGCTAATCATACAAATGGGAAAAGCCCATTTATTTAATATTTGGATTACTTCTTAGTAATAGATTCACAGAAATTGCCTTTGTTTAGTCACACTTAAAATGCTACCAGAAGTTTATCACTTTTTTGGGGGGGGGCATCTAAGGAATATTCTTGCTTTAGCTTTGTGCCTCAGATCAGGGGCAAGAGAATCTCAACTTTTAGTTCAGATTGGCTTTTGTGGTTCTTACTATTGATTCTTTTGCAAACAGTGCTTAAAACCTCACCCAATTAGTGATGCATGTTTTGATGTATCTAGAAATATAGGTTTATGGTTGAGCAAACCTGACTTTCTTTTCTTGGGATTTATCAAAGCTAGTTTCTTTTTTTCTCATATGAAAGATCATACATGTTACTAAGGGTCAGAGTCAAATTTCTAATTTGATTGACTAGACTCCTGTTAAAAAGGATCTCATTTCACTGAAGAGCCCCTATAGGAATCAACATCTCTCCATGAAACTCATATGCCACATGGTCACTTAGAAGACTAAGTGAGGCTGGAATTAGTGATGCTGCAACTTAGAACTGAGATCTTATTTCACACAAACAAATATGATACATATTTGCTTCTCTGACTTTTTTCTATATCTTAGTAAGAGTCATATAACAACTTTAAAAAAATGCTTCTGAAATACAAAACATTTATTTGGAAGGAAATTAAATTATTTTTTAAAATTATGTGTGCATATCTTACATTGTCTTTTTCAACCTGATAAAGACTTCCTAGAGCAGGTTTATCCATCTCTTTCATCTCTTGAACCCCTTAAATTTCCAGCAAACTGGTCTGTAACCCCTTTTCAATGAAAGAAAATCAATTCTAGAGTTTACCATGCCTGTGCAGAAAAGAAATCAAATATTTTTCTTTTAAATGCCAAATATTTTATAACTTCATTGATTGGAAATTAATCCAGAGCATCTAAAAATATTTTAATATATTAATATAGGTATTTATCAAATAGTTTTCAGATCTCCTTGAAAAAGTTTCTTCTATACCCTGGGAACAGGTGCATCCCTGGTTTGGATCTCCTACCCAAGATGACTTTTGGCCTTGCCATGGAAAAACAAATTTCTTGACTTGTGCGTCCTTTCTTTTTTCAAATGCACTATTCCATAAGGATTGGACATCCACCCTCAACTTCAGTTAGGCTCATAGTTCTTTTCCTCAGGAGCCTGAACTAGTAACATTATTCCAAAGTCTTTTTTTTGACTCAGGTCCCAAGGCTGTACATGAGTGATGCTAAAATACTGGTGCAAAAGTATTACTACTGGCTTTGTGCCTCTATCTGGAGATGATTCAAGGATTTCAATTCCTCAGGGTCTCTTAAACCAAATATAAAGTACCCCCAACAAACTCTTAATAAACTGTTCCCTTGGTAGAGAGTAAGCTCTGGAATAACAAACTCATTATACATTTGCCATTACAAATACTCGAGGGCTTGCTTGTGCGTAAGGGACAAATAAAGCTTTCCATTTAGACATGAAGAAGCCAATTTGTGTTATTGGAATTACACCAAGTGGACATGCTAAATGCAGTCTGGGAAGCCTATCTAGCTTTCTTCCTATAGGTGGTTGGTAAGTTGTATTCATTCTTATGGCACTTGTAACTTGTTGCAGGGAGAGAAAATCATAGGTTAGGAAAGGGAAGCATTTGGGTTCTATATTTATTAATGGCAGGTGGACGACAGACCTTGTTGTTACTATTTAGGAGAAGTTTTGCTTCACTTACAATTAGAAGACAATAAGGGAATTATAGAGTTGCTATTGGAATTTTTATCAAGATCCCACTTATAGGCTCTTAATCTTGAGCTGAATGGAATTCTAGAAGTTATTTCATTATAAGAATGAAAAAACTGATACTCAAAGACATACAGTGATTTGCTTAAAGTCAAAAAGGTAATTAATAGAAAAATTGGTATTATAGCCCTGATCATCTGATTCCATATAGTTTGTAAACTGTATAGTCCCAAGTAATTATTATTTTCATTATTTAGCATTCTTATGATGATCATTAGTGATGTCACCATTTTAGAGGAAATACTGGCAAGAGGAGAAAAACACTAGGTTTCTAGTCAGAAGACCTGAACTTCAGTTTTGACTATGACATCTAGTACCTTCTATGACCTTCAGCAAGTTATTATACTTTAAATCTTGGATTCCTCATCTATAGAATGGGAATATTAATACTTATACCACCTAACTTGAAGAATTATTGTGAGGGACTCCCCTCACATGGCAAAGTGAATAGTGCCATATAGAGGCTAACTATTATTATCCCATGGAAAAGCAAAATCTATCCTTCCTTTTGGAGAAAGCACAAGGAGAAAATGCCATATGAACATGATTTTCTCTTTGCCATGTTGATTTGTGAGAAGCAGACATGATACTTTAAGCCTGACTAACCAAACAAAACTTAGAAAGTAACCATCACATAAGGTCAAATAGAATTATGAATAGAATGAATCGATCCTATGTATGTTGACAAATACACTAAAATTGAAAGGTTCAACACTATTTCTTAGATAGTTTACATCTAACAGAGTAAGAGTAGCTTTATAATTAGGCAACATTGTCTCATCATAGTTTTGCTTTTTGGAAATTCAAAATGATGAAATGAAAGAATAAAGACTAGAATCCTAGATTCAGATCTGGAAAGGATCTCAGGGGCCATCCAAGTTAACTCTTTTACTTTAAATAGAAAAAAAAATAATATCCAGACACATAAAATGATTTCCCCAAAATTATATAAGTCAAAAATTACAAGGGGCATAATTTTGACCTACTCTTGCAACTTCAAACTCAGTTGTCTTGCCAATGAATTGTAAGTAGGGCCAAATGCCTTTGAGTATAGTTCTATTTAATTTAATTAAAAAATAAACACCTCGTGTGTTGTGGGCACTTTTAAATGTTTATTTTCCAAAATGAATTAAAGTTATTGCCTATGTTTTTATAGCTCTTTACAATTTACAATAAATTACCTTATTTGAATCTTTTAAGAATTCTCTGAGGTAGGTACTTCGATTACCCTCATTTTTTTTAACAGATAAGAAAACTGTGTTTTAGAGAAGTTAAGTAGTTGTATCAAACAGTATTCCCTAAGACAGAAAATTGTTAATTGAACAAAAAATGAACATTAAAAAAGGATCCTTGCAATTTTTTTGGAATCCATAGTTATTTCTTGTTCCATTGTGAGAAGGCAATAGTTTGGTATTAATATACTCCACCAAGGCACAGTGAAGAAAACTACCTTCTACTTGAATTTTAGCATATATTTTCCAGGAAAGAAAAATCAGTTGGAAATTCTTCTATATTGTATGTGAAAGAAATATTTCACTTTAGATTTAATTAATTAATATAATTATCATTATCATAATTAAATTACAAAACATTTTCCTTCCAACAGCCTTGTGAAGTAGGTCATTCTAATATTATTTATGTTTTTCAGATAAATAAACTGAGTCTCTGAGAAGTTGACTAACTCAGGATCACCCAGCTAGTAAGTAGAAGGAACTCAATAAATATTGGATTGATTGGTTGCTCAATTGAAAAAAAAAAATTTTTTTAAATGGGCTTAAGAATTTATTGAATTTTACTTTCTCCTCATGTATATGGTCAACCAAACACAAGTATCTAGAATTTGGTCAAATTCCCTCATCTTCAATTTTAGTAAAATATAGTTTTAATGTTATTGTTAAGAAACATAGAGAATATACACATTCTAAACTTAAACATCGTTCTAATATACTGTGCAGCAGGATACCTATGAGAAGGAAGTGATTTGTTCTGTACTATTTATGAAATGAAAATTAAAATGAAAAATTTTGGATGTTTTTGAGAGACTTAAATGTTTTTGCCTTTCTTGTGTCTCCAGCATTTAGCATGGTGGTTCATGGCACATAGCAAATTCTCCTATCCAGAATCCAATTGGCTTAACTGTGATTTCCTCAGAAAAAGAAACTTCCAGTAAAGGAATTCTCTGTATTGACATGGAATGCAAAACATGTAAAATTTAGCAGAGCCATCCAAGGAAGTTGCCTCAGTTGTAAAGAAGTAAAATTATTTCCCCAGGATCATATTATTTAAGTAATCAATAAAGGTAAAGTTTGAAGCCAAATCTTCCTGATTCTAAACTTGGCATTCTATCTGCTCTGCCCATCTATCTTATTTTCTTGGATTTCAATGGTATAGAATAAGGAATATATTCATTGGGGCAAAATACTTTTTAGATCATCATCCAGAATTAAATCCTTCATCTTAAGCCTCTAAAAAATTTCATGTTTTTTTTTGTTGTTGTTTTTAAGAAAAGCTATTAGTATAACAGAAAAATAACAAAACAAAATCATGCTCCTCCATTAACCATGAACAAAACATGTCCAAAGAATAGGTAACTGGGGTTATTTAGAAAGGTATTTGCTATTTCTTATTGTACAATACCTAGAGATATTTTTCCCATTTCCCTTGGAGAAAATGCCATCTGTATGTTTAGAAAGCTCACGATGCTTTCTATGCCTACATTGAGGGAAAATTATAAATGAAGCCTCCCCCAGTAAAATTACAATAATAGATATCTAGCAAAAACAAAATCTCTCTTCCCTAGCAAAAATTTAAATTCAATTCAATTGATATTTTACAATCACCTACCTGATATTTGAAAGTTATTTATATTATGTTCTTAAGGAGGCATAAAATATATTTTTAAATGATACTGTATTATTTTCAAGGAGCTTAAAGTCCTGTAAGATGAATGGGGAATGAGATATACAGAAATAAATATAATAGAAGTTCAAAATATAATCAAATGTATAAAAGAGAGCAGCAACATTGACCTTGAAGAGAGAAGACATTACTTCAAGCCCTTAGCTATGTAACTTTAGTAAGCTTCTGTATCTTAGTTTCTTCATCTGAAGGACAAAGATAATATTTACATTACTTACCTCACAGTGTTGTGAGGAAAATGTTTTGTAAGCCTTAATTTCCCATGTAAATATGAGTTGCTAATATTAGTATAAACACAGGGAAAATAGTATATAGCCAAACAGAATAGCTTGAGAGATTTTAGGAGCATAGAGCATTTCAGAGAGGAAATGGCACCTGAGCCAAGACCCTGAATAAATAACAGGTTTTCACAAAGTAGAGGTGAGGAGGAAGTCTATTCCAAATATAACTATTGGAGTTGCTTGTATATATGGACACAGGAGAGGGTAGCATTATATTGGTGAATGGTAAGTAATTCAATTTAGTGTAAAAAAGGTTAGTATGGAGTACTGGAAATAGATTATGGAGGATCTTTGCTATCTAGCTATAGCATTTGGCATTTCTTCAATTAGCAATGAGGACCTGGTGAAGATTTTTGGTAAGTATAGTAGTAATATAGTCTGATTTCTGACCTATGTATTAAGAATATTCCTTTGCAAGCATATGGATAAACTCATTAAAGGAACAGAAATAAATTAACTTGTGTGAAGTATAGATACATACATAATAAATACATACACACACACACACACACACACACACAGAGAGAGATAGGCAAGGTATTATGTAATGGATGAAAATTCGGTCCTGGTTCCAAGAAGATCTGGGTTTAAGTCCTGCATTTTATACATCCAAGCTATATGATCTTGGGCAAATCATTTAACCTCTAGTGCTTTAAATAATTCTCTGACTATAAATTACAGAAAAGTTATGGAACTGAATTGAAAGAGGCAGTTTTCTAATCCATTAGCAACCTCTATGAGTCCCTAGATTTGAAAAATGGAATGATAATCTAAGAATTACAGAAGGTCTTTTAATCCTTATCTTTTGCCACTGATATATGATTTAAAAAGTATTATCATTTTTCAGCACCTTTTGCTATCCGGTGAAATATTTTTAAAGGCAAATTCCTTCTTTTTTGGCAACAGAAAAAAGTTCCAGAAAAAAAATGGCCCGAGGAAATCATACCACTGTGACAGAATTTGTTCTCATGGGATTCACAGATCGTCCAGAACTTCAGATTCCCCTCTTTGTTGTGTTCCTAGCAATTTACCTCATCACTCTCATTGGAAATCTTGGAATGATTGTCCTAATCAAGCTTGA
This sequence comes from Antechinus flavipes, assembly GCF_016432865.1. NCBI lineage: Eukaryota > Metazoa > Chordata > Mammalia > Dasyuromorphia > Dasyuridae > Antechinus > Antechinus flavipes. The sequence continues at coordinate 214,653,890 of NC_067403.1, read as the reverse complement.
TTCACGACTTCATGTTCCCATGTATTATTTTCTTAGTCACCTTGCCTTCATTGATCTCTGTTACTCATCTTCAATTGGACCCAAGATGCTTCAAAACTTAATTGTGAAGAAGAAAACCATTTCCTTCTCAGGATGCTTTGCACAGCTGTACTTCTCAAGTGCTTTTGCTACAACAGAGTGTTTCCTGTTGGCTACAATGGCCTATGACCGTTATATGGCTATTTGCAACCCTCTGATTTATACCGCTATCATGACTAAAAGAGTCTGTAGTGAATTGGTAATTGGTGTGTACACCTATGGTTTCCTGAACTCAATAATACAGACCATTCTGACTTTCCAATTATCCTTTTGTGAGTCCAATGTCATACATCACTTCTACTGTGCTGACCCACCACTGTTAGCACTGTCCTGTTCAGACACTCACTCTAAGGAGAAACAGCTCTTGATCTTCTCTGCTTTAAATCTAACTAGTTCTCTTCTGACTGTTCTTGTTTCCTATGTTTGCATCCTGGTTTCCATTCTGAAGATCCATTCCTCTGAGGGTAAGTGCAAAGCCTTCTCCACTTGTGCCTCCCATTTGACAGTGGTCATCATTTTCTATGGGACTCTCTTCTTCATGTATCTCCGGCAGCCAAAAGCAGGAAATTCCTGGAAATATAACAAAGTCATCTCTGTGTTTTATAGTCTTGTCATTCCCATGCTAAACCCACTGATCTACAGCCTCAGGAACACAGAAGTGAAGGATACTCTAAAAAAGATCCTAGAGGGAAAAAGATCACAATGAATGAATTCTGCCAGGCTATAGATGTGGAACAGAGTAGCATGTGGAGAGACTAGGCCTATAGAACAGGTTTAATTGATATTGTGACCACAGATAAGTTCCTAGAGGGCAGAGAAGTTTCATTTTTAAATTTGTATCCCTACCACTTGATGCTGTACTCTGCACATAGTAGTTACTTAAGAATATTTATTCATTTTGATCAATAGTTTGTTGAGCAACTGCTAAAAAATCAGAGAACAAAATGAAGTTATGTTTCAGCAACAAAAGTAACAAGACCCCTCACTCTATAACAGATAGTGTATTCAATCATATAGATATTCTGTTTTCTTCAAAAGATTCAAAAGTTTGGGGAGATCCTAAGTATAAGTTATACCTTTTATCTCATTAAAATAGATTATTCACTTTTTTAAAAACAGAGAATACTTAATGTTCATAATAATCCCATATTGATTCAAAATTCTACAGCTATATGGGCTACACATTACATAAATTGGATCTAAGCACAAGGATATTGTAAAAGACAACAAAATAACTAAATTAATTTTTTCAAGTCATATATGAAAATCACACTTTGATATATCAATAGATTTGTAATCCCTCTGATATGGGGGAAGTATAGTTTGACTTCTTAAATGCAATTCATCCTATTATCTAATTCCTTCAGAAGTCAGAATTTCATGCATTCTCTATCTGTAGTTTCTGCACAAGATATATAGTATATATGTCACAGTGCCTTGCCCAGGTAGATGTTTAATTGACATATGTGTAAATGAATTAAAAAGTAGGCCAGCTCTATGAACAGTCCATCCAATTGTATATTATGTCTGGAAAATAGGCAATATTAGCCTATTTTTATTAATCTGCTTTTAAATGCATAGACAATTATATCTAACCCTTTTGAATTGTTATGGATCACACAACCACAAAGGGTTAGTTGTCATCCTTATTTTGCAAAGGAAACTCAGTCTTTAAGCCATTAAGTAACTAGGCAAGGTCACACAACTATATAGAAGCTAGATTGTTATAGAGAGCTTCTAATCCTACACTAGAACCCTTTCTAGCACCCCAAACTAGAAGTCTAATGACAAACATTTTTCAATTTACCAACAGTTTGTGTTCCAAAATTTTGTTTGTCATTCAATTGTTTAAAGGGAAAATCACATTGCTTTTTTCCCCGTGTAGAAATGATATTAGAAATTGTATTTCAATTCTGAGGCTAGATGATTAAATATTATATTATCCGATAATGTATAATTGACATTATCGTAATTGAAAAACACTAGAGAACAAACTATTATAATACAGAGAATTAGACAAACTAGAATTAAATAAGAAAAATTATAAATTTTATTTAGAATTTTAAGATTGTATGTTAAAATATAAAAACTAGAAGATAAGGAGGTTGATAGATATTTTTATATGATACTATTGAGGATATCTATGTACTTTTCAAGGCCTTTAGAGATTTATTGAATATTTGAATTATGTCTATGTTCACTGCAGAAAGTAAGTTTTCTTCTTGGTAGATACAGAAGCAAGGTGGGAAGACATCATCCCTATGATGGGGGATGTTATGTTAACTTAGCACTAAGTTACAATTAAGAAGTGTTTCTGTTTTGTTTTGTTGGATGAAACACAGAGAGTAGCAAACAGTATTAGGGGAAGAGAGATTTCCATTTCCAGCAAAAGTTTAACCTGAGAGAATAAAGAGATTAATATGAGGAAAGGCTTCTGGCATTCTGAATAGATACGTGCTTTATGTAGGATTTTTTTGAACATATGGAAAAGAATTGTTCAATATGACAGACTGGTGGCAATTGGCAACAATATAGAATACTCACACTACTGATATTATGGGTCTACCAAGGCATTAGCATCCCCAAACATCTCAAATTCAGAGAGGTAGAAACAGGGAGGAGCTTACATTCACTGAATAAAAACCTCAACTCTCTATTTTTCTTTGGAAAATTATCTGGGCTTACTTCCAAGAATCTTTTCCTTGCCTAAATCAGCTGATGGAATGTAGTCACATGCCTATGTTAGAAGGGAGTGAACTTCTGTGCTTTGCTTGTAGTTGATGCTTAATAAAAGGTTATTGAAGTCAATTGAATTGAAAGATGAAAATCTGAAAATCTGTATTCTCAAGTCAGTTTTGCTAAAATGTTTTCAAAAAGCATAGAGCACATGCAAATTGAAAATGTTAAACGTTACTATAAGTGGTTTGTGCATTACAGTTTACAAGTTAGAGATGATCATATTCATAGCTTAATTTTGAGAAACATTGTGGTATAGTGACAAAAGCTTTGAGCTCAAACTCAGAAAATGTGGGCTCACTCTTAGGGTGTGACACTTGGGGAAGTGACATAACTTTTTGGATCCTTAGTTTCTGTATTCAGCTAATAGAGATAATAATTCTACTGTATTATCTATCTCACAGGTTTACTGTAAGAAAAACACTTTGGAAATTGTTAAGCACTATATATGAGAGCTTCTATTGTTAGGTTCATTATTCAATAAAAAATTGAAAAATAAAATGTTCTCTGGATTTTTTTCCCCTGGGGAAAATGTCTTTCCTCTTAGGTGAATATACTTTAAGCCTCCACCCTAGATCTTCTCTGTCTCTCCCTTTTTCTCTGTCTCTTTTTGTCTCTGTGTCAGTTTATCAGTCTGTCTGCCTGTCTGTCTCCACAGTTTCCAGTGATTAAATTATCATCTCTATGCAGATGACTTCCTAATCTATATATCCAGCCTTAGTATATCTCCTGAGTTCCAGGAATATGTCTCCAAGTGTGTACATGTTGGTTATTTCCAAACAAATATCCTTCAAGCATGTCCAACTCCACATGCCTGAAATAGACCTTGTTACCATTGTTCTCAAACTAAATCCTTTCCTCACCTTCCCTATTTTGCCTTCCTCCACATTCAACATCATTATTTTGACATACATAATGTAAATCATTTGATTTGAGAAGCAATTCTCTGTGTCTACACTTTTACAAAATCAAAGAATATCAGCACTGATAAGGACCTCAGTGACCTGAATCTATAGCTGAACAAGAATTTCTCTTCAATATACCAGAAAATGGTCATTTAGCCTTAAATCAAATACTAAAGCAAAATTTTACCCATTTTTGATCCCTATCTTATAAATAATTGAATTTTAAGATGATACTTATAAATTTCCTATTTTTTAAAGAATCTAAATTTTTGTATATATTTACTTATAAGTAGATATGTCATATCTTCCTATATATTATAAGTTGTTAAACCTTGTTAATTCTTACTTTATGGTGCCTTTCATATCTGCCATATTCTATTCATTTGAATGGCAAAACCTTAATTCATGTCTTTATTAACTCTCTAGTCAAAGTAAAATAGCTTCCTAATTAGTCTCTTCACCTCTAGCTTCACCCTTATTCAATCCACATTCTCCTACATTACCAAAGTGATATTCCAAAATCACATATAAGATCTTGTTAATCCCCTGCTCAAGAATTTTCAGTAGCTTCTTATTGCTTAAAAACAAATTTCTCTATTTAAGCATTTGAAATTCTTCATAATTTGACTCTAAACTACTTTCCTTGTTTTATAACACATTACTCCTTTTCACATATTTTCTAGATTGATCTATGTGCTCTGCTTTCTATCAATTATATGTAGCCCTCCACATCCCACCTCTATATTTCTGCAGAGATTGTTGCCCATATCTGGAGTACATTGTTTTTTCACTTTCACATTTAGAATTCTTGCCTTTCTTCAAAATTCAGTTCAAGTGCTATGTTTTACATTAAACCTTTCCTGATTCCCCAGCTAGTGATGAGCCTCCCTCAAATTATCTGATATTTATTTTTTATTTTCTTTCTAAATATTTTCTACCTACTTATAAGTATACATGTTGTCCTATATTTTGCAAATTTATTGGAAGCAGAAACTGGTTCTTTTGTCTCTATATACTAGCATAGTATCTGGCATGTAGCAGATGCTTTATAAATGATTATTGATTGACTATGCATTGCTGTAATGATGGAAATGACAATTTTTAGCTTCCAAAAAATAGTGTTGTATATGTTGAACCTGAGAGACACTATTCAACCCTCATGCAGTTTCCCAAGAAAATGGAGTCCAGGTTCAGTATATTCTGTGATCTCATCCACTAAAACTCTATGTTGTTCATGGACCCAAGCAGAGGACAATATCAATGCAAATCAAAACTATTTGGTGATATAGTATACTAAGAAAAGTAGCAACAAATTATTCCCCATAAATCTGGGACATGTTCACCCACTCATACATCATCAGTAGGAAGTGTTAGCCCAAAATTGCGAAAATATGTGGAGAAATATGTGTGTAGGGAATACATATATATGGCCATGCTACCTGTATAATGGGACATATATGTCAAGAACAAGTGTAGGTATGTTTCTTGTATGTAGGGAACATGTGTGACTAGAAGATATTCATGAAGACATAAAATAGGGAACACATAAAATGAGTACATTATAGAGGGTCTCTTATGTAGGGAACATAGATGCATGGGAAAGGGTAAGCATGTAGGAAACATTTATGGGGAGGGTACCTAAGTGGAGGGGACTCATATGAAAGTGAGACTCACTCCTTCAACAATGTAGGGACATGTCTTCTTGGTGGTAACTTATGTGATTCTCAGTGGCTCTAATCCCCATTTCTATTGGATGTTTCTTAGACTTTCAGGTTCACTGGGTGCTGCCAGACACAGCCTTTGTGGATAAGTGGAGATCTTTTTCCTTCTTGAAAAGAGTAGCTTCTGCCATGTTCCTAAGCCAAAGGTATTTTTGAAATAGAACTTACAGAAAAGCAGCCACTCTTGTCTCCTCCATAAAATCAGCAATAACCATTCCTAGATAAAACAAATAAACATTCTTAATTTTTTTTCTTTTTATGGGATGACGTGTCCCTTCTTTTCCAGAGTCTTGTCTAAATTGCTTTTCTACTTCCCACAAACGATTTCCTGGCCCAGGTACTAAGCAGGTTTCTTCCAGCAAGATAATGCCTTTAGGTTTAATTTTTCATTTGGATTGAATTTCTCGGTCTCTGGAGTTGAGTGTCCATAGATAAATTCAATCTAATTTATGCTGACCATTACCTTTCAATTTTGACCTTTGAAGGTTATACCATATATACTTGATTAGAATGTATGCATGGGTTAAATGCTCAATAAATTACCAAATAGCTTGGAGTTTGGGCTCCCCAATTTTTTAAAGATATTCTTTTATTCTCTTTCATGTAGAGAGAGTGAGAGAGAATGGATAGGAAAGAAACAAAAATAAAATTAAATCCATGGAGCAAGGCCTTTGTCTCTCTAAATCTCCTTAGCATATATAGCAAGCCTAATCAGGGTTTTTGAGATTACTCTTTCAAATAATTTTTTGCATGTAAATATGCAATTTATATAAACATGTATCAAGTTCATAAAATTTCATATTTGGGGTCATAGGTAAAGATAGATACTGGACTTATAATTTCACTGGTATAGGGATATCCCAGGAAAGGGAATAACTTCAAACAATGTTATTCTTTTGTTTATTTTTGCTGAAATTTATAGTCTTTGTGAATTGCTTGGATCACTGAGAGCTTAAGTCCCTTGACCAGCATTCATTACACATCCAGTGTATGCCAGAAGTAGAACTTATCCCTAGAGCTTCTGGGTTTTATAAGCAACTAACTTTCTTTCTATTAAGTCATATGACCTTTGGAATGCACAAAAAATTGACAAAATTGAACAATTATAATTCATATTGAGTTTTACAATAGAGGAAAATTTTGCTTTAGACCATTTTGTATGCAAATTGGCACAAAACCTTTCATTTCAAATTTATTATTTCATTCAGCTTGTCATAAATCCATCTGCTCTAAATCAGACATGTGCAGTTTTAGAACTCCTGGGATCAACTCATTGCTTAAGCATTGCCTGTTTAGTTGAGACATGCTGAGAGCAAAGTGGGGGAGAGGAATTAAGGGTCACAGTTGTGGGATTCTAAGAATTGTAGATTCAGAAATTTAGCCATCATTTACTATGTTACTGAACTATTACCCTGAACAAAATTATGTTTATAAAATACCTAGAATGCATAATACAAAATTAAGAAAGATAAATTTTCTTGAATAAGAAATAACAAAAAATTATTATCTATTATGTAAAAACTGCTTATTGAGAAATAATTGAGAAATAAGCTTATATATAACTCAGGATCTCATAGAACTTAAGTCAATTAGGAGATAGGACAGAAAGACAAATAATTGTGATGCAGAATAATGATCAAGTACATAGGAGAATTTAAAGAATTATGTAAAGTCTGAAGAAGGAAGATCATTATTACCTGGATAGTTCAGGAAGAACTTTGTGGGTGACATTCTACTTTGGCTATAAGGGATGCATAGAAATTCACTTGGCAGAAGGGATGGACAACATCCCTAGCAAAAGGAAAGGCTTTAACAAAAGCTCAGTGGTGAGAAAGTATGGAACATGTGAAAGGAATAGCAGTCAATCCATATTAGCTGGACTGCAGAATATAAAGTCTATTCTAATGAGCTGAATTTTAATATGGAAATATTTGAGATTGTACTATCAATGGATAATAAGTGATCCTAGAGAGAAAGTAATTCTGGTTGTAAAATTTCAAAATGACTTCATCAAGAATAAGCTGTACCAGACTAATCTCATTTTTCTTTCTTTTTCTTTCTTTTTTTTTTTTTTTTTTTTACAGTTATGAGACTGATATATTGGGGAAATCTAATGGGTACATTTTATCTAGATTTTGACAATGCATTTGAAAGATTACATTATTCTTGTAGATTAAAGAAATATTATGTATTCATACTATTTCATATTTTTTCACATGAGTTGGATAAAGCACAGGCAATATGCTCATCAAGTTTGTAGATGAAACAACACTAAGTAGAATAGCCTACTGTGTTTGGATGACATTCAGGCTCCAAAGATATTTGTAGGATAGAACATTAGACTGAATCAATTAAGATGAACTTGAATCAAAATAAATGTTAAGTATTACACTTTAGTCAAAGTATTACAGTTTAGTCAAAAACATAATATTAACTTCATCAATACAAAATGGAATAGGTATTGCTAGATAATCATTTTTCTTTTAAAAGCATTTGGGGTTTTTAGTGGACTGAAATTAGTGATTCAGCAGAGTAAAATGGCAGTTAAAAATTTCATCTAGTTTTTGTCCATACCAAGAGAGGTAAAATAGCCAGAACTATAAAGGTAGATAGTTCTGCTATAGTCTGCCCTGGTCAGACAACATATGTAAATTTCTGTTATCAGTTCTGGGCATAACATTTCTGAAAAAGCATTAATAATCCTCTTCCTGAGAGTAGTAAAAGGAAGGTGATCAAGGTAATAAAGTGCCTTGAGATGATGCTATATGAAGATGAGTAACTTCTAACCAAGTTTTCCAGTTCTTCCTTCAATGGCCAAGTATAATCACTCTTTCCCTGGACAAATTTGCAAGCACTTAATAGCAATTATACTAGATCTTACAAATCTTCTTGTCATTGGGCCAAACATTCACATTTATTTTAGTTGTGAGAGTGGCTTCAAGTACCTTAACCATTATAGTCTTCTAACACTAGATACACTTGAGTCAATCAATGTTTTTGCTGGAATGTCATACTGAGAATTAAACACAATAATCTAGGTTTGTTATGAGCAGATTATGTCCCTTGGGCTGCTTTTAAATTAGTATAACCTAGAAAAAAGCATTGGGTTTTTAGAGCTGCTATGATATATTATTGATCCACATTGAAATTGAAACTCCTATGTCTTTTCAATATGAACTTTTGTAAAGATACAACTTCTCTATCTAGTTCTTATGCAGTTGAATTTTTATACACATATACTTGTAAGTTTAACCTAAATTATTAATACTTTCTTCAGTCTAAGCAATAAAAAAACACAATAAGTCGCTTTTTTTTTTTTAGCAATTTCTGACATATACTCACAATGAAAAGTCACACTCTGAATGTTACCTGAATGTTACTTTCCCCTAATCTACCAATCTAATAATATTATGAACAAAATAGATGGGGGTGAATATGACATGTTCCTAATAAACTTATCTTGCATTTTAGTGACCTTGAATAGCTTTTCTAAATTCTCCAATAGCACTTTTTTACTGGGGGTTTGTATAGTTCAGTGAATCTATATGTATGTATTTCCTTGAAATCAGGAAAAAAGGCTCTCATTCCCCCCACATATCTATGAATGATCAAAGGAATGTGGAAACAATAACTGATGAGTCAATATGGAGACAGTTCTCAGATAATTCATATGGGTGAACTGAGATGAATAATTGTGAGAAAACCCCTTGTATAAATCTTTGGCTCTGGCCAGGTTTTTTATTCAACATAACCTAGGTCTTTAGTTAAGAGCATAGTTCTAAATAGCAGATAAAGGTGGTGCAACTTTCTAATCACACAGTGCTAGGTTGAAATAGGTTTTCCTGTGAAAACCACAGGGGATCTCTCTCAGCACTGCCAACAAGATTATTGTCAGAGTCTTTCTTAACTGGCTAATCCTTCACCTTAAAGATAATCATCAAGAGCCAGTGCAGTTTCATAATGGGCTAACAGGTGTCAAAACTCAAGAAAAATCCTAGAAACAAAACAGAAGTTTGTATGCAATATTCATCAATCTAATCAAGGTCTTTGATAGGACCAGTAGTATGGGCTTATAAAAAAATCAGCAAAATCTGATTGCCTGGAGAAAATTCATCAGTATTTATATGTGTTTCATGATGGCATGTTTCCATAGGTTCTGGATAACAAATGGTGCTCTTATATTTTCCCAGTCACCAATGGAATGAAGTAGAATTGTGTGCTTGCTTTTTAGCATGATGTTTTCACTGATGTTGTCAGACATCTTCTGTGAAGATGAAAATGACATCAAGATTAACTACCACATAGATTGTGAATTATTTAACTTGAAAAGGCCAGAAGCAAGAATAAAGTCAAAGAAGAGCTGATACATTACTTCTGGATGACAGATGACTATGCACTCAATGCACCCTCTGAGGCTAAGGTAAGAGAAGGTACCAATAGCTGAGGTTATTTGTTGAGATTAATTGCCAGGCATTCAAACTCTGCTATATAGAGTGCAAATCTGATGATCTGGTCACATTCTTTGAATGCTAAATATATGTTTGCCTAAAAGATTATTTTATGAATAAGTTACACAATGCAGCTTCTCACATGGTGGTCAAAAGAAGCAGTACAAAGAAAGTCTCAAGGTTTTGCTAAATAACTTTGGTATCAGCTGTGTGACACAAGAGACACTAGCATGGGATTATCCAGTATGGCATGCCTGCAGCATTGCATTGTGGTAGCTAAAAAAAATGAGATGCACATATTTTAGAGATCTGAGTATGTGGACTATTTATTTCTGAACTATGGTAAGAGTTGTCTAGTCTCATATTGATCAGCCACAGCCAGACACACAGTACATTGACTATGATATTATGATGTCATTTTAGTTCTCTTTGAATACAAAGGAAAAATAAAAATAGCTGAAATGATAGAATAAAGTTTTCTCTCAGTTCCCTTAATTGAATAAAACTTCCTTGCAATAGAGAAGATGAAATAAACCTATAATTGAATAGAAATGGAAATGAACTAAACTCCAGAATTAAGTTAATGTCAATGTGGTTCATTTAATTTCCATCACAACTTGCTTTTCCAATCCCCTCAATTTCTTCATAGGGCTAGGTAGTGATGACAGAAACAGCAGTAGCTTTTGTAGTTCTCTATTTGAAAATGGTAAAGAAACCTGAAAACTGGTTAGAAGGAGAATACAAAGCACCCATGTGGTAGTACTGGATGCTGGAACAGACATTGCTCAACCTATACCTATAAATATTACCTATACATACTTTTGAGTCATAGCTCAAAGGCAGACAAAAACACTTTCAGTCAAGAGGAAATAGTAACATTTAGAGCAATTGTTTGGCAATTGCATTGCCTAAATCCACTTTGAATTTCAAAGGCATGAAAGAAATACTTTTGGATAAGAGAAAGCTCAGAAGAATAGTATCACTTCCAACCCTGAAGGATCAAGAATTCTGAGGAACAGTGTTTCTGGTCCCAATAGAGGAGAAGCCCTGAGAAGTAATCCTTAGGGATCAGGGGCCTTTCCTGGGCATAAACCAATGTACAGACCCAAAGAGCAATGTCTTCATCTCTCCTCAGATTGTAACACATTGGAAGAATTGAAAAGTTCTAAACATCAAAGCTATCTCTGAAAACAGAGAGTGAAAAATCCTGAAGTTTCAGAGAGCATCCTTCTTACTCCTCCATGCTAAGAACAGAGCCTAACATTAACATAAAGTTCCAAATCAAGAAAAATGAAGAGAAATGAATAAAAAGATTAAAATGAAAAAAAAAAAAACTAACAACAAAAAGCTATCACGGTGACAGTTAAAACCAAGAGACATACAAACGCAGAAGAAGACAATGAAGTCAAAACATCTGCAAGCAAATCCTCAAAGAAAAATGTGAATTGTGCACAAAAAATACTAAAGAAAATAATGCCTCAAAAACACAATTGGCCAAATGGGAAAAGAAGTACAAAAATGTACTGAAGAAAATAATTTTAGAAACATTAGAACTGGAAAAGTGAAAGCTAAAGACTCTAATAGATTACAAGAAACAATAAAATAGTCAAAAGAACAGGAGGGAAAGGAAAGAAGAAACTGTTAAATATCTCATAAGACAAAAACGTGACATAGAAAGTCAATTCGGGAGAGATAATTTTTAAAATTATTGTATTACCTGAAAATCATGTTAAAAAAAAAAAAAAGAACCTAGACATCTTATTTCAAGAAATATTGAAGAAAACTGCCCTAATGTCCTGAAAAGAGAGGATAAAGTAGAAATTTAAAGAAACCACCAAAGAGATCCCAAAATGAAAACTCTCAGAAATACAATAGGCAAATTCCAGAAAGAAAAAATACTTCAAGTATCCAGAAAGAAACCATTCAAATACAATAGAATCAGTTAAAATCACAGATGATTTAGTATCTATCATATTAAAGATACAGAGTATATGGAATATGATATTCAAGAAGGCAAAAGAGCTGGCATTTCAACTAAGAATAATCTATCTGGCAAAACTGAGTATAATCCTTCAAAGGTAAAAATAAATATTTAATGAAATAGAGGATTTTAAAGCATTCCTGATGAAAAGAACTAAGCTGAATAGAAATTGTAACTTTCAAATGCAAGACTCAAAGGAAACATATAAAGATAAAAATGAAATAGAAATCACAAAGGACTCAACAAGATCAAACTGTTTATCTATCTATATGGGAAGATGATATCTGTAATAGAAATAGGTTTTATCCAACCATGAAACAGAAGTGAAAGGCGATAAGAGAAAAGAAAAGCAAATAAAAAGGCAGTGATCAGAAGCAAAACAGATTTTGATGTATGGACAAGATAAAAAGGGGAAAAGAAGGATTAAACAGAAGAAAATAGAATGGAGGGAAAAGAACAGTTAGTGTTTTTAACTGTGAATTTAAAAGGGGTAAACTCATCCATAAAATGTAAGTGAATAGCAGAATGGAGTATAATCTAGATTCCAACAATTTCTTCTTTATAAGAAGCATATTTGAAACATAGAGATACAAAGTTAAAATTAATAGCAGAACAGAATTTATTTTGCTTTGGGTGAAGTAACAAAAAGCAGGAGTAGTAATCATGATGTCAGATAAAATAAAAGCAAAAAGTCTTAATGAAAAGGGATAAGCAGGGAAACAATGTATTGCCAAAAAAAGAAAAAAAAGAAGAATCATAAGTGGTGAAGTAACATCAATACCAAACAGATAGGTACCAAAGGACATTAAATAAAAAATTTAAGGGAAAAGTTAAATAAATTGCAAGAGGAAATAGTAAAACTGTACTAACGGGACACCTCAACTTTCCACTTTCAGAGCAAGGAGAGTTTAACTATAAAATAAATTTAGAAAAATTAGATATGATAGACTTTTGGAGAAAACTGAATAAAAATAGAAAGAACTGTACCTTTTTCTCAAATGCACATGGCACCTACACAAAAATTGACTATGTACCAAAGCATAAAACAAGTGGAGAAAAGCATGACTATGAAATGCACCATTTTCAGACCGTAACACAATAAAAATACCCTTAATAAGGGCCTGAGGAAGCATAGATTAAAAGTTAATTGAAAACAAATATTTAATTCCAAAGACTGAGTCAAAGAACAAATCATAAAAATAATAGATGATTATTTTTTAATTAAAGAAAATGACAACAATGAGAAGACATTTCAAAAGTTGTGAGATGAAATCAAAGCAGTACTTAGAAAGAAATTTATATCTCTAAATTCCTACATCAATAGAAAGAACAGATCAATGAATTGAGTATGCAACTAAATTTTTAAAAAATTTAAAACCCCCAATTAAACACCAAAATAGAAATCTTGAAACTCAAAGGAGAAATTAATAAAAGGTAAGAAAACCCATTGAACTAATAAAATTAAAATTGGTTTTATGGGGGGGGAGAGAGAATAAAGAAATTATAGGTTATCTCAATTGTTTAATAAAGTAGAAAATTAAATTTCTGGTATCAAAAATGAAAAGGATAAATGTACTACCAATGAATATGACCTTAAATCAATTATCAAGAATTATTTTGTCCAGTTACATGCCAGTAAAACTAACAATCTAAGTGAAATATTTTTTAAAAAAATTTAAACTACTCAGATTGACAGAAGAGAAAAGAGAATATGTAAATAATTTTATCTTAGAAAAAGAAATTAAACAAACTATTAAGGAGCTCTCTAGGGAAAAAATCTTCAAGACCTGGATTTACAAGTAAATTCTACAAAACATTTAAGGAACAATTAATACTATATGAATTATTTGGAAAAAATAGGTAAAGGAGTCCTATTTCAAAGTCTTTTAATGACACAAATAAAGTTTGGATAACTAAATCAGGAAGAGCAAAACCAGAAAGAAATCTATAGGCCAGTTTAATTACTAGTAAGGAAATTACAGTGATATGTCACAAAGATCATACACTATGATCAGGTGGGATTTTTTTTCCTCAGGAATGTGGAGCTGGTTCAATATTAGGACAACTAGAGCATAATTGACCATATCTATAATAATAATAGCTATCCTTATTATTATTATAATAACAAAAATCATGTGATTATATCAATTAGATGCAGAAAAAGCCTTTGACAAAACACAACATTTACTCCTATTAAAACACTAAAAAGCATTAAGTTCAATGGAGTCTTTCTTAAAATTATAAGTAATATCTATCTAAAACTAAAAGCAAGCATTATCTATAATGGGGATAAACTTGAAGTGCCCCAACAAAATCAGAAGTGAAGCAAAGATGTTTATTATTCAATATTGTACTTAAAATGTTAGCTATTGCAATGAGACAATAAAAAGAAAGTGAAGGAATAAGAATAGACAATTTGAAAATGGAGATATCTCTCTTTGAAGATGATATAATGGTATACTTAGAGAATCCTAGACAATAGGATAAAAGCTAGTTGAAACAATTAACTTCAGCAAAGTTGAAGGATATAAAATGAACTCACACAAATCATCAGTATTTCTATATACTATCAACAAAAACTAGTACGAAGAGATAAAGAAATTCCATTAAAAATTATTCCAGACAATATAAAATACTTGGGAGTCTACCTGACAAGATATTTATTTATAAAAAAGATTATTCTGGAAGCAAGCATTTAAAATTTAACAAATAGAAGATAATGGATGATGGAACACTTTTTAGAAGGCTATTAGAAAAGTCCAGGCAGGAGGTATTGGAGCAGTGACTAGAAATGGTGGTAATGGAAATAGAGAGAATAGGGTAAATATGAAAAGCATTAAGGAAGTAGAAATAATAGAACTTGATTACAGACTACTTCTGAAAGGTAAAAGTAAAAAGAGCCAAATAAAATGCTACATATCAAACACTGGGAATTGAATGTAGGGTGATCCATTGGAGAGAAATAGTGAAGTTTGGAAGAAGAGTAGAATTTATTCATTTTTGGGTGTAGAATGGAAGCATAAGTTCATGTTGCACATGTTGACTTTGCAGTGACTAGAATATTACATTGGCATGGTCTTACTGGCAGTTGGAGCCATGGCTCAAAATGAAGATTCAAACACCATTTTTTCCCTAGAAATTCTCTAGGAATGAATGAGATTGTCATTCTCTGTGCAAAGGTGCACAGAGAAGACAAGGTTCGCATATATGTTTTGAGAACAACTACAGAATAATTGTGATTGAAGAATATAGAAAAGTAAGGAAAACCAGAAGCCAACGGAGAAGAGAATATTCATACTAATTAGATGGCAAAGAGTATAAAATGCTGCAGATTTCTAGCAGGAAATGAATCTTTAAAAGACTAGTATGAGAACAATTTCAGCAGCATTATAGGAGCTGAAGTTAGCCTGCAGGTGGGGACAGAGGTGTTAGAAGCAAAGAATAATATCTCAAAAAGTTTAATTAGGAAACAAAGATAAGGTAGCAGAATGATGGGATAGAAGGATCAAAGGAAGATGTTTTCTTTTAAATGGGGGAGAATTGAGAATGTTGGTAGTCAAATAAGAAGGTTCCAATGGGGAGGGAAAAATTGAAGATAAATGAACCGGGGATGGAATGGATGCCAATGAGAACATAGTCCTGGAGAAGATAAGAGGTAAAGCTAGAATCATGAATACAAAATAATTAATCTGAGAAGAGAATAAAGATTTTTTTTTCTTCAAGAATGGTAGGGAAAGAGGAGATAATAAGCAATAACATAAATGTTAATTTATGGAGAAAGGGGAAAGATAGTCTTTTGATACTTTCAAAATTCTTTTTTGAAATGATAATAATATTAACCATTTTTACTTACATAGAACCTTGAGGATTACAAAACACTTATCTCAAAGCAATTTTGCAAGGTAAGAATTTCAAATATCTTTTTTTTTTCCATTTTGCAAATGAACTCATCCAAAGCTAGAATCTGAACCAATTTATCTCTTTCTAAGATGACTTTTCTTTTTACTTTTTCATGCTTCATATACTATAGAAGGCTAGATTATCTGTTGTATTTATCAAGAATGAAGGAAGGAAAATTTGCTATTGAGAGCTTTGGGAGGTGGGAAGAGTTGGAAACCATACCTAAAGGGGAAATGAGATAGGGAGTATGTTCTCAAATTCCTACAATATTCTACTACTTTTCCCAAAATAACCAAATCTCTAAGTTAGACTTATTTATACATTTAGAAATGAGTTATAGAATTTATGAGCCCTGTGCACAGTTTCAAATTAATGGAATATTGTGGTATTTTCCACTTGATACTGCCTGTATAACTATGTTGGAGAAAGGAATCTTTTGTTCTTAAAAAAAAAAAAAAAAAGAGGTTCATTTAAAAATAAAACTGCATGTTAGTGCATCAGGAATGTGTATCCCTCTAATTCTGCTTAGATTCAAACAAAGGTACTCAGTGGCACAATGGACAGAGTGCTAGTCCTGGAGTCACAAAGACTCTTCTTCGTAAATTCAAATCCACCTGAGACATTTACTAGCTGGGTGACCTGGGCAAGTCACTTGTCCCCTTTGCCTGTTTCTCATCTATAAAAATTACCTGAAGAAGGAAATGTCAAACCACTCTAGTATTTTTGCCAAGAAAACACCAATTAAGGTAAATGAAGAGTCAGGCACGAATGAAAATGATTGAATGATAACAACTCTTCTCTGCTTTAACAATCATACACATGAAAAAAAAAATCATTCTGGGAATTTGTCACTTAACTCTGATTCTTTCCTTAATTAGAAGTCAAATTCAATGCTTGCTCAAGTGAGTAATAAGGAAGATTGACTTTGTTTTGAACTAACAAGATACTCCATCTCACTATCATTTATCTTGTTTTCTAGATAGCTTTTCAGCTCTTATCCTTCTTACCATATGAATGAAAATTCTGAGGCATCACAAATCCTGCCTTTAGAATATTCCAAATGTTGGCAGGCTTTCCTTCCCCTTTTACACTTTAAGTCTTCCTTCTTGAATGAAATCATTCCTAATTCCTCTCATTTGGTACTTCAGACTGGACCTACTATTTTTAAAAACCCAACTTATTTCCAAACTCTTAGTAGTTTGCCTTATCTACATTTAGCAACTATCATACTTAAGAAATGGTTTCAAATGCAGAATTTATTCATTGGTATTAAAGAACAAATTGTACAAGTCAAAATTTAGAAAGTGTAGCCAATTTGTTAATTAAGAACATTGAAAAAATAATTGACTTGAAGTCAGCAAAGACCTGCCTTCAAATCTTTTTTATACATAGTGCCTGGAGGACACTGAGCTAGTTTCAAAATATTTCTGAGTTTATAACATTAGGATAATAAAACTGACATTACCTATCACTTGGTTCACTGTGAGGAAAGCTCTTTGTAAACTTTATTTAGACCATTATTAGAATGTAAGAGTATTAACTCTTGCAAATAGGATGTGCATGTGAGTCCACAAGCTAGACTGAATTAGGAAAGGTTGATCCATAAATAATCTACCATTCTGATTCTCAGGGACTTCTAAACGTAATCATGTAAATGATCAAAAACAAAATAATTTAGTAGTCTCAGCTTAGAAGAAATAATATTAAGATACGATAAATTTCTAGTTAAATGGTATTACAAGCAGGATTTTCAGTTTATTCTTTTGATTGATTATATTTTTATCAGAATGAGTATCATGATGCTGGTAATTGTAAAAAAGGGTTTGTGAAATTCTTGTGGGCTTCAAACTCAGATGCTTAAAAATCTTTGTAATAATCATTCTCTTGCAGTAGCAGGCTTGGAAAATGGGTACTTGAACTGCCCATGTTAATAACAAGAATAATAGGATATTATTATCTCCTTTTTGAAAATAAGGAAGCTGGGGTTCAGGGGAGTGAATTTACACAGTTATTAAGCAAAAACCAGACTTGGTCTTGAGGACACACTGACCTCTACAAAGAATTTCTTCTCCAGAGGATATTTCCAATTGGTGGAGGCTTTGATAAGTAACTGTAAGTGTATCTGGGGAAAATTCACATTTAACTTGGCAGAGAAATTCAGTGCCTGGAGGAGAAAAGGGCATAGAGATAGGGAAACATGTCTTCTTTGAAAGGAAATGCCCCTTCTCTTATCATTGTCCTATTGGAAATTTCACATAGTCCTTACTTTTCAGATTGTAATTTTTAAAAAGTTCCTTTAAATTTTTAAACAGCAAAGTACATGAGGCAAGAAACCTGGATTTGAAGTCAGAACAAAAGATTCATATCCAGGATCCTATATTTTTCAGTTGAGCAACTTTAAATAAGTGACAATTATTCTGAGTCTTATTTGTAAAATGGGAATAACATTTATATTACCTACCTCAAAGGATTGCTATAAAAATCCAATAAAATAAATTTTACATAGTACTTTTTATAACTAGTATTATTATTTCAAATGGATCTGCAGAGTACTGAGACTCAAACTGCAGCAACAACAAATGTAATTTATGCATAAGGAAAAACACAGAAAGGGTGACAGAGGTTAGAACTATTTTGCTCAAGGTTGTTATATAATCTTATTTTCTGAAGACTTATTTTAAAATTTTGAACTAAGAATTGTATGAAATAGAATTTTATTGGAAAGTTCCTTCTAAGCATAAGGAGGTGGACAAAAAGAACTCTTGAAATTTCTTCTAGCTCTTTAAACAATGATGAAAATTTGGTTTTTTTCAAGTAGATTCTTGACTACATGTGTCAAACAGTGTCATAATTATCTATCATAGGATTAAAGCCAGAGAGGAACCTTGTAGATTATCTAGTTTAATGCTCTCATTTCCTCTAAAAAGAACACTGAAGCTCATGAAGGTAAATTAATTGGCACAAGATGTTAAAAGGAAAAAGTATTGTGCCAGAATTTGACCTCAGCCCCATTGTTTCCAAATTCTCTGTTCTTTCTATTATCATAATAGCTACTCATATAAGTGTATTTAACACTTTACGGATAATATCTCATTTGAATCACACACACAAAAAACCTATAGGAGTACATTTTACAGATAAGGAAATTGTGGCTAAGAGATGTTAAGTGCCTTTCTCATGTTCATGGCTAGTAAATGTCAGAGAATGCATTTGAATTCATATTCCCTTCCTGCAGATCTAGGACTCTATCCATTATGCAACACTGCCTAGCCACTATGTGGAATTATCCTTTTGTCCAAGGTTCAGTTATCCATGAGGACTTTTCCATTTTTCTGCCATTTAAAAAAAAATAACAAAGATACAATAGTGCAATGTTTGGATGGGGAGGCAAATATACTGCTTACCTTGTGCTTTATCTGGAACTGATCCTTTGTGAATAAATTCAACAGCTTCCAAAGCTCTGGGAAAAAAAATAATTTCTCTTCTATTTTGCATATTTGCTCAAGAAGTATTGACATACAGATCTAGAAACTTAGCATTAAAAATAAATTTAGAGATTAGCTAACCGAATCCTTAAAGTGTGATTTCCTTCTGTAAACTCCTCATAGTCATTCAGCCTCCATTTGATCAAATCCAGTGACAAGAAACTGTTTTTCCTTCTCTCCCCCACTACTTACTCTACTGTGTCCCCAAAGCTCCCAAGGTAATTTTTCTATGTGGACAGAACTTCAATTTACAATGATTTTTTTTCTTATGTTGAACTAAAATCTTCACTTTCCATATAGCTGCCCCTAAGGATATTTATTTTCCCCTCTGGAGTCAAATATAGCCATTCTAATGCTTTTAACCATTGTCCTGTTAGGAGCTTATATTTCTATAGCTCTTTAAAATTTATAAATCACTTACAAGTGATATCTCATTTGGTCAAAAGTGTGACAACTAAACATTGTTTAAATGTTAGAACATTTCTTTGTTGGGCTTATTGCTCTATTTCTGTATTCCCCGATAGATTCTTCATCGTTCAGCATGTTATGCTTTTCCTTCCTTACCTCCGAATCAGTAGGTATCAGGGGGGGCCATGCCATGTAATGAGTATAATTATCCTTTTATTCTCACATTCAATAAATTCTTAAACTACACAATCAATTTACCTCATTGAATAGCATAACCTAACAGCAGATCTAATTTTTTTTGACAATTTAAATCCTTTCTGAGTCCTATATTTTTTGCAGGAAAAGCCAGCCTTTGAGATGTGACTGTGTGAAGGTCTAATTATCACTGAAATGCTGGTATAGCATATTGCTTAAAAAAGGAAATAGAAAAAAAAGAGAATCAACTAGTTTCCAAAACTTCGTCAATTTACATTTTGTTAGAATAGAGGATTAATATATTTGCAAAATTTTTTTAATTTGAAAAAGGAAACAATTTTCTTTTTAAAAATCATTGCCATTTTCTCAAAACTATAGTTTGAAAATTAGTGTGTTACATGATATGACTCCTCCTAGAAACCTGGCCAAACCCCTACTAATTCAAAGAAAGGGATTGTTCATTTTATAAAATTGAATAGATTTATTCTCCAGATTGAGTCCAAATGTAGGAGCCCAGGTTACAAAGTCTTTGGTAAGGATTCAGGTTAAACCCTATTTTAAAAGCATATTCTCCATTCTCTTCCCACATGCTCCAGTTTTTAAAAATCACTTTTCGCTTTTGAGACATGAGATATGGAAAACACTTACATATTATATTTCTGCTCTACCTGGAATATTTCCTAACCAGGTTTTTTTCTGTACTGTCTAACTGGGGGGTGTTTTCTGAGTGTGAGTTTTAAATGATTCGAGGAATTGGGTTCTCCCTAGTTTCCCCAGAGATTTATTACTAGTTCTATTATTGGGAAAATTATAAGGATACTATTAGGGATGTTTAAAAAAAAGTCTTGCCATTGAAGAAAATTAGCATTGTGGGCAAGAAAGGAAAAAAATAAACAACAACCACCACCCAAAACCCTTAAGGACAACTTGCTCCTCTCAAGCATTATCAGCCATGTTTCACTTTTTTTTTTTTTATCTTTAAAAAGTGATTTGTTTCAGGTACATACCATATTAGGAAAAAATAAATAAATAAAATATTTTAAAGAGATTACTCACTTTAAAGAATTTGCATACTAGACTAAAGCTATTAATATTATTAATAATAATTACACACCAGTAATGAGTGGAAGGGGAGTTAAGAGGGGAATAGGACATCAGGTCAATACAAAGAAGGCAGGGAAATTTTAAACTCTCTTTTTTCTTACCTTTTCCCTGTAAGAAGGTCTTCATGGAAATCTATATCTAAAGGTAAAATAAATTCTATTTGCTAACTACAGACTCTCTTCATCCTATGTTGGGAACAATAGGAAAGGTTGAGGATAGTAAGAAGTGAAGAGAGGAGTCCTAAAACTAATGAATATGTCATGAGATAGAGGAAGCATCAGTTAATCTCAGATTTGGTTGAATTTATTATTAACACTGATTTAAGTAATAATAAAATCTTAAATCACTTACCAGTAGGCCTTAGAAATATTGAAGGAAGGTAAATCAGAGGAATGTGCCTACCAAGCCTCCAAAATGCATTGCAACACTGGTTTTTTTTTAAGAGTCAATCTGAGTGGATGTGTCTGTAGACAAGTTCAGAATTAGGGCTAAGATTATATATATTGGGTTTGTTGATTAAGAGGCTTGAGGCAGGTTTTAGTACAATGTTTGAATGGCTTTCCTTTTAGAAATGAACCTTCATGTTCAAAATATCCTTTTCAGATTATCTATACTTGAAGATATAACAATTTCATTTTACATTGAAATTCACAAAAGCTTGATTGTGTCCCATATAACCAAAAGGATATTCCCTATTTGGGAGATTCCTTCTACCCTACCCTACCCCGCCTCCAAAGTAAAGAAATGTGTTTTATAATTAAGTAAAATGTATCTGGAAAGCTTTCTTTTCTTTGGCACTATTATTGACATATTTCTGAAAGGGTTCCACCCTACATATTGTTGTGCAAAACTATGGAATGGGAGGGACCATCTCAAAAACAAAGCTGCAATGGATAAATACCTTTACAAATATGCAAATACATCTGTATGTGCATCAATTGAATGTTCTTTGTAATTATATAGATCACAACCTGTCCCTGCTTGTCCATCCTGGGAGACTCCTGCCCAAATACTCCCAAAAGTTTACCACAATAGGTCTATGGAACATATTAGAGGACTTCTTTGTTTTATCCAAGTATTATGAGGAAACCAGTGGGGCACTCAGTCTGTGTGTCATCTTTTTTTACATCATTGTCTATCCATCTTATTTTTCTATCATGCACTTCGCTATCAATGTCTTTTATTCTAGTTTTAATAAGTACCTTATTGCTTATATGCTGCTCATACCCATTCTGCCCTCTTTATGATATTCATTTTTTATTCTTTATAGGATGTTATATGCTATGTTTTTCAGGACATTGGTGGAATATTAGCATTAAAATAATGAGTATTAGATTCTAAGAAAAGTTTGAAGGCAGAAAAGTTTTGCAGTTTCCTGAAGGAACTATAACCTCTTTTCCTTTTGTTATTTAATTCTGGGCCCAGCTCATTTTTTGTTTTTAGTGTCTATCCTAGATATGCATACTAATGGACAAATTCTATAAGTTTGTCTAATGTAGTAAACATTTACTAAGCCACCTATTCTGTGCTAAGTGTGTTGGGAATACAATTAATAAAAAAAGAGTTCTTTTCCTCAAGAACCATACAATGTAATAGGGGAAAGACTACACACAAAATAAGAAAAGAAAAGACGTTTAGGTTAGAATATTAAAACTATGAAGCAAGATACAACCATGCTTTTTCAGCAATTAATATACTAAAAATCCTAAAGTCAATATTTAAAAATTGGGAAAAGAGATGGTAGACCAAAGAAAGGCATTTAAAAAAACAGAAAGACAATTAGATTAACCCATCTTAGTCTATAGACATAGTACGTACATCAACATGGAATTAAACAGACTCAATGCCCATTGAGAGTTCAACTGGCTGTCAAAGGTAGCAACATCTTATAAAATCAGACAACTATGAAATAGGTATCTTTATATGTATTACCTGCAATAGTATAAATACAATAGAAAACTGTCCATGGCATAATAGATGGAAAAATTCCAGTAAGGGATATTTGTTAGTATATCTTTTTAATAAAGGTACTTATTTTAATATTAGAAATTTTGCTCTACCTGATAAGTAAGTATCCATTATGTTAAAAAGTTCTTGTTATACTGTAAGTTCAAAACTCCACTAGCAACTATCTCAGTATAGAAAACCTTCATGGATCTTTATGGGAACAAAATCTTTTTTAAAAAAGATTTCCTTAACAAAATGATTCATGCCAGTTTCAATGGACTTGTGATGGAGAGAGAAAAAATGTACCTAGAGAGAGAGGACTGTGGGGACTGAGTGTGGATCACAGCATGGTATAATCACTTTTTTGTTGTTGTTATTTCCTTCCATTTTGCTTTCTTCCGCTTTTTTTCCCCTTTTTGATCTGATTTTTCCTTTGTGCAGCATGATAATTGTGGAAATATATATAGAAGAAATACACATATTTAACATATATTGGGTTACTTGCTGTCTAGAAGAGAGGGTGGGAGAAAGGAAGGGAGAAAAAATTGGAACACAAAGTTTTGCAAGGTGAATGTTGAAAACTATACATGTGTTTTGAAAATAAAAGGCTTTATTTAAAAAGATTTGCTTAAGATTTATATTGGTTTATGGAAGTGGATGATACAAATGAGGTGCAAATACTTCCTTAAATTGTATTTTGTTGTGATACATTTTGTGTATGGAAGGAAAAAAGAAATGTAAAATTAATATAATCTCATATTCAGAATTTGTGTATCTGTGAATTCTATAAATAAATTATATTAAAAGAAAGTCATGTATCATTTTAATCTCCACAATTGTTGACCACAGTTTTAGCTTTCTCTTCAAGTACTAACCATCAAAATTTGAGAAAGGAACTATTTCAAACATTTAGTAATCTTACCAATTCAGTGGCATTGGTTTTCCACTAATTTATTGGAAATAAGGGTGGCAGAAAATGGAAACATTATTTCTAGTCATCACATTAGGAATAGACTTCTGAGAATAGACTTCTCACTCTTTTGGTAGGCATGAGGGCAAGATACTAAATTGGATCAGAAATTTTGATTTTAAAAACTGAAAACAGTCTGGATTCTGCAAACTGATAGCTAATAAGATTTCCTTTGACTCCTGAAAATACCCATTAACAAATTATTAAAGTCCTAGTTTATAAACATTTATAAATCCCTTCAGCAAAAACAAGTTATGCCAGATGATTTCTTGAGATGTGTCATTTGAGTGGAAGATAAGAGGAATTCTGAAGAAATGATTTCATCTAAGCATTTGGCAAAGTCTCTTGTGCTATTAGTTTGGAAAAGGTGGGGTGATGCAAACTAAATGTTAATCCAAGTAGTTAATTTGGAACTGGTCAAATGATGGAACCCAAAGAGCAATATTTGACAAGTTGAGGATTTGGAAGGAACTATATTGTGGAATGTTATATAGAAATGTGTCATTGACCCATATTGTTCCACATTTTTAATAACTTTTTTCAATAAATTCAAACATTTATGATAACAAGGAGAGAAGGATGACAGAGTGATGATCCAAAGACATCTTAACTAAGTGGATAAATTCCAGTAAGATTAAATTTCATTATGTTGATTGTAAAATTCTACACTTTGGTTCAAATAATCAAATTAACAGTTCCAGGTAGGAAAAGATGGGTAAAATGGTTCAAATGGAAAAAAGTTATGAAGGCTATAATGCCCTGAATGGTTGACTTGAGCCAAAAGTTCAATATGGAAACCAAAAATTTAGTACTGTTTTAGGTTGCATTAATGGAAGAATAATGTCTAGAATGAAAGAGATGATAGGTCTTAGTCAGACTTCATCTGGAGGAGTCCAGACATTGACAAATGGGAGCACAATCACAGAATGAAATGTAGTATGGTAAAGGTTTGGGAGTTATGTTTTATGAGGATATAAAAAAGGAAATGAGAATGTTTAGTTGGCAGTGAAATAAAATTGAATAATTTTATCATAGATATCTTTAATATTTTCAAGAGCTATTATGTAATGGAGGGATTAAACTTTTTATTCTAGATCCTAAAGAACAAAACAAGGAGCAGTGGGCATAGAAACAGATTTCAATTTGGTGTAAAGAAAATCTAAGAAATAGAAGCATTCAGATGTGAAATAAGCTGCATTGGGAAGCAAGATTTTTTTGAAGGTATTTTCTTCTTTAAAAAAAAGGATACTTAATTTTTTTTTCAATTGGATGTAAAGACAACTTTTAGCATAAAATTTAAGAATTTTTGGAGTTTCAAACTTTTTCCCTCTATCTCCTTCATTCTCCTTAGAATGATAAGCATTTTGTATAGATTATAAATGTGCAATCATGTAAAATATATTTTCATATTTGTTATTCATAGGTATTTTAAAGTGTGAGCAAAATGACCATGTATTAGTCATTTTTCAAAAATCGTGAATGTTAAAATTGAAACACATGTTTGTTGAAACTATATCTAGAAAATTCCCTCTTTCTATTGGGCTTATATCCCAAAGAAATGCTAAAGAAGGGAAAGGGACCTGTGTGTGCCAAAATGTTTGTAGCAGCCCTGTTCGTAGTGGCTAGGAACTAGAAAATGAATGGATGCCCATCAATTGGAGAATGGCTGGGTAAATTGTGGTATATGAATGTTATGGAATATTATTGCTCTGTAAGGAATGACCAGCAGGATGAATACAGAGAGGCTTGGAGAGACCTACATGGACTGATGCTAAGTGAGATGAGCAGAACCAGGAGATCATTATACACTTCAACAACGATATTGTATGAGGATGTATTCTGATGGAAGTGGATTTCTATGACAAAGAGACCTAACTGAGTTTCAATGGATAAATGATGGACAGAGACAGCTACACCCAGAGAAGGAACACTGGGAAACGAATGTGAACTATTTGTATTTTTGATTTTCTTCCCGAGTTATTTTTACCTTCTGAATCCAATTCTCTCTGTGCAACAGGAGAACTGTTCGGTTCTGCAAATATGTATTGTATCTAGGATATACTGCGACATATTTAACATATATAGGACTGCTTGCCATCTTGGGGGGGGGGTGGAGGGAGGGAGGGAAAAAATGAAACATAAGCGAGTGCAAGGGATAATGTTGTAAAAAATTATCCTGGCATGGATTCTGTCAATACAAAGTTATTATTAAATAAAATAAAATTTAAATTTAAAAAAAAAAAAAGAAAATTCCCTCTATCTTCTAGAATAAACACTTTGTCAAAAAAAAAAAAAAGAAAGAAAGAAAGAAAATGAAGCTAGACTGGCATTATATGATCTTGATGAAGTCATGGAGATCTTTAGTAATTACCATTTGCTTTTTTTTTTTTCCAAATATTCCAAAACCATTTCTCTAATATCATGTTCTCAAATTTCTTCAGGTATAGACAAAACTAATTAGTTTCTGAGATTCCTACCAACCCAAGAATTTTGTGATTTGATAACGCTATATTCAAGTAAAATTATTATGCTTTGAATCATATAAGTTCTTAATCTAAGAAAATGAAACAATAGTATTCTTTTCTTATAATTATTCATACTTGGTTTTAAATAGTTCCAAAACAATTGGGTTTGTTCCAATATTACAAGAAAAAAAGGCTAAAGAAGGAAGAGATGAAATTCTCTCAAAAATAGTTAACTTATATAAAAACCATCATTGAAAAGAGACTCCATTTGTTTGACACAGGCATTTATAACCAGCAAACACCACAAAATACTATTTTAATATCAATAGTTATGAAATTATTTTAAAAAATATTCTCTAGAATCCAAAATTAGGAAAAAATATAACCAACCAGTAGCCAACTAGATACAAATTCTTCAATCAATGGCAGAATTTCTAATATTCTATTAAGCATAGATCATCCATTATTATGATCAAATAAATATGATTGAAAGTTCATATGCTTATTTTAAAGCAAATCATAATAATAAAAATCACCTCACAGACAACTGGTTTACCAAACAATCTTTTTAATGGAACTTAAGAAAACTGGGCTTGGATCATATGTTATATATGAAATAAAGATCAATTTTTCTTTCCTTGAATTCTCTTCAGCAAACAAAAGCGTGCTTCCAAAACCCCAACAAGATATTCTCCCTGGAAATTTTGCATCTACAAATACAGAGTGTTTACTCATTGAATTGAGATAATAATTAAAGCAGAAGTCAATAGGAAAAATTAATAGAATGAGAATAATTTATTAATGATGTGATGCAATAATCAATTGAATCAAGGAGGGAAATGATAAGAAATACACAAATTTGCTCTGCACACCATTTTGTGTGTGAATGTAAAATTATCTGGCATTTCAACATTCCCTTAACTCAGTAATAAAGTAACTACTTAATGCTGATGTGTTCTTGTAAAAATAAAAATAAAAAATAACATGGCAACACTTTCCATTTTATGAGCCACATTAATTGTTAATTTTTTTCCCTTGAAATTTCTATGCATTGCTCAATTGTTTTCTAAAATGACTAAACCAACTCATAATTTCATGAGTGAAAAAGTATGACTGTTTTCCTTAAATCCTCCAGTATTGCTCTTGCCCATATTATGCTATCTTTATCAAGGTGATGGATGAGTAGTGCTACCTCAAAGAACATTTTGGTTACATTTCATTATTGATGATTTTGAACATTTGTTCAAATAATTAATGATAGCTTATTTTTCTTCTTTTGGAAATTATTAATATTTCTCTCTTAGGTAGTAGCTGTTAGTGGCATAGATTTGAATAAATGTCCCATATGGTTCTGCAAGACTTTTTTTTTTTTAAAATATGACTTTCTTGTTTAGTTTAATCGATTACTGTTTTCCTTTCTAGGTATCCATTTAATAGGCCATTATACAATTTTCACCAGTATTTTTTTCCTTCAACATTACATTTTCATACAATTTCATTAACTATAGACTTATAACACTTTGTTTCAAAAGCAAGGTTGATAATATTCTTCAATACATTATTTTATTATTCTCTAATTCAGTAGAGCATTGTTCTGAAGTTACTATTCCAACTCCCAATTGCACTGATGAACTAGGTCTCCAAAGCTTGGCTATTATATCCCCTCAGGATTCAAGGACTAGCCTTAGGGGTTTAGGAGTTGTCTTTCCAATGCAATAGTTCACAAGCCCCCATCAGTGTATTTCCCCCTCCATGATTATCAGTTAATATGAATTAGTCAGCCAAACAATTAGCTTTTATAAATGAACATTTTTTCATATTCTTCTTCTTATTATTATTATTATTATAACTTTTTGTTGACAGAACACATGCATAGATAATTTTTTACAACATTATCCCTTGCACTCACTTCTGTTCTGACTTTTCCCTTCCCTCTCTCCATCCCTTCCCCTAAATGCAGGCAGTCTTATACATGTTAAATATGTTATAGTATATCCTGGGATACAATATGTGTGTGCTTGCTGCACAAGAAGAATTGGATTCAGAAGGTAAAAATAACCTGGGAAGAAAAACAAAAATGCAAACAATTCCCAGTTACCTTATTTCCCAGTGTTCCTTCTCTGGGTATAGCTGATTCTGTCCATCATTGATCAATTGGGACTGAATTAGATCTTCTCTTTGTCAAAGATATCCACTACTATCAGAATATATCCTCATACAGTATTGTTGTTGAAGTGTATAATGATCTCCTGGTTCTGGCTCATTTCACTCAGCATCAGTTCATGTAAGTCTCTCCAAGCCTCTCTGTATTCATCCTGCTGGTCATTATAAATGAACATTTTTTAATGGTGTAGCTGATACAAAGCACTGTTCCCACTTCCAAAAAATCCCTGAGTTACACATTTCTATTATTATATAGAGTCCAAAGGAAAGTGTGCTGAAGTTGAAAGACTCCATACAACTAAAGCATAACTCACAAATATAGTGAATACTTTTATTGGACTTCTCAAGATATTCACTTACTGATGATAGAACTGTTTTATTGAATTCTCTGTAGGGCCTGAAATCTGTCCTTCCTCATATTTTCCAGTCTGTCCTAGTTTACTGATGCAACTTTGCTCAGCTGTTCCAGGGACACTTTTAGGACTACACTAACAGTGAAAAAGTCCAAATCCTCAGATACTCTAAAGTTTACAAGATCCTTCTCCAGCAAAGAGGGGTATGAAGAATCCAAAGTATCCCTCTCCAACTCTTTCATAAGCATTTATCCAGAATTATTTTCTCTTGGTCTTGTCACTTACACAAATCCCTTGAGTTCTGAACTTGTTCCTGTTTTTATACAGGAAAATTAATCCTCTAAACATAGCCTCAGCAGGTCTACGTATCTCAGCCAAGAGTTTCTACATGTCATGGTTGACTGTGAAATATTCTTTCCTAATGATAGTATTAAAGCATATCATCTTATCATTTACAGTGATGTGGAATAATTGATTCAATGACTGTCTCCCTTACATATGTGTAATGTAATATTGTATATTATCGTCATCTTTTTGTGTTTTATCTCCCTTGTACATTGTAAACTTCATGACCAAAAAAAACTATGTTTTATTTAATCTTGATTTACCCTTTCTTTTTCAGTCCTTTTCAGCTATGTCTAATTCTTCAGGACCCTATTTGGGACTTTCTTAGTAAAGAGATTGGAATGGTTAACCATTTCCCTCTTCAGTTCATTTTTAAGATGAGAAAACCAAGGCAAATAGGGTTAAGTGATTTGCTCAGGGTCACACAGTTAGTGTATAAACTCCAAAAGATGTCTTCCTGACTCCAGGCTGGTACTCTATTCATTGCATTACTAGATGTCCAAATAATGCTTACCTCAGCACCTAGCACTTAACTGTGTACAATAGATGCTTAATGAAATTTTTTGTATGTTGTAATCCTAAGTAACAATTATAAACTTAGCATTGAATGGATGATTTCATAATATACTAGTGAAATAGATAAATCCCTCCTTTCCGCCTCGGCCCAGCAGAAGAAAGTTTGCTCAGCTAGATTGGGGGATTTCTTTTGTATTTCAAAAGGCCGGCTCAACAATGCCCTTAAAGGTATCTGTTCCAGGTGGGTGGTACTCGGGCGGTACTCGATACTGATCTATCTATGTTAAAATATCTGCTCCCACCCTCCTGTTGTAAAATGCTGTAAAATGTTGTAAAAAAAAAATCACAGATTACAATATAACAAGCCCAACAAAAAATGTTTATAAAGCTGTCTTTAGTTCTGTAAAGCATGGAATTCGATCATTCCGTCCTGAGCTCGGTACCAAATAAATTCTAAATCTTCCTCATTGCGGCTGTCTTGAATTTTATTGCCTGGGCTATTTCACTACTAGTTTTAAATTACTTGCCAAAATCCAATTTTTTTATTGTCTTCCTTGATGATAAACTTCAAATTGAAATAAGTCCAAATTTAGACTTATTTAGAATTTAGAAAGTGAAAATATTTTATTTTTTTAAGTGAACTTTTATTGTCGATCATCAGAAACAGATGAGTTGAAAATGAATGATTCTACTTTTAAGTCTTTTTAATAAAAAAAATGTCATTGGCTTATTTTCTAACTACAAAAGACATTGTCATAATGATAATGAATAATAATGACCACATTTCTATATCATCAAGAAATCAATTGACTCATTTATGATGCCTTTTCAGACCTATCATAGTGTATGATCTGCTGACATAGCCTTCAAAACTGATACCTCCATGGAACAATGTGGAATTTACAGATAACTTTCTTGGAGAAAAAGAACAAATATTTTAAGTATAATGGAGTACAATACAAATTCTTCAGAGAAATAAGTGTGCCAATGATCACACAGTTTCTTATGATATCTTTCTGAACAAGATGAAGAAGTATACACTAACATACATATGGATTTAGATTTTAGATTTTTTGTATGGCTTATGAATAGATCAGTGCCAACCTAGATTGGAGTTTCTAGTAGAATTATTCAGGCTCCGCTCTTAGCTCTTTTTTGGAGCAGTAATTTTGTCAATAAGTTGAATAAGAATGTCTTTGTGGAATACTTAGAAATTTTTCCATGAGACCAGTCTGGATCTGATAGTACTTTTGATGATAGAATTAGCATTCATTCCCATAGGTATATATATATATATATTTCTAAACTTGAATTCAAATAATAACTTAAACAACTATAGAATGGGGGAAATATATAGTAGTAGAATGGAATATAAAATAAATCCACAAAATCACCAGTCTTTATATATTAACAAAACTCAGCAGAAAAAAAAACATTCAAAACAACTTCAAAATGCATAAAATTCTGAAAGGCAATCTACCAAGACATGTTTATGACTTACATGAATAGAACTATAAACACTCTTTACAAAAAGTGAAAGAAAAAATAATTGGAGAAGTAAAAATGATCATGATTGGTTTGGGCTGCACTAATATAGTAAAAAAGACAATAAAAGCTCTAGTAGTTGACAAAATTTTTGCCTTAATAATAAAGAGGCTATTTTTTTTTTTGCAATACCAAGAGTTTACTTTATAAAAATATACCAATTTTTAAGAATTCATTTGGGTAGAAAAAATTTCAATGAACTGAAGGGAAATAATGGAGAAAAGTAAGACTGAAAAGACCCACCATTACAAAATCTCAAACTACACTTATTTGAAAATAGAGGAAAAAAAATCTGTCTGCTGAAGATATTAAGTAAACAAGATCCAGAAACTAATGTAGCCAAGAGTAGAAGGAAAACAGAAAATGGGAAGAAAAATTTTATAGGCAGTTTTAAGACAAAGATCTCATATCTCAAACATATAGAGAATTTTGTCAAATTTATAAGAATACACATATTACCCAATTCACAAATGGTAAAAGAATATGAAAAGGCAGAATTTCACAAATTTAATCCACATAAATTCTTGCTGTCTGGGGGAGGGAAAATAAGAGAGGGAGGAAGAAAAATTTGGAACACAGTCTTACAAAAATAAATGTTGAGAACTGTCTTTACATGTATTTGGAAAATAAAATTCTATTGAAAAAATTTTTAAGATTTTTAGTTCCACTTTCTTTCTTCCTCTCTTTTTTTCCTCCTCTACCCTACCCAAGACAGCTAGCATTCTTGTATAGGTTATACAAATACAATTATTTTAAACATATCCTCATGTTTGTCATGTTGTGAAAGAAAAATCGTAATAAAAGGAAAAAACCATGAGAAAGAAAAAGAAAACCTAAAAAGGAAAAATAGTCCACTTTGATCCACATTCAATCTCCAAAATTCTCTCTCTGAACGCTGATGACATTTTCCATCACAAACCTATTGGAATTATCTTAAATCACTGCATTGATGAGAAGAGATAAATCTATTATAGTTGTTTAACATATAATCTTGTTGTTACTGTGTACAATGTTCTTCTGTTCCATTCACTTCACTCAGCATCAGTTCATGTAAGTTTTTCCAGGCTTTTCTGAAATCGTCCTGCTAACTGTTTCTTATAGAACAATAATATCCCATATTCATGTACCATAAGTTATTCAGCCATTCCCAAATGGATGGGTATCCACTCACTTTTCAATTTTTAGACAAAGTGTAGAAGTCTTTAAGCAGAGACTGGATGATCGCTTGTGGAATGTCTCCTAGAAGCGATTCATGCTTTAGGTATGGATTGGAGTAGAGGACTTTACAGGTATTTTCCAACTCTGAGATTTGATGAAACAGAACAAAGATCTTGATATTTTACAATCCTTTTTCGAGATAGTAAAGTTCAATTTATTGCACTGGATAGAATCAGCAACCTTCAATCAGTCAGTCTCCACAATAATTTTATTACTTACTATGGGTCAGCTCCAGTTTTAACTTTAACTGCTGGTATAATATTATTCTTTGGAGATTTTTCGCCATACCCAGAAGCACCGGATTTTTTTTTTCATTTCAAATTAATGTATACGCATATGAAAAGGACTTCAGCAAACTAGAAACAATCATTATTATTATTCAGTTTTGTGCAAGGCACACAAAAGAGAAATGAAACAAATTTTGTCCCTAAGAAGCTTCATTTTCTCTAGAACAAGTCAAGAGATAATACAACATAATTTGAAGAGGTAACAAGTAGTAACTAAGGATGAGAGCTACAGAAAAGTTTCATATATTAAGTGACACCTGAAATGAATCTTAGATAATAAAAATAATAATAGTAATAATAATAATAGCCTTCATATAACATTTTATCATTTGCAGAAGTGTTTGACAAATATTATCTCATTTGCTGTTTACAACTACTCTGGAGAAAGAGTACCATTATCAACTCATGAGGATACTGAAGCAGACAGAGTTTAACTTATTTGTCCAGGATCACACAGCTAGTAAATATCTGAAACTTGATTTGAATTCAGGTCTTCCTGACATCAGGCATCTATGTAGAATGCCACCTGAAAGCTTCAAGAAAGTAATTACCTTCAAGAAAGTCAAAGATACTATAAGGTAGAGTTGAGGAAGAAACACATTCTAGATATGGGGAACAACCTGTGAAACTGTAAAATCTGCAGTCACACAGAGCTGTACCTGTGAATTCATGGATTCAAGGGAATACCTAAATAAAGCAATTCTCTACCAATACAGGTCCACACCTGCTCTGGAACACATAGTCTTACAAAGTTGTTTAGATTAAACAGTGAGAGGTGCAATGATTTGCCCATGGTTGTACCAGCAGTATGTGTCAGAGGTGAGAAATGAACCCAGGCATATTAGAATCTAATAAGTGTTTTTAAAGTTTAATTGTGCATGTAGAACCTCAGGAAGGAATGCATAGGAATAATAATAATTTACTTTTCTGTAGGTGATTAAGATTTCTAAAGCACTTACCAACCAACAAAAATTCTAATTTGAAGACTGTTGTAAGCAAAATATATTTTTTATCTCTGTCTCTCTGTTTCTTTCTCCATCTCTCTCTCTGTTTCTGTCTTTTTCCCTGCTCTCTCTTTATGTCTCTCTCTCTTTCTCTGTCTCTCTGTTTTTTCTTTTCTTCCTCCTCCTTTTCCTCCTCCTTCTCTTCCTCCTCCTTCTCCTCTTTTCCCTTCTTCTCCTCTTCCTCTCTCTTCTCCTTTTCCTCCTCCTCTTTCTCCTCTTTTTCCTTGTCCTTCTTTTCCTCCTCCTCTTCTTCCTATTTTCCTCCTTCTCCTCCTCCTCTTTTCCTCCTCCTTTTCCTCCTCTTCTTCCTCCTCTTTCTCCTCTTTTTCTTCCTTCTCTTCCTCCCCCTCCTCCTTTTCCTCCTCTTCTTCCTATTTTCCTCCTTCTCCTCTTTTCCTCCTTCTCCTCCTCCTTCTCCTTTTCCTCCTCCTTTTCCTCCTCCTCCTTCTCCCTTTTTCTCTTCATCCTCCTTCTTCTCCTTTTCCTCCTCCTCTTTCTCTTCTTTCTTCTCTTTTTCCTCCTCCTCCTCCTCCTCTTTCTCCTTTCCTTCTCCTCCTCTTCCTCCTTCTCCATCTCTTCCTTCTTCTTTTCCTCCTCATCTTCCTCCTTGTTCTCCTCTTCTTCCTCCTTCTTCTTTTTCTTCTTCCATCAAGAAGACCTTCTTCCATAAGACTGATGTCTCACACTGATGCATTGTTGGTGGAGTTGTGAACGAATCCAACCATTCTGGAGAACAATCTGGAATTATGCCCAAAAAGTTATCAAACTGTGCATACCCTTTGATCCAGCAGTGTTACTTCTGGGCTTATATCCCAAAGAAATACTAAAGAAGGGAAAGGGACCTGTATGTGCCAAAATGTTTGTGGCAACCCTGTTCATAGTGGCTAGAAACTGGAAATTGAATGGATGCCCATCAATTGGAGAATGGCTGGGTAAATTGTGGTATATGAATGTGATGGAGTATTATTGTTCTGTAAGAAATGACCAGCAGGATGACAGAGAGGCTTGGAGGACTTACATGAACTGATGCTAAGTGAAATGAGCAGAACCAGGAGATCATTATACACTTCAACAATGATACTGTATGAGGATGTATTCTGATGGAAGTAGATTTCTTTGACAAAGAGACCTAACTCCATTTCAATTGATAAATAATGGACAGAAGCAGCTACATCCAAAGAAAGAACACTGGGAAGTGAAAACTATTTGCATTTTTGTTTTTCTTCCCAGATTATTTTTACCTTCTGAATCCAATTGTCCCTGTGCAACAAGAGAACTGTTCAGTTCTGCAAACATATATTGTATCTATGATATACTGCAACATATTTAACATATATAGGACCGCTTGCCATCTAGGGAAGGGGGTGGAGGGAGGGAGGGGAAAAATCGGAACAGAAGAGAGTACAAGGGATAATGTTGTAAAAAAATTACCCAGGTATGGGTTCTGTCAATAAAAAGTTATTATAAAATAAAAAAAAATTTTAAAAGACTGATGTCTCAGACACTTTACTATGTAAAGCTAAGGAATTCACTTGATTTTCTGTTCAGTTTAGTCATTTGTAAAATGAGCTGGAGAAGGAAATGGCAAATCACTCCAGTATCTTTGCCAAGAAAACTCTAAATGGGATCATGAAGAGTTAAACATGAGTGAAACAACTAACCAACAGCACAAGAAAAAAATTATTCAAATTGCTTTTATAAGGTTATAATTAAATTGATCTATATTCAACACTTATCGATTTATTTCTTCCCTCTTATTATCTAAATGATTGAATCCTATCTAGTTACCAGATTAGCAAGTTGTATCACTGGTATTGAATGATATTTTTAGACAATTCCTTGGGATGTCAGGATATTACTCCTTTCCATACACATGTAAATATTGGACTGATTCAAATTAAAGAGCTTCTCATTTCTGTTATATGGGAGGAGCACTGGCTCTACCTTTTAAGTAGAGTTTAGAAATCTAGGTCTAGTTTCAGATTAGCATATAGCAATGGAATTTTAGTCAACTGCTTTGGCACTCTCTGGATCTCAATTTCCTCAACTGTAAAGTTAAAAAGTTAGAATATATTCTCTCCATTAAAAATGAAGAACATTCACATGTTCAAAAATGTTTGTAGTAGCTCTTTTTGTAATTTCAAGAAACTGGAAATTGAGTGGATGCCCATCAACTGGGGAATGGCTGAATA
The DNA here is from genome assembly GCF_016432865.1 of Antechinus flavipes. Classification (NCBI taxonomy): domain Eukaryota; kingdom Metazoa; phylum Chordata; class Mammalia; order Dasyuromorphia; family Dasyuridae; genus Antechinus; species Antechinus flavipes. Next base: position 214,617,924 of record NC_067403.1, on the reverse strand, counting down.
AGCTATGACATATGAATGTAATGGGATACTATGGTTCTATAAGAAATGATGCACAGACTGATTTCAGAAAAGCCCAAAAAGATTTACGTGAACTGAATTTACATATATGTAGTGAGCAGAACCAAGAGACCATTATACACAACAAGAAGATTTTGTGATGATCAACTGTGATAGACTTGGCTCTTTTCAACAATCAGGTGATTCAAGACAATTTCAATAGACTTGTGATGGAGAGAGCCATCTGCCTCCCAAGAGAGAACTACAGGGACTGAATATGGATCACAACATAGTATTTTCACCTTTTTGTTGTTCTTCTACTTTTTTTCTTTCTCATCTTTCTGATCTGATTTTTTTGTGTAGCATGATAAATGTGGAAATATGTATAGAAGAATTGCACATGTAGTGGCTAGAAACTGGAAAATGAATGGATGCCCATCAATTTGAGAATGGTTGGGTAAATTGTGGTATATGAATGTTATGGAATATTATTGTTCTGTAAGAAATGACCAGCAGGATGAATACAGAGAGGTTTGGAGAGACTTACATGAACTGATGCTAAGTGAAATGAGCAGAACCAGGAGATCATTATATACTTCAACAACAATACTGTATGAGGATGTATTCTGATGGAAGTAGATTTCTTCGACAAAGAGATCTAACTCAGTTTCAATTGATCAAAGATGGACAGAAGCAGCTACACCCAAAGAAAGAACACTGGGAAATGAATGTAAACTGTTTGCATTTTTGTTTTTCTTCCTGGGTTATTTTTGCCTTCTGAATCCAATTCTTCCTGTGCAACAAGAAAACTGTTCGGTTCTGCACACATATATTGTATCTAGGATATACCGTGACATATTCAACATGTATATCACTGCTTGCCATCTAAGGGAAAGAGTGGAGGAAGGGAGGGGAAAAGTCAGAACAGAAGTGAGTGCAAGGGATAATGTTGTAAAAAATTACCTATGCATGTGTTCTGTCAATAAAAAGTTATACTTATTAAAAAAAATAAAAATAAAAAAGAGGAATTGCACAGATATTAACATAAATCAGATTATTTGCTGTTTAGGGGAGAGGAAAGGGGGAGGGAGGGAGAAAAATTTGGAACACAAGGTTTTGCAATGTTGAAAACAATCTTTGCATGTATTTTGAAAATAAAAGGCTATTATTTTTTAAAAGGGAGGAAAAATGCTGTGTGACATTGGCAAGTCATTTAACCCCAATTGCCTCAGCAAAAAAAAAGAGGGGAGCGGAGAAACAACATATGATCTCTAGCTTCAATTCCAATTCTAGAATTATTTGATTTTTGTCATTCCTATGGGCAGGAGGGAAGTTCCATGTAGAAAAGTGGAAAAGGTGATGAATTTGGATTCAAAGGATATGGAATCATTTTCTAGTTCTGTCATTTACTGTGTGACTTCATGTAAATAATTTTGCCTTGCAGGAACTCAGTTTTCTAATCCATTAAATGAATGCATTAGATTAAATTCCCTTCCATCTATAAAGTTATGATCATGGATTAGTAAGAGATGAAGTTAACTAAGGTCACAAAATACATGAAACTGTCTGGAGCTAGCTATTGAGAAAAAAGGAGAATTACAAGAGGAAGGGGATGAAATTCACATTCAAACAATGGGGCAAGAAACCAGTATGTTAGTTTGAGGCAATAATCTAATGTCTAGGCAGAAGGAAAACAAGAAAGGGGCCTGAACGAAGATATCCATCAATGATCAAAGAGCATACATGCTCCCCTCAAACTATGGGACGTAGGCAGAGTATGGAAACAAATCACATAGAGCAATAGACTTACATGAACTGATGTTGAGTGAAATGAGCAGGGCCGGGAGATCATTATATACTTCAACAACAACACTATATGATGATCAATTGTGATGGACGTGGCCCTCTTCAACAAATCAGCTCCAATAGAACCCAGCGAAAGAACTCTGGAAGATGACTATGAACCACTACAGAGAATTCCCAATCCCTCTACTTTTGTCCATCTACATTTTTGATTTCCTTCACAGGTTAATTGTACACCATTTCAAAGTCCAATTCTTTTTGGGCAGCAAAATAACTATGTGGACATGTATGCATATATTGTATTTAGCATATACTTTAACATATTTAACATGTATTGGTCTACCTGCCATCTGGGGGAGGGGATGGGGGGAAGAAAGGGAAAAGTTGGAACAAAAGGTTTTGCAGCTGTCAATGCTGAAAAATTACCCATGCATATATCTTGTAAATAAAAAGCTATAATAATTTAAAAAAGAAAGTGTATTCCAAGGCATTGTATCCTAATACTTCTATAATTCTATTATTCTTTTTAATTTGAGAGCAGGAGAAGCATCATAACACAGTGGATAGAAAACCTGCCTGCCTAGAACACAAAAGATCTACATTCAAATTGTGTTTCTGATACATACTAGCTATATAACCCTGGGCAGGTCACTGAATATCTCACTGCTTGAGGCAGATCTCTAATATTATGAATGTTGGAAAAGATGTCACCTAACAAAGAAAGATTGAGTTTCTTTACCTAGGAGTTCATTATACAGTTGAAATAATAGATCTAATATAGTGCTTCTTAAACTTTTTTCACTCATGGAGTCTCTACACTTGAGAAATTTTTATATGACCTTGGATATATAGGTATAGAAATATGTATAGAAATCAAACCTTTACTAATAATAAATCATAATTTCATGACCCCCATATTCAGTTACAAGACCTTATATAGGATAGCAAACCACAGTTTAAGAGCAATGATATATATTTTTTTTCTAAGAGAATGGAAATGGGAGTCTCTAAGATATAGTTCTTTACAAGGGAAATTTGGATCATTAGGATATTCTAAATTCTAACAAAATCTTTATCAAGAGTTTTGTCAGGATATTGTAATGCTCACTATATCTAGCAAACTACCTCCATTCTTCAAGCTTACATTCCCTAGAAAATTCAGGCATCCCCTGGCATTCTATGCTCCTCAGGCACTTCAGAGACAATACATTCCTAAATTAAGTGACTCCTTCTCTGCTGGTAAACAATTATTTCATCATTCTAAATTTCAGTGCTACATGGAAGAGAAGATACAGAAAATGTTGAAGTGAAAAATGAAAAAAGATAAAGAAGCTTACATCTAATGGATTTTATTTTTCGATGAAGAAGGTGAGGTAATCTCAAAAAAATGAACAGAGAGAGGATAATTGGGAATTTGAGAATGAAAATGATTGGAATAATAGCAATGAATTCAATAGGGATTCAAGAGATGTGTTGGTAAGCCCTAAATCTAGACCAATTTGTCTAATAATCATTTTGTCTAAAGATATTTTACATAAAATCAATTGGCTTAAGGCAAATTTACCCAAAGCCACATTTATCAAAATTCATATATTTTCTAAAAAAAACATTTATAAAGGAGATGGAATTTCATTTATATAGAAATACATTTTGAAAAAAAATCCTGTATTTTATCTCCAACACAGATCACAATATTTCTATAATTTAATAGAACTGAATTATTAACCTTTTTCTTTTATAGACCACTTCAGAAGTCTGGTGAGTCCTATTAATCTTTCCTCAGAAAAATATTTTAAATGCATAAAGTAATGTAGGATTACTAAGAAAACCAATTGTATGTAAATACAGCTATCAATTTTTTTTTAAGTTTATGGACCCTCAAGTAAAGAAACTCTGTTAGAGAGTTAGATTCAAAAGCCTGAAACTTGAATAAGATATATGACTCATTTGTGATCAAACCCAGCTAATATACCTCAGATTTTGGATTTAAATTTCATGTTGTTGTTTTTTTTAACTCTAAGCCTAACTCTATCCTCTACAGCCAGTTTTCCTTCTCCTTTTATACCTCTTACCATCCCTTTTCTGTCTCTTATGTTGCCTCTCAAGAAGCCTTTTCTAACTATGCTTTCTCCTTAGGCAATCTCATTTATTCCTATAGTTTTAGTTATCATTTCCATGTGAATAATTTTTTAAAATAATAATTCATTTATAAAATGTATTACTTTTTTTAAAAAATCATTTATTTTATTCAAAAGAATTTATTTTTCATCTAGTTTATTACCTCATTTTGAATTTAATCTCTTCTCCTTCCCTTACACAGGGAGCCATCCTTTCTGATGATGAATAAAACAGAAATAAAATAATAAAGTTCAGTCAAACCAACCAACATGTAAACTATATCTAGAAATAGGAATAATACTCTACTTTAGCCCCCACTTGTATGTAGTGAAATTTTTATTTCAAATTGATATCTCCATTTGTGACTTTTCTTTTTAAGATTCAGGATCTAATCTCTAAGTACATACAAAATAATTCCATTGATATGCCCCACCACTACCTCAAACTTAACACATCTAAGTCAAGTTTCCTTTGATTTTTTTCCTCCCTCTTTCCCTGTCCCAGGATTGAACCTGTTATCAAATCATTTATATGTTGTTTGATTCATTTATTAATTTTTGCATTTAATATAAATGCACTAAAATAATTACTGCTTCATACACTGAGAGAAATATCAATCTTACTTGTCTTGTGGTCCTATAGAAGGACCAGATCCAGAGAAAATAATATATAATATTACATGTTAAATACAAAGAGAACTGAAAAACAAATTATAATTAGCACCATTTACATAGTTACTTTAAGGTTTGCAAAATTCTTTAGCAATATGTCATTTGATCCTCTTAAAAGATTTGGGAAGTAGCTATTTATGACACGTTCTCTAAATTTTATAGATGAAGAAATAGGCTGAGAGATATTAAGTTATTTGGCCAGGGTTACACAACTAGCATCTGAGGAAGGATTAAAAGGTTTTTCTAACTGAATCTCAAGCCTTAGCCACTGGGAAAAACTAACTAGCTAATCAAAAAAGGTTTCACATGCAGGAGGCATTTGCTTTTCATCTTTATATGATGGATAGGATAAATGAAGGATAGAAGAAATTCCAGGTATAAAAACCAGCATAAGCAAAAGGACAAAGGTAGGATAGCACAGGGCACGTTCTGCAGTTCAGTTTGCCTGAAGTGTAAAGTTTGTAAAGCAGAGTCACAAAAAAACACATGTTGGAGATATGTGACTGGAAAACAGAAGAGACAAGGAGATAGAGTAAGAATTATCTACATTGATGTTGGAGTTGAAACCAATGGAAAGAACATATAATTGTCAATGAGGGAAAGGAGCAAAAATAGACAAAAGAGTAGGTATTTAATAAAAAGAGGCAACTAGGCAGCTCAGTGGATAGAGTGCTAGGTCTGGAGTTAGGAAGATCTAAGTTCAAATTTGTCATCAGAAACTTACCAACAATGTGACTCATGAAAAGTCATTTAATCCCTTTTATCTCAGTTTCCTCATCTGTAAAATGAGTTGGAATAGAAAATGACAAACACTTGAGTATCTTTGCCAAGAAAACCCCAAATGGGATCATGAAGAATCAGACATAATTAAACAACTGAACAACAACCTAATAAAAATTAGTTGAGTGATTCAGGGGATGAATGAATGAATACATGCATGATGATATGTGTTCAATGTTTCTTTGGTCTTTCAGTCTAGTAAACCCTTTAAAAAAAGATATGAGGTTAATTTGACAAAACTTCTTGAACGCATATTATATCTCATCAATTTCTTGTTTTTCTTGTTTGTAAATTATCTGATTAAAACTGGAAATATTAAACTGGTGAAAGTTTGGGTAGCAATAATCATCATAGAAGGTATAGAATGAGGGCATAATGACCTATTTTCTTCTTTCTTGTTCAAACTGCATCTGGCATACATTCAGTACTAGGCACTCCATTTTAGGAAGAATCTTGACATAAATGATAGCCATATAATCATTGTCCTTTTTACCTGAAGAAGATCAAAATAACATCACTATGTTGGGGTCCAACTATATTTGATCAAACCAATATGAGTTTGAAAGGCTTGGGCACAAATTGTCCCAACATTTGGAGTAGAACTGTCTTTAAATTTGTTATCTTACATTTCTTTTGAATTCTGACAATTCTGTTTTGCCCACAGGGCATAGCACCTTCTTTGAAGAGAACTCCACACAGGGTTGTCCTGTGCCAGTGTCTCTCATGTCTTACAATTGATGTAGAGAATTCCATGCAGAAGAAAGTCCATATGGAGGGAATTCAGGCTTCAAGCAGCAGTTGGACCAGGATTTTTTTAAGTTCTTTACAGCTTTTAGATTCTATAATTCTAGGATCATAATTTCTGCAATTCATCTTTTCTTCCTTAAAAAATAAATTAGGAAAACTCTTTTGGAACTTTTATTTTTGAGTATTACCTAAAGATCTTTGACAGTTGTGTCATACCATATATCAGTTCTTTTGGTATTCTGAAAACACAAGTTTATTTAAAATCTCTAGTTGAACTTTTTTTATTTTTTATGTGTGACATCTATTAACTACTTAATGAAAGTTTGTATATCAATGTCTTTGGTATTAAAAATTAAACTACAACAGGAGTTGAGCCATCTTTCAGTCGTATGTTTGGAATTTTCTCAGACAAAGGTACCATTTCCTTCCTTGTTGCTTATTTCAAACTTAAATATCTTTTTTGGTTGTTTATGGATTTCCCTTTGAATTTTTGGAAGTCTTCGTTTATTCTTTTAAAATGGTCTTAAAATAAATGTTTTATGTGATCCAAACTCTGGGTTGACATGAAAAGTTCAAGTATTAGGGACTTCCTTTAAATATTCATTGACTTGTTTTGCCATAACTCATGTTTCCCTCTTAGAAAGCTCTAATTATAACTTTAATAAAGTTTATTTTTAGGATTCCACAAAAGTGAGGAAAGGGTCCCAGTTTCTGTAGATGAATTCAAGGCAACATTGCATATGTAAGATACAAGATTCCCTTTATCCTTCTCTCCACACCGACATAAAATGCAAAACAAGCTAAAACATAAGCACAAAATATTTAATCTATATCAGATTTCCTGCTGTTTTAGAGAGAGGTGAGGGAAGAGAGGAAAGGAGAAACATTTGGGACACAAAATCTTACAAAGATAAATGTTGAAAACTATCTTCACATATATTTGGAAAAATAAAATACTATTGAGAAAAAAAACCATAAAGAGTTCATACATCATAAATAATTGATACAGTTCTTATCTCTCTCTCATGAATAGTCAGGATCCTACATAGTCCCCTAGACTGTGGCTTATATTCCACTTGAAAGGAAAAAAACCTGGGATTGTTAGACAGGTAATCCTTTAATATTGTGGTAAATCTTACTTTCATATCCATAAAGTTATGGTACTATCTTGAAGTTTTTAACTATTCTCAAAGGGAAACCACCTAATATTGCTAGATAGACAACTCTTGTACATTCCAGTGACTCCTACTTGAGGTGATATAAAGTCTTTGTAGTATTAATTTAAGGACTTTGAGTCTCCCATGAGGAAAATAGATTTGGGATTTTTAAACAATCTTCTTTCCTTTAGACTGCAACACTCCAAAACCTTAATGGTAAGAACTTTCATTCCCAAGTTGTTGGAATAATAAGGGATATAATATAGGATAAATGATCTGATTTTCTAGAAATTGAGGCAAAATCTTGGTAATATCTGGTGATTCCAGTGAGTGGAGGATAGTAACTTGCTGAGATGGTGACATGCACTGCAATAATAAGCTTGGCAATCTAGAATAACTAAAGTGATCTTTCAGATATTTCCAGTGATCTCTTACATATGACTAATCAGCTATCTAGAACTCTGTGTAACCCTAATCCACAGCGTGAGTATTTCTCTATGGCAATCTATCTGAATTCCTCTGTTTGGTATTTAAAGTCTGTCACAAGCTGGTTCCTCCCTATATTTCTAGATTGTTTATATTTGACTACCCTTTATGAACTTTTTCCTTTAACCAAACTAACCTACTTATTCTTTCTTAATCATTATATTTTTTATCTCATCTTTGTGTTTTATACAGGCTATCCCTTGCATTCAGAATGCAGTTCTTTTTCACCTTTACTTAGAATCACTATTTTTCTTCAAAGCTCAGCTCAAGAAGTACTTCCTGAAGCCTTTCTTGATAGTCACAGGTACTACCGTGTTTCCCTGATAATAAGACACTGTCTTATTAATTTTTTTTGGACAGAAAAACACCAGAGGGCTTATTTTCAGGGGAGGGCTTATTTTAATGAACATTGACAGCAATTTTGATAAACAGGCAAATGTGAACAAAAAAAGTACCTTTATTCAATAATGATCATGTCATCTTCTTCAACAACATCGTCATAAGTGTCCATACCCTGAATTCCGTCCTGGATGTCTTGTGCCTCTATTTCCTTCAGAAGAAGTGGACCCAATCTGTCATGTCCAGCAATATAGCTCTCTTGAAATGAACATGTCTTGTTTAGGTAACCTTCTCGTAGTGCCTTGGCGACACAGCTGTCAGTAATTTTATCCCATGACTTCTTCACCCAAGTCATGACTTCTTGCAGACAGGACTTCACAAAGTTTCCATGCTGATTTCTTTCCATTCTATTTTCAATGTAGTCATTGACTTCCATGCGCAAATGGTCTTTGAATAGCTTGTTTATTGCAATATCAAGGGTGTGGAGATAGGCAGTCATTCCTGCAGGAATCATTACTTGATTATTTCTCTCTGCAAGGAAGTTCTTCATTTCTTTAGCGCGGTGAGTGCTGGCTGAGTTCTTCTTTTATCCTCCATCATGCCCCCTGAGTTCTTCTTTTATCCTCCATCATGCCCCTTTTATCCTCCATCATGCCCCCTCACTCCCACTTACATACCAGGTTTTTATGTTGTCCTGCCTCAGCTCTCCTCCGCGGCACTGCTCTCAATGGCGCCAGCAAGCAAATCACTGGGGAAGAACAGGATGACGCGCTCACTGCTGCAGCTCTGATTGGATGCAGCTCAGATCGCGGTGTGAATTTCACCTGGGGGGGGGGGGGGGGAGGGGGGAACGACAATGCATACAGAGGGTACCGTAATATAGCATGTAGTGCAGGGGATCACCTTCACTACAGTAGCAATCTCAATAGGGCTTATTTTCGGGGGAGGGCTTATTTTAGAGGGCTTATTGTATATATATACAATTTAAATTTTTAGAAATTCTTGTTGACTGATTGATTTATCTAATCCTAACCATATCTGTTTGAGACTTCTTTCAATATTCCCAAGAAGTTGTCACATAGTATACATTTAAATGAAGAACCTCAGTAAAGATGAACTATTTATTTCCAAGATAATCTATTATACTTTAGGATTGCTCCCATGGCTGGGAAGTTTTCCTTCAATAATTTAATTTATATCTGCTTCTTTGTGACTTTCATTTATTGGTCTTAGTACTACTTTCTGGAGTCAAAGAAAATAAATCTATTTCTTCTTCCACAATAATTTCCTTCAAATACTTGAAGACAAGCTCAATACCATCCCTTCCCAAATCTTATCTTCTTCTGCAAATTTCTGCATGGTCTCCAACATTCCCCCTTCCAATTGCACTTCTCTAGATAGAGAAAAACAGAGAGATACAGAGAGAGAGAGAGAGAGAGAGAGAGAGAGAGAGAGAGAGAGAGGAGAAGAAGAAGAAGAAGGAGAAGGAGAAGGAGAAGGAGAAGGAGAAGGAGAAGGAGAAGGAGAAGGAGGAGAAGGAGAAGAAGAAGAAGAAGAAGAAGAAGAAGAAGAAGAAGAGAAGAAGAAGAAGAAGAAGAAGAAGAAGAAGGAGGAGGAGGAGGAGGAGGGGGAGGAGGAGGAGGAGGAGGAGGAGGAGGAGAGGAGGAGGAGGAGGGGAAGTGGAAGAAAGGGAAGTGGAAGAAAGGGAAAGGAGAGGAATAAAAAAAAAAGGTTATGCTGAAAATTGAGAGTTAGTACTACAACTATATACCATGTACTTTAGTAGTGCTTTACCTGAATACCATGGATTATTAGACCATCAAGCATCTCAACCTTTAGGATTGAAGGAAAATGAACTTGTCACTATGATCATCCTTTCATGGTTTCTCCTGTTCTAGACTGGCAGCTTACATAATTCTATTATCCCTGTCTGGAAGTAAACACTTATTCATATCAGACCCTTCCTTTTATATGCTCTTCCCTGCCTTGTAGTATTTTTCAGGGCTTAGTTTTGAGATTGAACTATTGATACTATCTCCATCATGATATCAATGGCTTTGCCATTGCATTTTTGTGTGACCTTGGAGAAATCAATTAATTTTCCTGGAACTAAATATGTTCAAATATATGAGTGAATTATATTAGATAACTTTTTTTATCTCTCCAATTCTAAATCTGTATTTCTGTAAGAAAGTGAATTAGTAAATAAACATTTTTAAGCACCTGTTGTGGTATAAGCACGGTTCTAGGTGCTGGAAATAAAAAAAAAAAAAAATCAATCAGTTCTTGTCCTTAAAGAGCTTATCTTCTAAGGTATACATTTTTAACATATATACAAATCAATAAACAAGAACATTGTGCTAGGAATTAGGGAGACGAGATTAAAAACAAACAGTTGGTTTGCTCAAGGAGTTTACATTCTAATAGAGGTAACAGCAGCATACACATAAATAACTATAAACAAACCTGAAACAGGGCAAAGACAAATTAACCAGTAAACTACTAAAAGACACTAAGAGTTCTAGTAACCAGAAGATATCTAATAAAAAAGGTGATACCTAACTGCTTGCAAGGAATTATGGATTCAAAAATGAGTTTTACAGGAAATTATGCATTAAATAATGAAGTGAGTGAGAATGTAGAATATTTTTAATATAAGGTCTGTGTTTAGACTGCCAGAATAAAGGTATGGAAATGGAATGGGAAATATTGTGAATGAGAAATAAAAAGAAAACTAAAATGACTGGACTATAGATTGTATGGAATGAGTGGAGCCAGGTAGTAAGGAGCTTTTAATGCCAAAGTAGTTTATATTTGATCCTAGGGATAAAGGGGAGTTATTGTGTAAATACAGGCTAATTTATGAGAAAAATGCAGGATTAAGTGATTTATAAGATTTCTTACAGTTCAAACATCCTGTCATATGGGGGCTTTAGTGAGCTATAAGATTGGCATTTAAGATTTTGTCAATGGAATTTTTGGTTGAGTAATTAGTATTCAGAATGAAGCAGGTCAAAGTTGTTCTGCTCACCTATTCTGGTTAGATAACCTTTGGATATTGGATTTAGCTCTGAGAGCTATCTTTTGGGAAAGATGATGAGAAACTTCTCAGAAATGAGCACTGGAATAGTTGACCTCTAAAATCCACCTTTGAGGTTACATGATGTGATGTAGAGGGGGAAAAAATTCTCAAATTTTTCCAGCAGAGGGCTCTCTTTTATCATTACTAAAGTAATTCACTGGTTAAATCTCAGTAAACTAAAAATTATCAGGGCAACCTTCATTAGTTTGTCAAGGAATTTATAGTAGTAACATTTAAGACATAATTCTATCTGTACCAGGAACTCAGTCAGCTTCTCAAATTGGGTGAAAATCTTACTTGTACTCAGAACCAACTAACTATGATCAGGAAATACTTTGTAACTACAATCTGTGACAGTAGTTTTCATCCTTGCCAATGGTCAATTGAGCAAATTGTTGTAACTTATATTAAAGCTACAATACCTCAAGGGCACATCTAATAGCCTATACTCAGACTAACTCTGGAAGGGGAAGATGAGACAAGCACAGGAGATTTTATGGAGACTGGTTTGTTACAAATGGAATTTGATAATGGTACTGATATTTATTTCTAGTATCAGGAGTCTTGCTGGAGGCTAAATCACACTGGAGAAATCTATCTAGCAGTGAGGAGTTGAATTAGGGAGTTTATGACACATTTTTCCAACAAGAGGAATCTAAGAAATTTTCCTAGGAACATGGAACTAAGAAGTAAAAAATCAAAATATTGGGGGTTGATTTTGTGTGATTGAATGTCAGTTGAGTAAGCACAAACATTGTATCAATTCATATGTGCCTCTTTATCCCCTGACAACTATGCAACTATATGATCCAGACATTCATATCCTTTTGAGTAATACTTTTCAGAAAATGTTTTTTTCTGTTTCCTCATCCTTTTTTCCCATTATCCTAATATTCTTCTCCATGCTTCCACTTTTAAAGTCTTGAATTCCTAATACAAATACCTAATTTCTTCACAAACAGCTGTACTGCTCATTTCCTCCTGTCACATATGATTCTTTTGAACAAGGTATACCTTGGTTGTTATCCACAGAATTGGTATAATTTATGACGTGGGAGTAGATAAGATTGTCAAGAAAGAAAACACAGAAGAGATTCTGGGGACAGACTGAGATGTACCCAGTTAAAGAACTAGAGGAAGAGTAAAAGGAGATCAATGAAGGACACCAAAGAGGAAATGTCATCCAGAAGGTAAGAGAACCAGGAGAGAAGAGTCATTAAAGGCAGTTGGTTTATAGAAACTATAAATAAAAGTGCATATTCTGTAATGTAAAATGATGCCAAAATATCCAAGAGGGTAGATTTTGCTTATAGACTCACAAAAGCTGTATTATGATGTAGCAGTAAAACACTTGAATAAATTGACAAAATATTGATATGTAAGATCTGAGGCCATGTTCCAATTACATTTATTATTATGTCTTTATTAGTGTACTGTATCTACCTTGTGAATGAAACAACTAGAAAAATGATGGAAAAATAGGAAAATCTCCAAGAAAAATGAAATTATTTAGAATTACTGTGCCCAGAGAAAAAATAGGCACAGAGATAATTTAATTAAATGGTGTGGTTCAGTAAAAAAAAAAAAAAAAAAAAAAAAGAGTGATGGATTTGGTGTATTAGGACCTCAGTTAAAATTCAGGTTCCTTGTGGATAGAGCACCAGCCCTGCAGTCAGGGGGCCTGAGTTCAAATTTGATTTCAGACACATTTCTTAGCTGTGTGACTCTGGGCAAGTCACTTAATCCCAATTGCCTCAACAACAAAAAAATTCAGGTTCCTTTACTAGGTACTTCTACATTTCCTTGAGAAGCTAGTGAATTATACAAAGTTGGAGCTGGAAGAAAATCTGAATTTCAATTCTATTCTAATGCCATCACTTTACACAGGAAGAAATATAAGCAGTGATCAAGGAAAGACCTCACCAGTGGTTAGTTTGTGACAAGTTGAGACTGGATTCTAGGTTTTCTGACTTTAAATCAATGTAGGTTACATAGAAAAGGAAGTAGCACTTTTTACCTGAACTATTATAATAGTTATAAAACTATTCTCTCTACTATCCTCTTTATTCTCAATTTATCCTTTACTTCTCCTTCAAATAATTTTTATAACATTTAAGTTTGATTCTATAAGTGCTTGGTGAAAAACCTTCAATAGTTCCCCTCTTTTCTATCAAATATAAAACAATAAAATATACAGCTTGCCACAAAGGCCTCCACAATTCTGGTTACTGAGCCTTGTTTCATGTAATCCCCTTTATGTATGCTATGTTTCAGCCAAATGAGATTACTCATTTATTTGTTTTTTATTTGATCTTATGTTATCCTTCATTTTAATGCCTTTCTGTTTGCATTTTCCTTTGAGCAGAATGGATTCTGTCTCCCAACAATATCCCATTTCAACTTATTAATATAAGTGGTTGTATTTATGTAGGGATTTAAAGTTGGCAAAGTACTTTAATATGTTATTTTATTTGACTTTCATAATAATCCTACTAATTGGCATCTTTTCCCTCCTTCAAGGAAAGCTCAGTTGCCACCATAAAAGAAGTACTCCAGCTCCTAATATTCCAGCTAATAGTAATTCTCTCCTTTAGTGTTTCAAGTGATTGTCTGAGGCTAGTAAATGGCACAGTGAGACAGCTAGCTGATATAGTGGATGGAATCTTGTGCTTGGGAGTCAAGAAGAGCTCAGATGGATTCTTGCCTTAGATACTTCTTCTAGCTCTAAATTTCTAGATCCTTGGCTGTCTCCCAGTCAATTAATCCAATTGAATTGATCCTAATTTGTTGAAAGAAAGAATGACTATTTCATCCAATTTAATCCATTCAGCACATTCACTGAGCCTGTGTAGAATGCACCATTTTGAAAAGACAACCAGGAAACCAGGAATCAGTTGCTAATTTTTAGGGCCAAAAGCCTATAGGGTACTGTAAACTTATTGAAAGAAAGAGTTAATGTTAATCTAATTCTTCATTCTATATATTCGTTGCATGTATGAAATATACTGCTTTGAATATTTTTATTTGAGAATATATTCTCAACATATTGAGAATATAATTATTTGATAACATTTGTTAGAGCAACTCACAGAATCTAAAATTTAGAGCTAGAAAGTTTTTGAGCCTGCAGTTCCCTAAATGTACTTGTGAAGACATTGAGACAGAGAGATTAAGTGACTAGATTGCACAACTAGGAACTGAAAGAAGATTCAAACTCAGTTTCCTAATTCCAAATTCAGTATGCTATCTAGATTGGGAGAAAGGAAAGATTGCAGAGGATTAAGTGGGGATGGAAAAGAACAAGAAAATGTCAATATAGAAATGTTTTTGAGAAAGAGACTACAAATATAAGATGGCACCTAAGGAAGACATTGATATCACATAATTTTTTTAAATCATGGAAATTTAACCATGCTTGAAGATACCAAGAAAGGAGCCAGTGCTTTAAAAAAAATTATTTGATATAGATCCATTTTAGTACTATTACAGATGATTTTATATAGTAGTATAGGTATTTTCATATGCAATTAGTTATGAGTCAAAGATATGTTAGTGGTCTAAACATCAGAGATGATAGGATGATAGGAGATTATAGCAGATAGAACACTAGACCTTCTGAATTTGAATCCCACTACTCACATTTACTGTCATGATGAGCAAGTCACATTAGCTCTCTAAACTTCAGTTTTCCTACCTATAAAATGGGGAGGAAGGGGAATATCTATAGTGTTTATCTGACTGCATTGGTGTGAGCCTATAATAACATTTTAATGCCCAGAATAGATATCTGTTGCAATGATCCCTTTGATGTGTAATTATGCTGACAGCATCACCAAGAACCCTTTACTCAGGAATTCTAATAGTGGTACTGTAGATACAGCACTGGACCTGAAATCAAGAATACTCAAATTTATATATATATATAGTGAATTTTCTGCCTTAGGGAGTGAAATCTCATGGAAATAGTTTTTTCTCTCTTTGCTAGTGTCATGGATTAGCACTTTAAGGAATAAATATTAGATTCCTATTCTGAAGAACATTACAGAATGCAAAAGAGAAACAAATTAAATAAGTGTGGAAAAACCTTTAGAATTTTGCAAGGAGTATAGGATGTTAGGATGATGTAATTGTTATAAGAATATGCTCTATCTGTATCAAATCTTGGAATGTTCTCTGCAGGTTGCCTCTTTTTTTTCCTTTTTAAATAATTTCCTAACATTAACTTGTTTTCTTATAATTTTTTCCCTTTCTCTTAAAATAGGAACAAAATAATCTCATATTTGATGACTCACATTCATCTAGATTTTTCTTATATTTTACTTTTTATACACAGATTGAAAATGGTCTGTTTCAGAGTAATTGTTTTTAAATGCCATCTTAGAGATGCCTAGAGGTGAATACTGCAGATTGAGAAGAATAAAGTGGGAAGCCAACAAATGGAGGGAAGGATTTCAAAATTCAAATAGTTCTCATTGTTGGCTTTCTTAAAAAAGGGGGAAGATACAAAGCAATGGGCAAGAATGAGGTTTTATTGAGTATAGCAAATGTTTGTGTTTGGTTCCCTTTCTTGGTTGCATTTCATCTGCTTTTTAGTTTCTAAAATTTTGCTAACCCATCCAGACACCCATTCCTTTTATTTTCTATTTGGCCGCTTGTCTAAAGCACTTTAGAAGTCTAAATATGTTAGATGTTAAAGAGATCAGAGCAGGGGGAAGGTGATAAATTCTAAGAAACTTTGAGAAGCATTTGAGGTAAACCTTTTATGTCATGTGAGATTTTAAGTTTGCTTTTTCTTTTAGTTTTTGAAGTGACAAGTGGGAAGCAGCTATAGGATAGTGGAAAGAGCACTAGGTTGAAAAATATACTTCTCTTTTAGTACTTTCTATCATCTTTTCTGTTTACTCATTGACCCTCAAAAGGTCATTTAACATCCCTAAACCGCAGTGCTTTCACATCTGTAAAATTAGGTAGGTGGACTAATTTTAGCTCAGACATTCAATATTTTTATGTCACAGCTTAAATGTGTAGAAATAAGTGAGAAGAAAACTACAAAAGGGTTTTGAACTCTGAATGTTAATTAATGGACTTGTCCAAGTAACAAGTGTTAAAAAGTTTAGATTACAACCTATTGCATTATCATTGAAAGCCTCAGTGACCCACTGTTGTCTCAGCTGTTACAAGATCATGAAATTGTATTTCCTAAAGTTGAGCAAGACTCAAGGTTTTCTGACACAAGGAAACTGGAATAGAAGCTCCCAAAGGAGTATAACTTTTAATCAAATTCTCCCCATACACGTCTTCTCATTCACAGCATTAGACCAATAAGTCTGTTAAGCTGTCACATCTGGTATCCTCTCATTTATGACAGGAATCATGCTTGTTAATCTTTTCCTGAGAGTCTAAGGATAATTCTTAACTTCAAGAAATATTTTCATGATCTAGGAGACATGATCCATATTTAATAAGGTCCAATGGAGCCAATTTCTATTTCTGCTGAACTTCCATAGAAACCTATATAATTCCCTCTCCTCCGTCACAGTGCCAACTAATCATGCCCATTGGAATTTGTTAGGTCGACTCCAGAGGCAGCTGCAGTTCTGCAGTTACCTAGGAGAACAGCTAATTGGAGAAAGTTAAATGTTTGATACCATGAGACCAAGAAACTCTAACCAAATAAACTGAAGCTTTTCCTTTTGTTTTCATCTAGGAGTAGCAGTGAAAATCTTGAAGTGGATCTCCCCACTGCTGGCCTCTTAATAATGTTTTAAAAACCCCTACAATAAATTCTGTAAACCATATTATAAAGAATTGAAAGTAGTCAATAATTCACTTGGACATCTAGCTGTAACACAAAACAAATAATTGTTTTTTAATTTGCTATCTATAACAACTAAACTGTTCTCTCTCTCTCTGTCTCTATCTCTTTTTCTCTTCTCTCTTTGTCTCCCTCCTTGCCTCCCTGTCTCTCTCATTCTGTCTCTGTATCTCTGTTTCTCTCTCTTCCTCCTTCCAACCCCATCTCCTTCTCTCCTTCTCTTTGTCTCCCCACACAATGATCTTGATTGTGTCCTATCCCAATAAAGGGCACTAGGATAGTGATCACATGACCTCTTTAAGCATATTATTTAATTAATCTAGGAAATGGGAACAATAGTATGCATGCTCTCTAGCACCACAGATTTGGAGCTAGGAGAGACCTCAAAATCTATCTAGTCCAAATCCCTAATTTTACCAATGAGAAAAATAAGGCCAAAGAAATTAAGTGATTTTCTGAAGATCACACAGTTGGTTAAGTAGATATATATGATATGATATGGATCTCTGAGTCCAAATCTAGTGCTATTCTCTCTATATCATACGATTTCACATATGCTAAGAGAGAAAATGAAATGTAAACTCTTAATCATGATACAAATATCGGCCTTTTTGTGCTCGGTCTTGATCTACACCTAATACAAATTGATTTGGAATTGAAAGAAACTCAAAAGTTATCTTTTCCAAACCTGTCATTTTATAGATGTAGAAAATGAGACCCAAGGAAATGAAGTGATTTGTCCAAGATCACAACGGTTAAAAAGTGGCAGAGCCAGAATTTGGATTCAAATTCTCTTACTCTAAATTCAGTCTTCTTTTCTCTCTCCTCTCTTGTCTAACAACTTGTGGTCTGTTATCTGAGGATCTGAGAGCTTTAGTGACTTGCATGATGCAGTACAGTGCATGTTGGACATGACCTCAGGTCTTCCAAACTCCTACACTGGTCTCCAGTCTCTGAGATGCTGTTTCTTTTATACTTATTAGGGAACTTGTATTTCATTGAAGAAATTTTCACAAGCAATACAGCTATATTCTTAGAAAGTAATCTATAAGACCAAGAGGTTAAGTAACTTGCCTAACATAATATAGTCAGTATGTGTCAGTAGTGGGATCTGAAACAGATTTTCCTGGGTCTGAGAACAGTTTGATCTATATTATTATTGTTATTGTTATAACTATTAATAATAACAATAATAGATATACGAAATGCTATGTAAATATTATCTCTTTGGATCCTTATAACAACCTTGAGAGGTAGGTGCTACTATTATCTCCATTTTACAGTTGAGAAAACAGGCAAACAGGTTAAATAATTTTCTCAGAATCAAATGAGAGTGAGTATCCTAGGCTAGATTTGTATCCAGATCTTCCTGACTTCAAGTCAAGCACTTTGCCACATACTTATTTATCATTAAATAATATACTTGTTTTCATTTTTTCATGACATTTATATAAAAATGACTCAGAAACAAGTAACTATCATGCCATCATTTCTTTGAAAATATGTTCCATGGACTATTGCAGAGATGGAAAACCATTCTTTTCTAGTTGGAATGTAAGCCGATTCTCTTTAGGTTCACAAAATATTCTTAGTATAACTCATGAATAGCAGACAAGACAATTCTACATCCTTTTCCTATGTGGTTTTGATCTTTTGATAGAACTTTATACTTTAAAGTAATTTCGTTCCTTATATTTTGGAGACTGAGTATTCGTGAAGGCAACATCTATTAAAAATTGTTTTTACATTCTTCTGGAGAGCAATTTGGAATTATGCCCAAAGGACTACAAAACTGCATACCCTTTGGCACAGCAGTGCAACTATTGAATCTGTATCTCAAGAAAATCATAAAAGAGAGGAAAGATCTTACATGTGCAAAATTTTTGTAGTAGCTCTTTTTGCGGTGGCAAAGAATTGGAAAATGTATTGATGCCCATTAATTGGACAATGGCTGAAAAAGCTATGATATGTGAAAGTAATGGAATATTATTGTTCTATAAAAATGATTAAGGAGCTGATTTTAGAAAGGCCTGGAAAAATTTGTGTGAGTTGATGCTGAGCGAAATAAGCAGAACCAGGAATATATTGTATCCAATAACAGTAAGAATGTACAATGATTAACTATTAAAGACTTGGTTCTTCTCAGTGATTCAATGATCCAATGCAATCCCAATAAACTTTGGATAGAAAATGCCATCTACGAAGAAATTGAAATCATTTCTAATCATATGAAAATATGCTTAAAATCACTATTGATCAGAGAAATGAAAATTAAGACAACTCTGAGACACCACTACATATATGTCATATTGGCTAAGATGACAGGAAAAGATAATGACAAATGTTGGAGGGAATGTGGGAAAACTAGGACACCAATATATTGTTGGTGGAGTTGTGAACTGATCCAATCATTATGAAGAGCAATTTGGAACTATGCTTAAAAGATTATCAAACTGTGCATACCCTTTGACCCAGCAGTGTTTCTACTGGGCTTATATCCCAAAGAGATACTAAAGAAGGGAAAGGGACCTGTATGTGCCAAAATGTTTGTGGCAGCCCTGTTTGTAGTGGCAAGAAACTGGAAACTGAGTGGAGGCCTATCAATTGAAGAATGGCTAAATAAGTTATGATATGTGAATGTTATGGAATATTATTGTTCTATAAGAAATAATCAGTAAGATGATTTTGGAGAGGCCTGGAGAAAGTTACTTTAACTGATGCTTAGTGAAATGAGTGGAACCAGGATTTCACTGCACATGGCAATGGCAAGTATATATGACAATCTATTTTGATGGATGTGGCTCTTCTCAACAATGAGATGATTCAGAACCATGGATATTTCCAGTAATTATCAGATTTAGATTTAACATGATAACAATAGATCCAAATAACTTAGTTAACAATTTTTAAAATTTCTTCCTGAGAATAACCAAATAGTTTTTGTTGTAATCTTTCCATTAATTTTCTAGCAGCAATAAAACATACCTAATTCCTTAATTTACATTTACAAAATAATTTGAGATAAGATGAACAAAGCTAAATAGATTTTTCCCCTTCTTAATAGTTGCCACATTTATTCTGTCTCCAAACTGCTGGCCTGAGAAGTGTTCAGAGATGAGTTTCACTGCCTTAAATAATTTTGCTTTTTTGTTTAAAGAGAAGGCAAGGCAATGTATATATACATATATATACATATATATATGTAGATACACATCTGTACACACACACATACACGTATATGCATACATAAAATTTTTGTTTAGCTAAAACAGATTTTTGAGATTTATATGGTATTATACTGTTACCATTGTGTTAACCTTGTATAATTACAATGGTAAGCAGAACAGTTCAATGGTCCCTATCAAAAATATTACATAAAGAAGATGCTATTAAAATTATTCTCCAGAAAAAGGGGTGGAATGTAATAGGAGTGGATGATTCTGCTGATGAGCTAGATAAACAATGTATGAACCTGTTAACAGATTTTGAACAATGTGTAAGTTCTTCATAGAAATATGATAAAAATCATTTACATATCGCAAGAGAGGAGTTGTGTGGAATGGAGAAATAAGATGAAGAACTTAGAAGAATGTTTAAATTCTTTTTCTGTATTTTATCTTTTTTATTATTATTTCTGGACAATAACCAAAATAATCTTAAATATATATATACATATATATATATTCCTATCTGATATGTTATATTTGATACCTTTCCTCTGTCTCATTCTGGTGATAAACAATTTCTAATGCTAAATTATTTCTAGGGATACAGTGCCTGTTGGTCACCATTTCCCCCCATTTTATCCTCATTTTTTTATTATTTAATTCCCCATTTACCTGAATAGCACACCCGTGTCAAAGTGGGCAACCTTCCATGGAAGCACTGTTCACTTGTGTGAATTTCTACTCATGCAAGGCTCCATCCCTGTTCCTGGCGCCACTGTTGGAGTCCAGCTCCTGTAGTGAGATGAAAGGTGTGCCTTTCCCGGGGCCAGGCAGGGAGAGTCTCAGTTATGGGTTCTTCGAAGTTTAGCAATCAGAGAGACAAATATATATATACCTCAAATGCTCGGAGTTTTGACACAGAGTAAACTCTTTGAAAATTTCTCTAGCCTAACAAAATCTACTATGATTCACACGATTAAACCCCTTAAGCCCCGATCTTACTTATTGAGACAGAGATGTAAATAGCTGAGATCCCCATCAGAGCAAAGTTTATTATACTGTTGTCTCCAGTATCTTGCTCCCAAATACCTTTAGCCTCTTTGTGGACCTTCTTTGCTGTCCCAAGTTCAAAGGTTTAGCTTTTAATCCAAAGAGGAGTGTTGGCATTTTGCCTCAGTCACTGCAATTCCAATTTATAGTATTACCAAGGGTAAAGGGCCAGGAGGGAAGACTCCATGCCAAGTTTGGGGCTTACAGTAACTTGGCTCAACAATACTCCCTTATTGGAATAAGAGACTGCTTTCAAGATAAGAAATTAATAATCTAGTGACTGAAGCAAAATGCCAACACTCCTCTTTGGATTGAAAGCGAAATCTTGGAATTTAGAACAGGAAAAAATGTCCACAAAGAGCCTAAAGGTATTTGGGAGAAAGATACAGGAGACAAAGGAATAATAAACTTTACTCTGATACCGATCTCAACTATTTCCATCTCTCTCTAGGTAAGCAAGATCCGGGGCTTAAGCGGTTTCATATTTTACATCATAGAAGATATTTGGTTAGACTAGAGGACTTTTCAAAGAGTGTACTCTGTATCAAAACTATGAGCATTTGAAATTATATATATATATACACACATATTTGTCTCTCTGATCAATCAACATCCAAGAGTCCATAAAGATGACATCTCTGGCTGGCCCTGGTCACATCCTTCATCTCACTACAGGAGCAGGACTCCAAGAGCCAAGCACGTCTGTGCTATTAATAAGGAAAAGACATGCCGCTGA
This sequence comes from Antechinus flavipes, assembly GCF_016432865.1. NCBI lineage: Eukaryota > Metazoa > Chordata > Mammalia > Dasyuromorphia > Dasyuridae > Antechinus > Antechinus flavipes. Next base: position 214,595,976 of record NC_067403.1, on the reverse strand, counting down.
GGCTAGTTAGGGTAACCTTTAAAATCTGGGATGCATTCTTCCCTCCTGGCCCTCTACAGAGGAGGAGGCTGCAAATGCTTCATTTCTTGGAGGAATGTCTCCTTGTCCCACACAGGCACCTGGGAGGCCAGTGCCTTGATGCGAAGGGTGCGATCATCTGTGAGCAGAGCCAGGTCCCCCGGGTGGAGCTGGATTGGCTGGTCGTCCCAGGAAGGCATGCTGTTATGAGTCTGAGCTCTCTGGGAGTTGAGGCAGCAGGCGAGGATGTGGTTGTCGTAATTTCCTTGCAGCCAGAGGATGTCCTTCTGGTCACAGTCAGTGCTTTGCAGCTCTTGCCCTTGGCTGCTGAGGACCTTGAGCCGAGGGTTAGAGAGTGGAAAGTGCTGCTCCAGGAAGTCAAGGGCCCTCTGGGCCCTCTGGCCGCTCTGCCGAGGCACAGAGGAAGGGGTCCTGGCCCTCAGGTTTCCCTGCTTGCCCTTGGCCAGGCCCTTGAGCTCATGGATGACCACCAGGGGCACCAGCACTGTGAGGCTCGTCTCCTTCAAGAGCTGGCTCACGTTGTCTAGCTGCAGCATGAAACTATTGGTGTCCAGGACCAGGCAGCTGGGGCCCGGGTCTTCCCCCAGCTGCCTCTCGGGAGTGGGGCCGTGCAGAATAGCCTGGATCCTGGCGCGACGCCGCTGCTCTGCTGCTATCTCGTGGGCCAGGAGCAGCTTCTTCACCTTCAGCTCCTCGGGAGCGTGGTCAGGAGCTCCAGGGGCTTCTTCCAACGTGTCGGCCCTGAACCCTTTCCCGGCTTCCTGACGCACTGGCCTTTGCCTTTCCTCGCTGGCTGAGTCTGCAGCGGATGTCGGCCCGTTGCCCCGGCCATCCGGGGATTCCCAGAGGGCCTTCTCTGCGCCGCAAAGCGATGCCAGCAAGTCCTTCAGCACGTTAACTCGCCTGCAGTTCCCTGCCAAGGCCTCGTCCGACTTTGTCCTCGGGTAGTAGCAGGGCTCTCGGGGAGCCAGTAACGGAGCGAAGCCTGAGAAGAGCTGATCCTCCTCCAGCAGGAGGAGGCCCAGGTCGTCGCCGGGCTGCCCGTACAAGGGCACCTCGGAAGTGTCGACCATCAGCAGGCTTTGGCGGAAACGATGGAGATTCCCCCAAACGTCCCGGGTAACGCGTCCTCCGGCCTTCAGGCTGCTGCTGGCCGGGGGCCAGCTACTTCTCCAGAGCGCAATCCATTCGCAACAGATCTTCACACTGGGGAGCAGGGCTCGGAGGGCGGGACTGAAGGAGGAAACCAGGATCGCACCAGGCTGCTGCTGCTGATCCTCACCCTCTGCAGGGGCCACGCCAGCTGCGGGACAGTGCTGAAGCCAGTAGGTGCAGCAGCTCAGCAGCAGCGCGAACATGGCCAGCGCCAGGTCTCTAGCTTCTCCCTGGACCAAAGGAGCCCAGGGCGCCGAGGACCCCTCCTTCTCCGGGAGTGGTGCACAGCGAACATGTTGATGGTCAGGAGCTGGAGGAGCATCTGCTGCTTTGCCAGAGAAGCGGGACTCTTGCGAAGGAGAAGCTGGAACTTCTCCAGCACCTCCTCCGCCGCCGCCGGAAATGTCTCCATCCCTGTCCCGGTAAACAGTCGCGCGTGAGCTTGGAGAAAGCTGTGGGTGAAAGCTTGCCCGAGATCGCCAGCAGACTCACTGCTGCCGCGGGTCCCCTGGCCTCTGTCCTCTGCCTGGCGTCCGATGGCTGCAAAGAGTTTCCTGAGGTTCTTCTCGCCGCAAATGCTCAGCCTCGGGGCAGCTAAGCTTCTCATCCAGTAGCAGGCGGCCTCCAGTGTCCTCTTGGTAAACGCTGCCAACAAGGCCAGCTGGTTGTACGGCTGCGGCTCTGAGGGATCGAGCTGCAGAGCTTGCAGGTACCAGCTTCGCGCTGGGCCAAAGTCTGCGGAGCCTTGGGCTCGCTGCCGGTGCCGGGCAAGATCTCCCAGGCAGACGAGCAGCTTCTGGCCACAGGCCAAGGCGGACTTCAAGGGTTCCTGCAAGGGCTGGTGGCAAAGGGCCGATCCACTAGTGGGGTGCTCCCGCAGCTGGAAGCGGTATCGCTTCTGTAGCTTTTCCAGCAAACTCTCCAAGAACGGGCTGCCCTCGTCCAGGACGGCCCAGAGTCTGGGGGCGATGAGCTCTGGGGGCACAGCACTGGCCTGCTGAAGGAGGTGCCCCAGCTTCTCGATCACCTGATGGAAGGCGTGCTTCCAGAGGAGCTGGCTGACGCGGTGCCCCTCGGAGAACACCAAGTCGGCCAGGATGACTCTTTGGTAGTGACCCAGCAGCTCGGCCTTTTGCCGAGCTGCCTTGTCCAGGTCGTCCCGACTGACCGCGGGGCCAGACAGCAGGCCGGCCAGCTGCGCTTGTCGCTGGCCGGCCAAAGAAAGAATGTGACGGAGCACCTGCGTCTTGCAGTCGCTTCTACGCCCTTCTGGCTTCTGGGGGGAAGGAGGGCGGTGGCATCCAGGCTCTGGTGCTCCCGCGGGGCTCCAGGAAGCCCAGGGCGTCCACGCCGGGGAAGCTGCCGCGTTGGCGAGCAGGGCTTGGCCCTGGCCTCCGTGGCGGCGAATTCCCAGGCCGAGCCCTTCCAAGTCCCGCTGCGATGCTGTTTTCTCCCTAGGCTCGGATGGCGTGGGTTCCATGTCTGCCGCCTCCCTCTCAGCCTTCCCTCGGGCCTTAGGTTCCCGGCTCACCCTCCCCAGGGCAAGAAGCAACAAGCTAAGTAAGGAAGAGCGCTGGGGCTACAGTGGCTAGGGTGGCGCGGGCCGAGAAGGCTGGAGGCTGAGGTGAGCTGAAGAGTGCTCCCCCAGGATGGGAAGAGCAGGCACAGAAAGCTCCCCAAGCGATCTAGCTACCAAGGGGGGGGGGGTCCCCGCTACTCACCCAGAAATTCTACAAGTTGACTTTTCTGGTACTCCGGGCTTGAAACGCCCAAATAGCGCAATGCCGAGAGAGCAAGCCTGGGCACGTCCGCTCTGGGTGCTGTGGAGCTCGCTCTGGCAGGTAGCGGGCCCAGCAGCCCTCCTCCTTTTATAGGGAGGCCAGGGCCGGGACTGCCCCTGATTGGGTGACGTCAGCCCGCAAGCTCATTCAGCACCCCCACCCTCCAGCCCCCCTCCAGCTCCTAGTCACCCTCTCCATGGCCCTGGGCTCTGCCCACTAACGAGAAAAAGCCTTGAAAAGCTGCAATTTCGTTGAATCTCGATTTCTCTCTATTTCGATATTAGAGATAATTTTGCTCTAGAGGATGATTTCTGGCCGCAGGCTTGTTTCTTGTGATTGCCGGTAGATATGATTCCAGCACCTGGGGGCTTTTATTGGGGCTGCTCATTAGGATCGTACCATTCTAATTGTAGCTCTAGCTTCTTTCCATTGGTTTTTTTTTTTCCTTGTTTCTTCCAAAATTTTCTCTTTGATCTGAGATTTTCAAAATTTGGTAACAATGTTCCTATGTGTTTTCACAAAGGATCTCCTGGAGGTGGTGATGGGTGAATTGTTTCTATTTCTGCTTTCTCCTGAGGTTCTATTACTCCAGGATCATTTTCTTGGATTCCCCCCACCCCCATCCCTGCATTATCGTGTCAAAGTCCTTTTTCTGCTCAGGACTTTCAGGCAATGCCATATTCTTATATTTTCTTTTCTTGATCTGTTCTCCAGATTTGCCCTTTTTCTTATAAGCTGTTTCACATTACGTTTTATTTTTTCATTCTTTATAATCTGTTTTGTTATTTCTTGAGTTCTTATAGCTTCACTGACTTCTTTCTGCCCAGTTCTCATTTTCAGAGAATTCTTTTCATATTTAAGAGCCTGTATTGCCTTTGATAGCTGCTTAACTTTTACAAAATTATCTTTCCATTTTTCTTGAATGGTTTTTTAAAATTTTCCTTCAATGTTTCTCCTTTGATTTTTAGATTCTTTTCTAAGTTCTTTCCTCTCTATATACTTATGCTTACAAATGTTTTACAAGGAATGAGTGCTATATTTTGTCAAAAAACTTTTCTCCATCTATTGATCCAGTCATATGATTTTTATTCCTTTTATTGCTATTATAATCAATTATCTTTAATTGTTCTTATATTAAACCATCCCTGTAATCCTTATTTCATTCCATTTGATCACAACATATAATCTTTGGTATATACTGTAGTCTCCTGACTAACATTTTATTTAGAATTTTCCCATCCATATTCATGAGTGAAATTTGTCTGTAACTTTCTTTATTCTTTTTATTCTTCATGGTTGGGTATCAATACTCCAGTTGTTTCCTAAAAAAAAAAACTCTTTCGTACAATCCCTTTTTTTGTTATGATGCTAAAGAACCTTTTAATATTGGGATTGGTTGATCTTGAATGTTTAGCAAATCCATCTGATCCTGATGCTTATATCTCCTATCAATTTCTGAAAGTCATTTAAGGTGTTTAGCTTCTATGTTCTTAAGGACAGATTGTGTACCCTAAGCACCTTAGGGTAAACTTGATATCCTACATATTGAAAAGGAGCTGTTAAAATTCAACCTTCAGCACATCAGAGAGTAGAGCTTTAAAATTCCCAAATAATATTAAATATAAGTGCCAAGAATTTTACTTCTAATAACAAATCCTATTAACCAAGTTTCAGACATATCCCAAACACATATTTACCATATCTCCTATCAATTTCTAAAAGTCATTTAAGATGTTTAGCTTCTCTGTTCTTAAGGACAGATTGTGTACCATAAGCAACTTAGGGTAAACTTGATATCCTACATATTGAAAAGGAGTCCATCTTTGAATTTTTTCTGGACCTATATGCAATTTGTAGTTCCTTCATGGTCTTTTATAGATATGCTTCTAACATTTGCTCCTCAGGTATACGCCCCAAGATATCATCCAGGTAATGTAAGCACATAACTTTTGGAAATGCTTTTCTTATTGGAGTAAGAGCAGCAGCAACACACATTTCACACTTAGTAAGGCTATTTTTCATTCTGTGTGGGAAAACTGTCCCTTCATATCTTTTATAAGGCTCAGCTACATTTATGCTGGGCACTGAAAAAAGAAACCTTTTCATCTCCTCCTTATCTAGAGGGATAGGATAGAAACAATCCTTAATATCTATAACCCAAAGAGCCCAAATATCTAGGCAATTGAGTAGGAGATGGAAGTCCAGGCTGAAGAGTTTCCCTAGTTTCTATCTGTTCATTTACCTTTCTTAAATCAGTCAATAGTCTCCATCTTCCAGCTTTGTTTTTTTACAACAAATATAGGGAAATTCCCAGGACTTAGAAAAGGTTGTAAGTGTCCTTGGTCAAGTTGCTCCTGTGCCATATCGAATAAGGCCTGAATTTTATCACTAGCTAAGGGCCACTGTTCTCCACGGATGCATCCGTTTTCAATTGAATAGGAACAGGTGAGAGTGCTGGCAGGCCTTCAACAGCAGCCCTGCCTAAAAAGTTGAATTATTCATTTGTAATCCTAGCTGTTGTAAGAGGTCTCTTCCCCACAGATTGATGGGGATCTTTTCAACTACAAAAGTAGTAGAAACTCCAGTTTCACTCTAATGTCCTTCTCAAAGGGGCAGCACTAACTTCAGCTGCTATTGATCCTCCTACGCCAGACCTATAGGTGTCTGCCTTAATCTTTGGCCACTCACTGGGCCAGTTGGCACCTCTAATGACTGTGCAATCTGCACCTGTGTCTACCAATCCTTCCAGTGGTGTGCCATTTCTACAGAGAGTGAGCATAGGCCTGTCAGCTGTAATTGCTGCAGTCTAAGATATTCCTGCATTCTACGGCTTGGAGTCAGAATCTGGGCAACTATCACCAGATTGCCTATTAGAAATCGGTATCAGCAAACCTGATGCTACTACTTCTCCTGGTTGATAAGTCACACATTGTCTACCCATATTAGTGTCTGGGATATTATCTACACATTCGCCAGTTTCCCACATCAGTATGTGGATGAACGTGATTTTGAAAGTACTCTCAGGAGATGAAATGGTCAAGCCTATGTCCCCGGAGGCAGGGGATCCCTAGGCTGGAGAGGAACAGATTTCACTTCTACAGGGGATATCTACAGGGGATAGCCCCAGCTGCATACCACTCTAAGCTCCCCAATTTTAATCCCTTTCTCCCATCAGATTGCTTCCTGGCTGATTGACTATGTAATCCCTTTCTCCCATCAGATTGCTTCTTGGCTGATTGGTCATGTCTGAGTACTGACATTCTAAAGACTCTCTGGGTGGAGCATTGGATGCCATCATGCCCCAAGGGGTTTTTTTTCCCTCCGGGTCTCTAAGGCATGGCCCAGCATCCCGTTTCCCCGAATCAATCTAAATTCTGTTGACCAAGGGAGCCTCTGTTGCCTTTTGGACATGGGCTTCTGGGTCTTGTTCTCCCACCCTGTTTTCTCACTCTATCTCTGTGCCAACACTGAGCCTTCAAATGCTCTACTTTACCACATTGAAAGCATTGATGAGTCTCTCTGGAAGTCCCTTGCCAAAAAAAAAAATTGTTTTCCCAAAATTGTTTGAATCTTGGGAAGTTTGCATCACAGCCTGGGGAGAAAAGGGATTTGTACCCACTGTGGCACAGCATCTCATGATCTCTTCTAAAGGAACATCCTGGTGTAGTCCTAGTATAATTCTACTATAAATCTCTTCAGCATTTTCTTTAGCATGTTGTCTTATCATCACTTCTGTTGCTGCATTTTCACCAATAGTTCGTATGAGAGCTTTCTGCAGACTTCCCTCTAAATCAGCCAAGGTTTCATTTGGCATATGTGTTACTTTGTGAAGCCTTCCCCTCTATCTTGCCTTCCTGGGAGGATGCCCATGTTTTCATAGCAGCAGCAGCAATTTGCTCATATGTGGTTATAGGGCAATTCATCTGTGCTAAAGCTAAAGGGTTGGCATAAGGACCTACACCTGTTAGGTGGTCACAGGTGATTGGTATATTAACTCCAGGTGGCCTCTTTCTTGTTGGGCTTGTATCCTACAGAGCTCACTATACTCAGAAAGTCACAACAAGTTTTGTCCAGGTTCTGAACTTGTCCTTAAGGGCTATAGATTTCCAGTCAGTAGGGATTAAAATTTCATAAGCTAAATTCTCAAATTCCATCTTAACATAAGATGATGTAGACCCATAAAGAGTGCAAGCCTTTTTCAGATCTTCGATAACTTCTAGATTAAAAGAAGTGTATCTTTTTTTATTGACCTGAAGAGTTAAGCTCTTCAATCATCAGATAAGTTTCTATTCTCAAATCAGCTGTATCCTGCCCTTTTTCTTGGGCTTTAAGTAGTGCTTTTTGTAATCAAGTCACAGGGGAGCATGGTTGCCAGGGGACAGTGCTGGTGATATCACTGCCCTTCCCACTCCTCCTCCTCCTTCCACCCAGAAAAGTGAAATTGATGGGGGTGGTCAAGAATCTGCTTGGGCGTAGGCTGAGATGAACCTGAGCTGTGAGAGTGAGAATCACCACATCCTTTAAGTACACTCAACTCTCCATCCCTTTCAGCGATTTTGTCAGTACCATCCTCCTTCTCCTCTTCTTTCTCTTCACACTTCCTTGTCTGGCCGTTATCCTTAAAATTTTTCTTTCTTTTTTTTTTTTTTTTTGAACTTCTGGGATTCTTTAAAGCCAATTGTATTATGTTGTATAGATAGAATGTTTCCTTAGAAATTGAATCAGAACCATTTTCATTGTAATATTCAATTAGTTTTTCTGCTAATTTCCACTTATCTGCCTCTAATTCATCTTCCTTGAAGAACCAACGGTATGTGCATTCTCACGTGGCCAAGAGTCCACCAATCTGCTCCCCCCAAGTTACAAGCAACCCTTACCTCTGGATTAACCTAAATATGCTTTCTATACCCATCCCTTGGGATGGGAGTGGGATACGAGGCTCTTTTCCTACTATTTCCCCTATTTCAGCCAGAAATCAAAAGTTCCTAGTTTAGCCCTTAACAGAGTTTCCTACTTTTCTATTTGAATACCAATCCTATTTCCAGGGCCCAAGTCGCAGGGACTTCTTCACTGAAATGACCATCGAGCTGCGTGCTGGTCCTTAGTCCATGTTGGCGCCAATATATGACATCTGCCTAGCTCTCTGGAGGTGCTCAGGATAAGTCAGAGTCAGGGTCAGTCAAAGTCCTTCGTCTGTAGAAGGAGAAGTGAAGGAGGCAGGCAAGCCCTAAAGGAGTCATCAAAGATGACTCCTGGACTCTGGAGTCTGAAACCTGAAGTCTTCTCTCCTCAGTGTGCTCTCCCAGACAGAGCCTGATCTCTCTCTCTCAGCCCTCCAATCCTTGCCTATGATTATCTCACCACCACACATCCAGCAAGAGCCAATGGTGAGGAGAGCCATCCCATAGCTAAGTATATGCTTATAGCACCATAATCTCACATTGAGTAGGTAATTAGCTTTATGTGCTCTGCTGTCTTAGATTCAAATACACCTTTTCAGAGTTGCAGCCCTCTACACTGACAGCTGCCGATTGAGCATTGGGATTAAGGACTTAGCTACCCTAATGATATTCAGGCCATCTAGTGGCAATTAATAACATTAGAAACCTTCAAAGGAATTGTCCCACTTTTTCTAGAACAATGCTTTTCAAACTTTAAACTTTTATATATTTTCAAGGGTGTTAAAATCTTTTGTGGATGTCAGCTACAACATTATTTGCCACATCAAGAATAAAACCCCCAAATTTCAAATATTTTTTATTCATTTTAAAAGAACAACAAACTCTTTACATGTTAATATGGCTTTTCAAATGAAAACAACAGCAACAATTATGTTTTCGAGAGCAAACCAAATCAAATAAATGGCATTTTGTTAGAAAATTTTGAAAGCCTTTTAAATGTCTTGGTTACAAAAAAATTAAAAAGTAAAGAACAGAAAGATCTTGGGTAATAGAAGACAAGCAGATTGTCATATCAGCTTCCGCATTTAATTTGCTGTGGTGTGTTGTTTTATTTGAAGTAAATGAAGAAAATCCAGCTTTGTATAGATTGGTAGGTTGGAAAATGGAGCAATATATTAATAGTCAAATAGTATCTAGGTATTATTATGAAAATAATTTTCACCACATGGCAACCCTGAAAGAGTCTAGAGGTACTCTAGACAACACTTTGAGAATTGCTATTCAAAAGTGGATCTTAAAAATTCAAACCTGTGAGTAGTGCTATATATACAAATATATATACACACATATATAAAACAACAGCATAAAATAATCACAAAATTCCCATTTCTTTTTGTCTTACACAAAGCCTGTGTCCAGGAAACAGCTGAAATGAAGACTTGGAATCATTCAACATAATGAGTACTTAAAATTAATCTTGATTCCAACTAATTTTTACTTGAGTACATGAAAATTTCCACATTTTTCTTTTGCCCGCCTAGACACAAACTGATATCTTTTAATTTGTGACACAAAAATCCTATATTGTCCATCTACCATAATTATATCCCCAACTTACCAATAATTGCTTTCTCCAAACACTACCATCATAACTTAACTAGAACACCATTGCTTATTAGGTTGCACATATTGTAACTCACAGTATTTTTTGTTTGAAGTTATAACCGAATATGATTTTTATTGGTTTTTTTTATTATAGCTTTTTATTTACAAGTTATATGCATGGGTAATTTTACAGCATTGACAATTGCCAAACCTTTTGTTCCAATTTTTCCTCTCCTTCCCCATTCCCTCCCCCAGATGGCAGGTTGACCAATACATGTTGAATAGGTTAAAGGATAAATCAAATACAATATAAGTATCCGTGTCCTAACAGTTATTTTGCTGTATAAATAGAGTCGGACTTTGAAATAGTGTACTATTAGCCTCTGAAGGAAATCAAAAATGCAGGTGGACCAAAAGAGAGGGATTGGGAATTCGTTGTAATGGTTCATAGTCATCTCCCAGAGTTCTTTTGCTGGGTGTAGCTGGTTCGATTCATTACTGCTCTATTGGAACTTATTTGTTTCATCTCATTGCTGGAGATGGCCAGGTCCATCAGAATTGATCATCATATAGTATTGTTATTGAAGTATATAGTGATCTCCTAGTCCCACTCATTTCACTCAGCATCAGTTCATGTAAGTCGCTCCAGGCCTTTCTGAAATTATCCTGCTGGTTATTTCTTACCGAACAATCATATTCCATAATGTTCATATACCACAATTTATTCAGCCATTCTCCAATTGATAGGCATCCACTCAGTTTTCAATTTCTGGCCATTACCAAGAGACCTGCCACAAACACTCTTGCACATACAGGTCCCTTTCCCTTCTTTAAGATTTCTTTGGGAGAAAGACTGCTGGATCAAAGGGTATGCACAATAACTGAGGATTTTTTTACGGGAAGAAAATTGCCAGGTTTTTCTGAAACTATAGTCCAGTCATTTTTTTATCATGTGCAACTCTTTGTGACCTTATTTCTTGGCAAAGAAACTGGAAGGGTTTGCCATTTCCTTCTCCAGCTCATTTCATAGATGAAGAAACTGAGGCAGAAAAGGTATAGGGAATTGGGCAGTGTCACAAAGCTTGTAAGTGTCTAAGTCCAGAGTTCAATTCAGGAAGATAATTCTTCATAGTTCAAGGGCTGGCACTTTATCCACTGAGCCACTTAGTTGCCCTTCCAAAATCATCCCTTTCATCATTTCTTACAGCACAATAGTATTTCATTAAAATCACATACCACAACTTGTCCAACTATTCCTCAATTGATGGGCATACCCTCAATTTCCACCACAAAAGAGCTGCTATAAAGAGTTTTTGTACATGTGGATCCTTTTAATTTTGCTTTGATCTCTTTAGGATGAAGACAGAGTCAGGTACAGTTTTACAATTCCAAATGTGGGCACACTTCCAAATTGCTCTCTAAATGATTGGACCAGTTCACAACTCCACCAACTGTCCTTAGTGTATTTTCCCACATCTCCACATTTATCATTTTCCTTTTGTGCTATGTTAACCAGTATGATGAATTGTTTTAATTTGCATTTCTGTTTTCAGCCCATTATTGATCACTTGCCTTTGTTGTTCAAGATCAAAAGGATCTGATTTATGCCATTCCAATACTTCCACATTATGGAATGTCCCTTAGTCTCTGCCAATTATCCCCTCCCCCCTCTTCCTAGCCACACTCATTTTATTTATGCAAATATTGAACTTTACATTGGAAAATTTTTCACTTTATCTTTTATGACACTCCTTCTTCTACTTGGTTGGGCATTGTTATCTTAGCTGTGGACTTAAAAGATATCTCCTTCCATCCTTCTCCTTTTGAATAAAATGATATTATGTTTTATATGTAGAAGGTGTATCCTTTAAAAGCTTAAAAGGGTCTAAAGTGAAAAATAATCATTGAAATCTAAATTTTTCCTGAACAACTTTTTTGCTACCTTTCCCAGTGAGTTGTGTTCTTTACTTATTGACCACTGGGCTGATATATTCTATTGACTCTGTATCTGATTTTTCCAGTCTGTTAAAACAACTCCACTTTGTTCACGCTGTAAACACCAATATAAAACAGTTTTGGATAATTAATGCATTGTGATAAAGTTTGAAATCTGGTCCTTGTTTATTTTACACTATTTTTTCCTTGGCATTATGGACTTTTTAAAAATTAAATTTGTCATGAAATTTCAAATCTTAATTTGCTATGGAAAATGCTATTATGTATATTTCTATAAAGTTAACCCTCAATAGTTTGATTGTGATAAGTATAAATTTTTTAATCGATTTACATAGTCCCATCATTTTAAGATAATGTGGAGAAATCAATGAAGACCCAGTCTCTGTCAATTACCTTGAACAAGTCATTGAATCTCTCCATACTCCTGAACAACTGTCTAAAAATATAAATAGCAAAACAGTGATTTACGTTCACTGATAAATAACTAACCTCATTGGGAACTCCATTTGTTAATTAAATCTTATTAACAGCCACCAAGACATCATTTTTTAAAAAATATTTTCAAGGTCAATCATGAACAATAAAGATATCTCCAGACATAGAGGTTTTCCTTTCTTTTCTCTGAGAATTTTATATTTGCATTTTTAGTTTTTTTCTGACTTGATCCTTTGAAGTCTACATATTGTATATCTTTTTGTAATCAATTTGAATAGAATTTCTCATTCCATTAAATTCATTCTGGTTTTTGTTAGTAGTGTTTGGAAATGTTTTAACTATTTTTTGGCCTAGTTTTTGTATAGACTTATTTAACTTGATTACTAATTTGGAGGTGCTGTAGGGTGTTCCAAAGCAAATTTTCATTCAAGGAGGGATAATTTTGTCTTTAGTTTTGCTTTGATTTTTTTTTTCTTATTGGTGGAGATAGTATTTTTTGAGTAAGAAATCTCCTTTCCCCTTGCAATCTATAATTGATATTTTCCATCAGAACAATTCTAAAGGTTTTTCATGGGATATAAGTGACACGTGACAAAGTATGATGTCATGTATAGTGCCATCCTTGGAATCTGACAGACCTAAGTTCAAAGCCCTCATGAAATATTTACTAACTGTGTACCAAGTGATTGCAGCCAAAATGTTCTCTGTCTATATCTTCCTTTACCTTGAGCATCAACTCCATTAATAACTTTTTCTCTGACACTTCCACTACAAAGGAAGAGGCCATTTTCCTTAGCCGATGAAAATAGAAATAAAACCAGGTATTTTTAATAAGAAAAAAACCAAGATGTATACACATTACAAAAACTGTAGGCATAAAGTATAAGAAACCTACATTTCTGTATTATGTGTATGTACATATGTGCATGATATGCATAGACTATGATGAAAAAATATATAACATTAAAGATGAAAGTGTCTTTTTAAACTGAAAACATAGTACAACTTCATCAGTAAGTATTAGATGCTTCCTATATGCTAGGCATTTTTTTTTGGGGGGAGGATAATCAAAACCACCATTTATTATAGATTATTATTATATTATAGTCATTAACTATTCTGTCCTGTGACCCTAATCTATTCCTCTAACCTACTTCTCTATTTCTTAGCCATTTCCAAATATTTTTGATGACTGTTCCTCTATCATCTAGTTTTAGATCTGGCACAGCTAGGCCACCTTCATTTGCAATTTTTTCATGAATTCTCTGGAACTTCTTGATCATTTTTTCTTCCAGATGAACATTGTTATGATTTTTTTCAAGATCTATAAAACAGCATCTAGGGAGGTTGATTGATACAGCATTAAAAATAGTAGATAAATTTAGGCAGTATTGTCATTTTTATTATATTGGCTCAACCTACCAGAGGGCACTTGATATTTTTCCAGTTGTTGAGATCTGACTCTATTTGTGTGGAAAGTCTTCTGTAATTGTGGTTATCTAGTTGCTGACTTTGCCTTGTCAGGTAGACTCCTAAATATTTTGTGTTATCAATGTTATTTTAAATGTAATTTCTCCATGTATCTCTTGCTGCTGGACGTTATAGGTAATATATAAAAATTGTGATGATTTCAGGGAATTTACTTTGTAGACTATGCTTTTTTCTCTTAATTTGCTTGTAGTACCACCCTTTATGTCTAAATCATGAACCCATTTGGACTTTATCTTGGTATAGTGTGTTAGGGATTGGCAAATGCCTACTTCCTGCCATATTATGTTCCAAGTTTCTCATTACCTAGGAATTCTTTGTAAAAGTTAGAAAAACAACAAATTTAAAATCCTCAATTAAAAAGATTTGGAAATTCTAGAAAAAAGAGTGATTAATCAAATGAATTAATTTTGAATTGGCAAATAAAACTAGAATTTGGTTTTAAATAAAAAATAAATAAAATAGATTATATATTTGCTCATAGGATTTTAAAAAGAGAAGAAAAAACCAAATTACTGGCATCAAAAATGAAAAGGAAGAATACACATCACTAATGAAGATGAAATCAAAGCTAGTATTAGGAATTGTTGTTTCAACTTAAGTGAAATGGAGTAATATTCACAAAGACAGAAACTTCCTAGGTTAACAGAAGAGGAAATGAGATATTTTCTATATTTTGGTAGAGAATATTTCTTAAATAGAATAAATCTATTTTTTATTTTATTTTATTTTATTTTATTATTGCTCTTTCTTTCCAAGATATAGGCATGGGTAATTTTTCAGCATTGACAGCTGCAAAACTTTTCTTTCCAATTTTCCCCCTCCTTCCCCCATCCCCTTCCCCACATGGCAGGTAAACCAATGAATCTTAAATATGTTAAAGTCTATGTTAAATACAGTTAACTCTATTTTTAGAAGATGAAATTGAATTGGCCTTAAAGAAGCTACTCAAGATATAAGCATCAGGATCAGATGGATTTGCTAAACATTCAAGATCAACTAATCCCAATGTTAAAAGGTTCTTTAGAATCATAGCAAAAAAAGGTGTAATGATCGTGTATTTAAAATCAGCCGGAGTCAGGAACTCAGGTTAAGGGAAAAATCTTCAGTCTTTATTCAAGTGAAGAGGTGAATAAAGATTGCGATAGCAAATATAGGCAAGAAAGATTGCAATAGCAATATGGGCAGCTGCGACAGGAAATCAGCTAACAGAGAGCAATGTGAGCTGAGCCAACTGTGCCAATGGCAATCCCAAAAGTCTCTCATTCCCCTTCCTTTTCCACTCCTCTGCCTTCACCCACTAAAATCGTCATTTCCTATACAACACATCAGGACTTGCACAAAGAGTGGGTGGGGGCCATTCTTTCTCCAAGATTATATATTAATAGGGTATAGTCCAATTACTATTTAGCCTCATGTGCTTGGGACCTCAGTGCATCAACTCAAGCCTCAGCCCAATACATCTCCTGCTTTCTTTTGTTTTAGAACACAGGTGATCATGCCATCCCTGACTCCTCAGGGAGGTCAGAGCCCCCAAGGGGAGGTGATCACATCCTCCCTGACTTCTCAGGAAAGGAGGTGAAAGCATCAAAAAGGAGGTGATCACGACCCCCCTGACTTCTCACAAAGGGAGGTGAAAGCACTAAAAAGGAGATAATCATGCCCTCCCTGACATCTCAGGAAGGGAGATGAAAAGCACCAAAGGGAAGTGGGGGTTGCTAGCAGGTTTCTGGGCTCAAGGGTCTTATTATGCACAAACCCATCAGCATGGTAAGTATTACACAAGCACATAGCAACAACGTAGAGGCTATTAGTGATGACTCTCCCCACAGTCAGTGCAGGCTTGATGTGGTGTAACAAACATGAATTATTCACCCATTTAACAGTATAACAAACAATATGAATCAACATTGTGTTGTAAAAGATTGCCAGAAGTCCTAGAAGAAGAGTATGTAAACAGCAGTCACACATACATCTTCTTCAGCAGCCAAGAGATAGTCCAAAACCAATCTATTGTCCATTGCTTCACATATCAGGGAATCCAATGATCCCCCCAAGTTTTTGAAGTCCAGCAAAAGTCTTTTTATGTCTTAGGGAATCCAATGATTCCAGCAGATTTTGAAGTCCTGTAACAGTCATATCATTTCTCAGAGAATCCAATGATTCCTGAGGGCTTTCAAGTCTTATGTCTCAAAGAATCCAATGATTCCTGAGAGATTTAAAGTCCTACAACAATCTAATGTCTCAGAGAATCCAATGATTTCTGAGGGTTTTGAAGTCCAATGATTTTCTATGTCCATGAGTCAAATGCCATAACTGCCACACTCTTTCAATGGTAAGTACAATCAGCAACAGAACCACCCGATGTTTCTTGGGTCTTCTCCTTTGTTTCAAGGGTCTGCTCCATCTCTCTGCGATGGACAAGGTGAATACGGCTCGTTGGCACCCCATCGAGCTCTGTGCTCTGGCGGAGCAGAAGGCATCTGATTCCTTCTCCACCTGTGGAGATACAAGCAAACCCTCTCCCCCAAGCAGTTAGCCTATCTGGTCCCTTCCATTCACCACTTTCTGGGTCTCTCCACATTACCTGGCGATTATCTAAAGGTAGTGGAGCTGCTCACACTGGACACTGCCCTTCCGGTGGGTTATAAAACCTGTCTGCCGGAGCCAGTGCATCTTTGTCAAAAATCAAGAAGTTAATAGTAGCTTCTTCCGGGGGCGGAGCCAAGATGGCGGAGCAGGCACACGACTCTTTAAGCTCCTCTTCTTCCCCTCATAACCAACTATTTAATCCAGCCTCAAAAATAGCTCTTCACTGCTTAAATTCATGAAGATGAGAAGCACTACAACTTACCAGCCGATCCGGAAGCTCGCCAGGAAAGGTTTGTCCTGAGGTGCCAGGAACAGACTAGCACAGGCAGCGAGAGGCTAGCATCCTGAGCAGACCAAGGGTGGGGGCGATCTCTGTGGCTAGAGAAGTTATAGAGATGACTCTGCTATAGGCTAACTGCTCTGTCTTGACTACAAAGCAGTAAACTGGCAGAGAAATTAATGCCTGAAACAAAGGGTCCTCTAAAAAATGCCAGAACCTAACGAGATCTGGCTGTAACCCCTTAAACCCGGAAGTGACTCAGGCAGACTTTACCGCAGCCCTTCGGCACATCCGGCAGTTCGGGGCTTTTGCAGGGGCAGTTACAAATCTGCACAGCACGGGGCAAAGCTTGGGCAGCCTCTGATCGGCAGAGTGGGGGGCTCGGCCTGGGGCAATAGAACCTTCCCAGCAGACTGTGCTTCGAGGCAGACCCTTCCCATCCCTGCAAATCCATTCACTGCTCAGCTGCTAATACCCACAGCCCCAGGGCAGGGTTTGGCTTGGGGCAGTGAAACTCTCACTGCTAAGTGTCTAGCCCCAGGGCAGTCGTTATCTCACAGAGCTGAGGTTCTTTGAAAGGCACTTTCCCAGCCTGGCCCTGCAGGCCTGAGTTACTTTCAGGTGGGGAACTCTTTCCCAGAGCATTCCAGTACCTCGCTGCTTTTTGTAGCTGGCTGGCAGGACAGCTCCCCATCCATATACCTTTCAATGCTCTGCAGAGGAAGCTGGTAACCTCCTGGCTCTGAAGGCAAACCTTACAGTCTTTAACAAAATGAGTAAAAAAATCAAAAGAACGATTGATAGTTTCTACACAGAAAAAGAACAGCTTTTCAACCCTGAAGAGACTAAGAGCAGTCTCCAGACAATTATTGGTCTCCAGTACAAAAGGCTCTCCTAGAAGAGACTAATAAAAACCTTAAAAGAGAACTAGAAGAGAAATGGGGAAAGGAAAGAGAAGCTATGCAAGAGAGCAACAACTTCCTAAAATGTGAATTGGAAAAGATAAAAAACTCCCAAGAAGTGCAGGGAAACAGAATTTGTGAATTGGAAAAAGAAAATAACTCACTAAAAAAAAAAAAATTAGTGAAATGGAAAAAAATTCCATAGAGCAAAACAACTCAATTGGACATATACAAAAAAGAAGTTAAAAAAGCTAATGAAGAAAATAACTCACTAAAAATCAGAACTGAACAAATAGAAATGACTGATTCATTGAGACATCAAGAATCAGTCCACCAAAACCAAAAAAATGAAAGGTTGGAAAAAAAATGTCAAATATTTACTTGGAAAAACAACAGACCTGGAAAATAGATCTAGGAGAGATAACCTGAGGATCATCGGACTACCAGAAAATTATGATGAAAAAAAGAGCCTAGATACTATTTTACAGGAAATCATCAAAGAGAACTACCCAGAAGTAATAGAACCAGAAGGGAAAATAGGCATTGAAAGAATTCATCGAACACCTTCTGAAAAAGACCCTAAAATAAAGACTCCGAGGAATATTGTGGCCAAACTTCAGAATTTTCTGACTAAAGAAAAAATTTTACAAGCAGCCAGGAAAAAACAGTTCAAATACCGAGGTGCCACAATAAGGGTCACACAAGATCTGGCTGCCTCAACATTAAAGGATCGAAGGGCCTGGAATCAGATATTCCGAAAGGCAAAAGAACTTGGAATGCAGCCAAGAATAAACTACCCAGCTAAGCTGAGTATTTCTTTCCACGGAAGAAGATGGACATTTAATGAAACAGAGGAATTCCATCTGTTTCTAAGGAAAAAACCAGACTTAAACAAAAAATGTGATCTCCAACAACAGGAATCAAGAGAAGTAGAAAAAGGAGAAACTAGACAACATAGTAAAGTAATAGAATACAGTTCAACCCAACTCCTCCTACAACTACTTCAACAAAGATGAGAAATTGAAGGATACACTGCAAGACTCAAGTGTTTCATTCAAGTCCTCTATCTTCAGAGTTGATGTTCTTTTCACTTGCTATTGTGCTTCCCATGGTCAGGCACATTGTAACATGCCCTTGACTCCTGTGCCTCCAAATCCTGTATTTGGAGTGACCAAATAAATATCTCCTCCCCAACCCACTCACAAAAAAAAAAAAAAAAAAAAAAAAAAAAAAAAAAAAAAAAAGAGGGAGAGAGAGAGAGAGAGAGAGAGAGAGAGCGAGCACAGGACCTGGAGTCAAGAAGAACTGAATTCAAATCTAGCCTCACATCCTGCCTAGCCCTGGACAAGTCATTTTACCTTTGACAAAGTGCATCCACTGGATCCACTAGGGAAGATCTCTGCCAAGAAAAGGCCAAATGAGTACAACAAGGGCTGGACAAGGCTGTCACAACTGAGCAACAACCAGAGAGAAGTTTTCCTGATGCCAGGACCAGCCTTCTAGCCACTGTGCCACCCAAAATGCCCTTATTAATATGCCTATTAGCAACCTTTGTGTTATATATGTTTATTTTAATGTGTGCCTATTAACACTTTTATGTTATATATTATGTGTTAATTTTAATATGTGCCTATTAACAATCTTTGTGTTATATGTTATATATTAATTTTAATATGTGCCTATTAACAATTTTGTATTATTTTAATTTTTAACATATGCCTATTAAAAATTTTTGTTTTATTAAAAAAAATTTTTTTAAAATGAAGTTGAAGAAAAAAAAAAGAAGTTAATAGTATAAAGAGCTAGATTTAGAAGCTCCCTAGGGTTACATGTGGCTCCCCCTTTCTTTTGTTTTTGGAGCAGCATCTTAATGTCTCTGTTTCTCCTCTCTACTATTGCCTGTCCTTGAGGATTAAAGGGTATGCCAGTGGTGTGTAAAATCTTATACTGTGCACAAAAGTGTGCAAAATGTTCGGAGGTGTATGCAGGACCATTGTCTGTTTTTATTTCTTGTGGAACACCCATAATTGTGAATGCTTGAATGAGGAATTCAGTGACCACTCGGGCTGTCTCTTTTGCTGCTGGTGTGGCAAAAGTGAATCCTGAAAAGGTGTCTACCACAACATGGATAAAAGACAGACGACCGAAAGATTTATAATGGGTCACATCCATTTGCCAGATTTCATTGGGTCTCAAACCACAAGGGTTCTTCCCTGGAGGCAGTGTAGGAGCGTGGAAAGGGAGGCAAGCTGTACAGCTTTTTACTATGCTCCTAGCTTCCTCTTTTGTAATCCCAAATTGTAAACGCAAAGCTCGAGCAGCCTGATGGTATTTAGAATGGGATTCCTGGGCCTCCTGAAATAAAGGCGTACTGGCTAACATAGTTAAAAGGCTATCTGCCTTTGAATTCCCATCAAAAATAGGGCCTGGGAGTCCACTATGTGAGTGGACATGCAAGATATAAATCTTACCTGGATGTTTTCTCACTTGCTCCTGAAGTTCCTTAAAGAGTTGATATATATTAGAAGCTGCAAATTTTATTTGGGCTGTGGCAATTCTTTGTACCACACCTACTGAATAGGCTGAATCAGATATTATATTTTTGTCGCCTGGGTAATAAGTGAGAGCTAACATGATCGCATATAATTTGTTCTGCTGAGTGGACTGAAAAGGAGTTCTGACTACTCTCTTTATCATTAAGTCATGAGAGTATACCGCGCAAATATTGTGTTTGGACGCATCTGTAAAGATAGTTGGTCCTTTAAGAGGAACTTTAGAAACTTTTTCTTCAAGAATCCATCGCCAATTATGTAAAAGTCTGGTTATCTTTAATGGAGACCCATGTGTAAAATTTGGAGCCATGGCTAATAAAATTTGCCACTCTGGGATGGTCTCACAACACACATTAATTTGTGTATTGGTGTAAAAGATGTATATCTTATCAGGTCTTGCTCCAGATAATTGTACTGCTCGCTTAATGGCCTTTAACAAAATTCTACCCACAAGCACTGGGTAAGGAGTAAGGCTTTGTTCTGGTTGTGCCGGGAGGTTCACCCACTCTATCACACTGTCTCCTTGATGAAGGACTGCTGTGGGTGCCTCTTGTGTGGCAAAAACTGATATTTCCAGGGGTTTTTGAGTGACTCTTTCAACCACATTGGATAAAGCCAGTTCAACTTCTCTCAAAGCCTCTTGAGCTTCTTTTGTAAGCTGGCGTGGTGAATTTAAAGCACTGTCTCCCCTTAAAATATCATATAATGGTTGTAACTGATAGGTAGTCAAGCCTAACACTGGTTGCATCCATTGGATATCTCCTATCAATTTCTGAAAATCATTTAAGGTGTTTAGCTTCTCTGTTCTTAAGGACAATTTTTGTACTGTAAGCACCTTAGGGTATACTTCATATCCTAAATATTGAAAAGGAGCATGTCTTTGAATTTTCTCTTCAGCTATGTATAATTTGTAGTATCTTAGTGTTTCTATCGTCTTTTGTAGACATGCTTCTAGCATTTGTTCCTCAGGTGCACATCCCAATATATCATCCATATAATGTAATAGCATAACTTTTGGAAATGCTTTTCTTATTGGAGCAAGAGCAGCAGCAACATACATTTGACACATAGTGGGGCTGTTTTTCATTCCCTGTGGCAAAACTGTCCATTCCTATCTTTTATAAGGCTCAGCTAAGTTAACGCTGGGCACTGAAAAGGCAAATCTTTTCATATCCTCCTTATCCAGAGGGATAGAATAGAAACAATCCTTAATATCGATGACCCAAAGAGGCCACTCTCTAGGCAATTGAGTAGGAGATGGAAGTCCAGGCTGAAGAGTTCCTATAGTTTCCATCTGTTCATTCACTTTTCTTAAATCAGTGAGCATCCTCCATTTTCCCGATTTCTTTTTTACAACGAACACTGGGGAATTCCAAGGACTAAGAGAAGGTTGTAAATGCCCTTGTTCAAGCTGCTCCTGTACTATATCTAATAAGGCCTGAATTTTATCGCTACTTAAGGGCCACTGTTCTACCCACACTGGTGTATCAGTTTTCCATTGGATAGGAACAGGTGAAAGTGTTGGCAGGCCTTCAACAGCAGCCCTGCTTAAAAAACCGAAGCACTCATTTTTAACCCCAATTGTTGTAAAATGTCTCTTCCCCACAGATTGATGGGGATTTTTTCAACTATAAAGGGAGTAAAAACTCCTGTTTTGCCTTCAAAAGTCCATCTCATAGGGGCAGCACTAACTTCAGCTGCTATTGATCCTCCTACTCCAGACATATAGGTATCTGCTTTAATCTTTGGCCAGTGACTGGGCCAACTGGCACCTCTAATAACTGTATGATCTGCACCTGTGTCTACCAATCCTTCCAATGGTAGGCCATTTATATAGATCGTGAGCATAGGTCGGTCAGCTGTTACAGCTGCTGTCTAGTATATTTCTGGATTTTGTGGTTTAGAGTCAGAATCTGGGTGACTATCACCAGGTTGCTTATTAGGATTCTGTATGAGTAAACCTGATGCTACTACTTCTCCTGGGTGATAAGTCACACATTGTCTACCTGTATTAGTGACTGGGATATTATCTACACATTCCCCAGTTTCCCACATCAGTGTGTGGATGGACACTGTTTTGTACGTACAAAAAGGAGGTGAAATGGTCAAGCCTACTGTGCCTGGAGGTAAGGGATTCATAGGCTGGATAGGAACAGATTTCACCTCTCCAGGGGGTATCTCAGTTGTCCCAGCTGCATACAGCTCTATTCTCCCTAATTGTAATTTCTTTCTGCCATCAGGTTGCTTCCTGGCTGGTTGACTGTGTAATCCCCTTCTCCCATCATATGGATTTCTGGCTGATTGATCATGTCTGGGTACTGAACTTCTAGGCACTCTCTGGGTGCACCATTGGCTGCCATCATGCCCCAAGTGTTTTTTGCCTGGGGCCCTGGGGCTGGGCCCCTCATCCCATTTCCCTGAATTTGTCTACATTCTGAGGCCCAATGGAATCCTCTGTTGCATTTTGGACATGGGGTATTGGGTCTTGTTCTCCCACCCTGTTTTCCCATTCTATCTCTATACCAACATTGAGCTTTCAGATGTCCTACTTTTCCACACTGAAAGCATCTATGAGTCTCTCTGGAAGTCCCTTTCCAGGAGGGACTCTGTCTTCTCATGTTTGGATTTTGGGAAGTCTGCACCATAGCCTGGTTATAAAAGGCACCTGTGCCCACTGTAGCACAGCGTCTTATGAGCTCCTCTAAAGGAGCATCCTTGTGCAGTCCTAGTATAATTCTTCTGCAAACCTCATTAGCATTTTCCTTAGCAAGTTGCCTTATCAAAATGTCTGTTATTGTATTTTCTCCATTTGTTCTTGTGATAGCTGTCTGCAAGCGTCCCACAAAGTCAGCAAAGGGTTCATTTGGCCCTTGTGTTATTTTTGTGAAGGCCCCCCCTTTTTCATCTTTATTGTGGAGAGAAGCCCACGCTTTGATAGCATTAGCAGCAATTTGCTGATATGCTGCTACAGAATAATTAATTTGTACTGCAACATCTGCATAAGGACCTACATCTGTTAGTACACAGGTGATTGCAGTATGAACTCCACTTTGACTATTTTGTTGGGCTTGTATCCTACAGAGCTCACTATATACAGAAAGCCACAAGTAGTTCTGTCCAGGTTCTAGGCATATCCTTGCTATAGATTTCCAGTCATTAGGGGTCAAGATTTCAAAAGACAAATTTTGTAATAGCATCTTAGCATAAGCTGATGTAGCCCCATAAAGAGTGCAAGCTTTTTTCAGGTCTTTGAGGATTTCTATATCAAAAGGTGAATATCTTCTACTTTCTTGACCTGAAGAATTAAACTGTTGAATAACGGGGAAAATGTGGTGTTGAAATTCCAATACATTTCTCCCTTCCTCTTTGGCCTTAATTAGTCCCTTTTGCAATCTACTCAAAGGAGCAGCTGGATGCTGGCGGGGAGGTGCTGGTGCTGTCACTCACCCCCCCCCCATTACCCCTCCTCCCTCCATCCCGGAGGGTGGAGTTGATGGAGGAGAGTCAATTACCTGCTCCTTAGGTGGGGCTGAAGCTGCCTCAGATTCACCCCGCCCTTGAGCCTCACTAAAGTCTCCATGTCCTGTGGGGATATGGCCATTAATCTGTTCGTTGTCTTCCTCCTTTATCTCAGGCTTCCCCATTTGGCTATTCCTAGAATTTTTACCTTTTCTCCTAGAACTTATACGGTATCTTAAGGTCAGCTGTATCATATTGTATAAATAGAATACCTCGATGGAAACTGAATGAGGACCGTTTTCATTGTTATATGCAGAGAGCTGTTGACCAACCAATGCCCAGTTATCTAGAGAGATTTGCTCTTCCTCTAAAAACCAAGGGGAGGTGCGTTTTAATGTACCAAGAAGTCTAGCTGCCTGTACCCAAGTTACAAGTAGCCCTTGATCTTCTATCAACTTAAGCAGGCTTTCTACAGCACCACTCCTGGGTGGGGCTGGGGTTGGGGGGGTTGGGATAGGGGATGGAGAATCTTTACCTAGGATCTGTCCCATTTCAGCCAAAAAGGTTACTAATTTAGTCCTAAGAAAATAAGTTCCCTGTTTGTCTTATACTCACCTAAGTTCCTGGTCACTGGAGACTTCTTCAGTGAAAGTAGGATCCTTGGGCCCCACGTTGGGCGCCAATTGTAATGATCGCATATTTAAAATCAGCTGGAGTCAGGAACTCAGGTTAAGGGCAAAATCTTCAGTCTTTATTCAAGTGAAGAGGTGAATAAAGATTGCGATAGCAAATATAGGCAAGAAAGATTGCAATAGCAATATGGGCAGCTGCGACAGGAAATCAGCTAACAGAGAGCAATGTGAGCTGAGCCAACCATCGCAATGGCAATCCCAAAAGTCTCTCCTTCCCCTTCTTTTTCCACTCCCCTGCCTCCACCCACCAAAATCGTCATTTCCTATACAACATATCAGGACTTGCACAAAGAGTGGGTGGGGGCCATTCTTTCTCCAAGATTATATATTAATAGGGTATAGTCCAATTACTATTTAGCCTCATGTGCTTGGGACCTCAGTGCATCAACTCAAGCCTCAGCCCAATACATCTCCCGCTTTCTTTTGTTTTAGAACACAGGTGATCATGCCATCCCTGACTCCTCAGGGAGGTCAGAGCCCCCAAGGGGAGGTGATCACATCCTCCCTGACTTCTCAGGAAAGGAGATGAAAGCACCAAAAAGGAGGTGATCACGACCCCCCTGACTTCTCACAAAGGGAGGTGAAAGCACTAAAAAGGAGATAATCATGCCCTCCCTGACATCTCAGGAAGGGAGATGAAAAGCACCAAAGGGAAGTGGGGGTTGCTAGCAGGTTTCTGGGCTCAAGGGTCTTATTATGCACAAACCCATCAGCATGGTAAGTATTACACAAGCACATAGCAACAACGTAGAGGCTATTAGTGATGACTCTCCCCACAGTCAGTGCAGGCTTGATGTGGTGTAACAAACATGAATTATTCACCCATTTAACAGTATAACAAACAATATGAATCAACATTGTGTTGTAAAAGATTGCCAGAAGTCCTAGAAGAAGAGTATGTAAACAGCAGTCACACATACATCTTCTTCAGCAGCCAAGAGATAGTCCAAAACCAATCTATTGTCCATTGCTTCACATATCAGGGAATCCAATGATCCCCCCAAGTTTTTGAAGTCCAGCAAAAGTCTTTTTATGTCTTAGGGAATCCAATGATTCCAGCAGATTTTGAAGTCCTGTAACAGTCATATCATTTCTCAGAGAATCCAATGATTCCTGAGGGCTTTCAAGTCTTATGTCTCAAAGAATCCAATGATTCCTGAGAGATTTAAAGTCCTACAACAATCTAATGTCTCAGAGAATCCAATGATTTCTGAGGGTTTTGAAGTCCAATGATTTTCTATGTCCATGAGTCAAATGCCATAACTGCCACACTCTTTCAATGGTAAGCACAATCAGCAACAGAACCACCCGATGTTTCTTGGGTCTTCTCCTTTGTTTCAAGGGTCTGCTCCATCTCTCTGCGATGAACAAGGTGAATACGGCTCGTTGGCACCCCATCGAGCTCTGTGCTCTGGCGGAGCAGAAGGCATCTGATTCCTTCTCCACCTGTGGAGATACAAGCAAACCCTCTCCCCCAAGCAGTTAGCCTATCTGGTCCCTTCCATTCACCACTTTCTGGGTCTCTCCACATTACCTGGCGATTATCTAAAGGTAGTGGAGCTGCTCACACTGGACACTGCCCTTCCGGTGGGTTATAAAACCTGTCTGCCGGAGCCAGTGCATCTTTGTCAAAAATCAAGAAGTTAATAGTAGCTTCTTCCGGGGGCGGAGCCAAGATGGCGGAGCAGGCACACGACTCTCTAAGCTCCTCTCCTTCCCCTCATAACCAACTATTTAATCCAGCCTCAAAAATAGCTCTTCACTGCTTAAATTCATGAAGATGAGAAGCACTACAACTTACCAGCCGATCCGGAAGCTCGCCAGGAAAGGTTTGTCCTGAGGGGCCAGGAACAGACTAGCACAGGCAGCGAGAGGCTAGCATCCTGAGCAGACCAAGGGTGGGGGTGATCTCTGTGGCTAGAGAAGTTATAGAGATGACTCTGCTATAGGCTAACTGCTCTGTCTTGACTACAAAGCAGTAAACTGGCAGAGAAATTAATGCCTGAAACAAAGGGTCCTCTAAAAAATGCCAGAACCTAACGAGATCTGGCTGTAACCCCTTAAACCCGGAAGTGACTCAGGCAGACTTTACCGCAGCCCTTCGGCCACATCCGGCAGTTCGGGGCTTTTGCAGGGGCAGTTACAAATCTGCACAGCACGGGGCAAAGCTTGGGCAGCCTCTGATCGGCAGAGTGGGGGGCTCGGCCTGGGGCAATAGAACCTTCCCAGCAGACTGTGCTTCGAGGCAGACCCTTCCCATCCCTGCAAATCCATTCACTGCTCAGCTGCTAATACCCACAGCCCCAGGGCAGGGTTTGGCTTGGGGCAGTGAAACTCTCACTGCTAAGTGTCTAGCCCCAGGGCAGTCGTTATCTCACAGAGCTGAGGTTCTTTGAAAGGCACTTTCCCAGCCTGGCCCTGCAGGCCTGAGTTACTTTCAGGTGGGGAACTCTTTCCCAGAGCATTCCAGTACCTCGCTGCTTTTTGTAGCTGGCTGGCAGGACAGCTCCCCATCCATATACCTTTCAATGCTCTGCAGAGGAAGCTGGTAACCTCCTGGCTCTGAAGGCAAACCTTACAGTCTTTAACAAAATGAGTAAAAAAATCAAAAGAACGATTGATAGTTTCTACACAGAAAAAGAACAGCTTTTCAACCCTGAAGAGACTAAGAGCAGACAGTCTCCAGACAATTATTGGTCTCCAGTACAAAAGGCTCTCCTAGAAAAGACTATTAAAACCTTAAAAGAGAACTAGAAGAGAAATGGGGAAAGGAAAGAGAAGCTATGCAAGAGAGCAACAACTTCCTAAAATGTGAATTGGAAAAGATAAAAAACTCCCAAGAAGTGCAGGGAAACAGAATTTGTGAATTGGAAAAAGAAAATAACTCACTAAAAAAAAAAAAATTAGTGAAATGGAAAAAAATTCCATAGAGCAAAACAACTCAATTGGACATATACAAAAAAGAAGTTAAAAAAGCTAATGAAAAAAATAACTCACTAAAAATCAGAACTGAACAAATAGAAATGACTGATTCATTGAGACATCAAGAATCAGTCCACCAAAACCAAAAAAAATGAAAGATTGGAAAAAAATGTCAAATATTTACTTGGAAAAACAACAGACCTGGAAAATAGATCTAGGAGAGATAACCTGAGGATCATCGGACTACCAGAAAATTATGATGAAAAAAAGAGCCTAGATACTATTTTACAGGAAATCATCAAAGAGAACTACCCAGAAGTAATAGAACCAGAAGGGAAAATAGGCATTGAAAGAATTCATCGAACACCTTCTGAAAAAGACCCTAAAGTAAAGACTCCGAGGAATATTGTGGCCAAACTTCAGAATTTTCTGACTAAAGAAAAAATTTTACAAGCAGCCAGGAAAAAACAGTTCAAATACCGAGGTGCCACAATAAGGGTCACACAAGATCTGGCTGCCTCAACATTAAAGGATCGAAGGGCCTGGAATCAGATATTCCGAAAGGCAAAAGAACTTGGAATGCAGCCAAGATAAACTACCCAGCTAAGCTGAGTATTTCTTTCCACGGAAGAAGATGGACATTTAATGAAACAGAGGAATTCCATCTGTTTCTAAGGAAAAAACCAGACTTAAACAAAAAATGTGATCTCCAACAACAGGAATCAAGAGAAGTAGAAAAAGGAGAAACTAGACAACATAGTAAAGTAATAGAATACAGTTCAACCCAACTCCTCCTACAACTACTTCAACAAAGATGAGAAATTGAAGGATACACTGCAAGACTCAAGTGTTTCATTCAAGTCCTCTATCTTCAGAGTTGATGTTCTTTTCACTTGCTATTGTGCTTCCCATGGTCAGGCACATTGTAACATGCCCTTGACTCCTGTGCCTCCAAATCCTGTATTTGGAGTGACCAAATAAATATCTCCTCCCCAACCCACTCACAAAAAAAAAAAAAAAAAAAAAAAAGAGGGAGAGAGAGAGAGAGAGAGAGAGAGAGAGCGAGCACAGGACCTGGAGTCAAGAAGAACTGAATTCAAATCTAGCCTCACATCCTGCCTAGCCCTGGACAAGTCATTTTACCTTTGACAAAGTGCATCCACTGGATCCACTAGGGAAGATCTCTGCCAAGAAAAGGCCAAATGAGTACAACAAGGGCTGGACAAGGCTGTCACAACTGAGCAACAACCAGAGAGAAGTTTTCCTGATGCCAGGACCAGCCTTCTAGCCACTGTGCCACCCAAAATGCCCTTATTAATATGCCTATTAGCAACCTTTGTGTTATATATGTTTATTTTAATGTGTGCCTATTAACACTTTTATGTTATATATTATGTGTTAATTTTAATATGTGCCTATTAACAATCTTTGTGTTATATGTTATATATTAATTTTAATATGTGCCTATTAACAATTTTGTATTATCTTAATTTTTAACATATGCCTATTAAAAATTTTTGTTTTATTAAAAAAAATTTTTTTAAAATGAAGTTGAAGAAAAAAAAAAAGAAGTTAATAGTATAAAGAGCTAGATTTAGAAGCTCCCTAGGGTTACATGTGGCTCCCCCTTTCTTTTGTTTTTGGAGCAGCTTCTTAATGTCTCTGTTTCTCCTCTCTACTATTGCCTGTCCTTGAGGATTAAAGGGTATGCCAGTGGTGTGTAAAATCTTATACTGTGCACAAAAGTGTGCAAAATGTTTGGAGGTGTATGCAGGACCATTGTCTGTTTTTATTTCTTGTGGAACACCCATAATGTGAATGCTTGAATGAGGAATTCAGTGACCACTCGGGCTGTCTCTTTTGCTGCTGGTGTGGCAAAAGTGAATCCTGAAAAGGTGTCTACCACAACATGGATAAAAGACAGACGACCGAAAGATTTATAATGGGTCACATCCATTTGCCAGATTTCATTGGGTCTCAAACCACAAGGGTTCTTCCCTGGAGGCAGTGTAGGAGCGTGGAAAGGGAGGCAAGCTGTACAGCTTTTTACTATGCTCCTAGCTTCCTCTTTTGTAATCCCAAATTGTAAACGCAAAGCTCGAGCAGCCTGATGGTATTTAGAATGGGATTCCTGGGCCTCCTGAAATAAAGGCGTACTGGCTAACATAGTTAAAAGGCTATCTGCCTTTGAATTCCCATCAAAAATAGGGCCTGGGAGTCCACTATGTGAGTGGACATGCAAGATATAAATCTTACCTGGATGTTTTCTCACTTGCTCCTGAAGTTCCTTAAAGAGTTGATATATATTAGAAGCTGCAAATTTTATTTGGGCTGTGGCAATTCTTTGTACCACACCTACTGAATAGGCTGAATCAGATATTATATTTTTGTCGCCTGGGTAATAAGTGAGAGCTAACATGATCGCATATAATTTGTTCTGCTGAGTGGACTGAAAAGGAGTTCTGACTACTCTCTTTATCATTAAGTCATGAGAGTATACCGCGCAAATATTGTGTTTGGACGCATCTGTAAAGATAGTTGGTCCTTTAAGAGGAACTTTAGAAACTTTTTCTTCAAGAATCCATCGCCAATTATGTAAAAGTCTGGTTATCTTTAATGGAGACCCATGTGTAAAATTTGGAGCCATGGCTAATAAAATTTGCCACTCTGGGATGGTCTCACAACACACATTAATTTGTGTATTGGTGTAAAAGATGTATATCTTATCAGGTCTTGCTCCAGATAATTGTACTGCTCGCTTAATGGCCTTTAACAAAATTCTAGCCACAAGCACTGGGTAAGGAGTAAGGCTTTGTTCTGGTTGTGCCGGGAGGTTCACCCACTCTATCACACTGTCTCCTTGATGAAGGACTGCTGTGGGTGCCTCTTGTGTGGCAAAAACTGATATTTCCAGGGGTTTTTGAGTGACTCTTTCAACCACATTGGATAAAGCCAGTTCAACTTCTCTCAAAGCCTCTTGAGCTTCTTTTGTAAGCTGGCGTGGTGAATTTAAAGCACTGTCTCCCCTTAAAATATCATATAATGGTTGTAACTGATAGGTAGTCAAGCCTAACACTGGTTGCATCCATTGGATATCTCCTATCAATTTCTGAAAATCATTTAAGGTGTTTAGCTTCTCTGTTCTTAAGGACAATTTTTGTACTGTAAGCACCTTAGGGTATACTTCATATCCTAAATATTGAAAAGGAGCATGTCTTTGAATTTTCTCTTCAGCTATGTATAATTTGTAGTATCTTAGTGTTTCTATCGTCTTTTGTAGACATGCTTCTAGCATTTGTTCCTCAGGTGCACATCCCAATATATCATCCATATAATGTAATAGCATAACTTTTGGAAATGCTTTTCTTATTGGAGCAAGAGCAGCAGCAACATACATTTGACACATAGTGGGGCTGTTTTTCATTCCCTGTGGCAAAACTGTCCATTCCTATCTTTTATAAGGCTCAGCTAAGTTAACGCTGGGCACTGAAAAGGCAAATCTTTTCATATCCTCCTTATCCAGAGGGATAGAATAGAAACAATCCTTAATATCGATGACCCAAAGAGGCCACTCTCTAGGCAATTGAGTAGGAGATGGAAGTCCAGGCTGAAGAGTTCCTATAGTTTCCATCTGTTCATTCACTTTTCTTAAATCAGTGAGCATCCTCCATTTTCCCGATTTCTTTTTTACAACGAACACTGGGGAATTCCAAGGACTAAGAGAAGGTTGTAAATGCCCTTGTTCAAGCTGCTCCTGTACTATATCTAATAAGGCCTGAATTTTATCGCTACTTAAGGGCCACTGTTCTACCCACACTGGTGTATCAGTTTTCCATTGGATAGGAACAGGTGAAAGTGTTGGCAGGCCTTCAACAGCAGCCCTGCTTAAAAAACCGAAGCACTCATTTTTAACCCCAATTGTTGTAAAATGTCTCTTCCCCACAGATTGATGGGGATTTTTTCAACTATAAAGGGAGTAAAAACTCCTGTTTTGCCTTCAAAAGTCCATCTCATAGGGGCAGCACTAACTTCAGCTGCTATTGATCCTCCTACTCCAGACATATAGGTATCTGCTTTAATCTTTGGCCAGTGACTGGGCCAACTGGCACCTCTAATAACTGTATGATCTGCACCTGTGTCTACCAATCCTTCCAATGGTAGGCCATTTATATAGATCGTGAGCATAGGTCGGTCAGCTGTTACAGCTGCTGTCTAGTATATTTCTGGATTTTGTGGTTTAGAGTCAGAATCTGGGTGACTATCACCAGGTTGCTTATTAGGATTCTGTATGAGTAAACCTGATGCTACTACTTCTCCTGGGTGATAAGTCACACATTGTCTACCTGTATTAGTGACTGGGATATTATCTACACATTCCCCAGTTTCCCACATCAGTGTGTGGATGGACACTGTTTTGTACGTACAAAAAGGAGGTGAAATGGTCAAGCCTACTGTGCCTGGAGGTAAGGGATTCATAGGCTGGATAGGAACAGATTTCACCTCTCCAGGGGGTATCTCAGTTGTCCCAGCTGCATACAGCTCTATTCTCCCTAATTGTAATTTCTTTCTGCCATCAGGTTGCTTCCTGGCTGGTTGACTGTGTAATCCCCTTCTCCCATCATATGGATTTCTGGCTGATTGATCATGTCTGGGTACTGAACTTCTAGGCACTCTCTGGGTGCACCATTGGCTGCCATCATGCCCCAAGTGTTTTTTGCCTGGGGCCCTGGGGCTGGGCCCCTCATCCCATTTCCCTGAATCTGTCTACATTCTGAGGCCCAATGGAATCCTCTGTTGCATTTTGGACATGGGGTATTGGGTCTTGTTCTCCCACCCTGTTTTCCCATTCTATCTCTATACCAACATTGAGCTTTCAGATGTCCTACTTTTCCACACTGAAAGCATCTACGAGTCTCTCTGGAAGTCCCTTTCCAGGAGGGACTCTGTCTTCTCATGTTTGGATTTTGGGAAGTCTGCACCATAGCCTGGTTATAAAAGGCACCTGTGCCCACTGTAGCACAGCATCTTATGAGCTCCTCTAAAGGAGCATCCTTGTGCAGTCCTAGTATAATTCTTCTGCAAACCTCATTAGCATTTTCCTTAGCAAGTTGCCTTATCAAAATGTCTGTTATTGTATTTTCTCCATTTGTTCTTGTGATAGCTGTCTGCAAGCGTCCCACAAAGTCAGCAAAGGGTTCATTTGGCCCTTGTGTTATTTTTGTGAAGGCCCCCCCTTTTTCATCTTTATTGTGGAGAGAAGCCCACGCTTTGATAGCATTAGCAGCAATTTGCTGATATGCTGCTACAGAATAATTAATTTGTACTGCAACATCTGCATAAGGACCTACATCTGTTAGTACACAGGTGATTGCAGTATGAACTCCACTTTGACTATTTTGTTGGGCTTGTATCCTACAGAGCTCACTATATACAGAAAGCCACAAGTAGTTCTGTCCAGGTTCTAGGCATATCCTTGCTATAGATTTCCAGTCATTAGGGGTCAAGATTTCAAAAGACAAATTTTGTAATAGCATCTTAGCATAAGCTGATGTAGCCCCATAAAGAGTGCAAGCTTTTTTCAGGTCTTTGAGGATTTCTATATCAAAAGGTGAATATCTTCTACTTTCTTGACCTGAAGAATTAAACTGTTGAATAACGGGGAAAATGTGGTGTTGAAATTCCAATACATTTCTCCCTTCCTCTTTGGCCTTAATTAGTCCCTTTTGCAATCTACTCAAAGGAGCAGCTGGATGCTGGCGGGGAGGTGCTGGTGCTGTCACTCACCCCCCCCCCCCCATTACCCCTCCTCCCTCCATCCCGGAGGGTGGAGTTGATGGAGGAGAGTCAATTACCTGCTCCTTAGGTGGGGCTGAAGCTGCCTCAGATTCACCCCGCCCTTGAGCCTCACTAAAGTCTCCATGTCCTGTGGGGATATGGCCATTAATCTGTTCTTTGTCTTCCTCCTTTATCTCAGGCTTCCCCATTTGGCTATTCCTAGAATTTTTACCTTTTCTCCTAGAACTTATACGGTATCTTAAGGCCAGCTGTATCATATTGTATAAATAGAATACCTCGATGGAAACTGAATGAGGACCGTTTTCATTGTTATATGCAGAGAGCTGTTGACCAACCAATGCCCAGTTATCTAGAGAGATTTGCTCTTCCTCTAAAAACCAAGGGGAGGTGCGTTTTAATGTACCAAGAAGTCTAGCTGCCTGTACCCAAGTTACAAGTAGCCCTTGATCTTCTATCAACTTAAGCAGGCTTTCTACAGCACCACTCCTGGGTGGGGCTGGGGTTGGGGGGGTTGGGATAGGGGATGGAGAATCTTTACCTAGGATCTGTCCCATTTCAGCCAAAAAGGTTACTAATTTAGTCCTAAGAAAATAAGTTCCCTGTTTGTCTTATACTCACCTAAGTTCCTGGTCACTGGAGACTTCTTCAGTGAAAGTAGGATCCTTGGGCCCCACGTTGGGCGCCAATTGTAATGATCGCATATTTAAAATCAGCTGGAGTCAGGAACTCAGGTTAAGGGCAAAATCTTCAGTCTTTATTCAAGTGAAGAGGTGAATAAAGATTGCGATAGCAAATATAGGCAAGAAAGATTGCAATAGCAATATGGGCAGCTGCGACAGGAAATCAGCTAACAGAGAGCAATGTGAGCTGAGCCAACCATCGCAATGGCAATCCCAAAAGTCTCTCCTTCCCCTTCTTTTTCCACTCCCCTGCCTCCACCCACCAAAATCGTCATTTCCTATACAACATATCAGGACTTGCACAAAGAGTGGGTGGGGGCCATTCTTTCTCCAAGATTATATATTAATAGAGTATGGTCCAATTACTATTTAGCCTCATGTGCTTGGGACCTCAGTGCATCAACTCAAGCCTCAGCCCATTACAAAAAGGAAAGGTACGAAAGAGTTTTTTTTTTTTTTTTTTTTTTTTTTTTTTAGGAAACAACTGAGTTATTGATACCCAACCAGGAAAAATAAAAAGAAGAAAGAAAGTTACAGACAAATTTCACTCATGAATATGGATGGGGAAATTCTAAATAAAATGTTAGTCAGGCAACTATACTATATACCAAAGATTATAAGTTGTGATCAAATGGAATTAAATAAGGATTACAGGGATGGTTTAATATAAGAACAATTAAAAATAATTGATTATGACAACAATAAAAGGAATAAAAATCATATGACTGTATCAACAGATGGAGAAAAGTTTTTTGACAAAATATAGCACTCATTCCTTTTAAAACATTTGTAAGCATAAGTACACAGAGAGGAAAGAACTTAGAAAAGAATCTAAAAATCAGATGAGAAACATTGAAGGAAAATTAAAAAATAAAATAAAAACCATTCAAGAAAAATGGGAAGATAATTTTGTCAAAGTAAAGCAACTATCAAAGGCAATACAGGCTCTTAAAGATGAAAGTAACTCTCTGAAAATGAGAACTGGGCAGAAAGAAGGCAGTGAAGCTACAAGAGCCCAAGAAATAACAAAACATTATAAAGAATGAAAAAAGAAAACATAATGTGAAACAGCTTATAAGAAAAAGGGCATATCTGGAGAACAGATCAAGAAAAGAAAATATAAGAATATGGCATTGCCTGAAAGTCCTGAGCAGAAAAAGGACTTTGACACGATAATGCAGGGGTGGGGGTGGGAGGAATCCAAGAAAATGATCCTGGAGTAATAGAACCTCAGGAGAAAGCAGAAATAGAAACAATTCACCCATCACCACCTCCAGGAGATCCTTTGTGAAAACACATAGGAACATTGTTACCAAATTTTGAAAATCTCAGATCAAAGAGAAAATTTTGGAAGAAACAAGAAAAAAACCAATGGAAAGAAGCTAGAGCTACAATTAGAATGGTACGGTCCTAATGAGCAGCCCCAATAAAAGCCCCCAGGTGCTGGAATCATATCTACCGGCAATCAAAAGAAACAAGCCTGCGGCCAGAAATCATCCTCTAGAGCAAAATTATCTCTAATATCGAAATAGAGAGAAATCGAGATTCAACGAAATTGCAGCTTTTCAAGGCTTTTTCTCGATAGTGGGCACAGCCCAGGGCCATGGAGAGGGTGACTAGGACCTGGAGAGGGAGGCTGGGGGGTAGGGGTGCTGAATGAGCTTGCGGGCTGACGTCACCCAATCCAGTGCAGCCCCGGCCCTGGCCTCCCTATAAAAGGAGGAGGGCTGCTGGGCCCGCTACCTGCCAGAGCGAGTTCCACAGCGCCCAGAGCGGACGTACCCAGGCTTGCTCTCTCGGCATTGCGCTATTTGGGTGTTTCAAGCCCGGAGTACCAGAAAAGTCAACTTGTAGAATTTCTGGGTGAGTAGCGGGGACGCCCCCCCCTTGGTAGCTAGATCGCTTGGGGAGCTTTCTGTGCCTGCTCTTCCCATCCTGGGGGAGCACTCTTCAGCCCAACCCAGCCAGGAAGCCTCCAGCCTTCTCGGCCCGCGCCACCCTAGCCACTGTAGCCCCGGCGCTCTCCCTTAGCCTGTTGTTTCTTGCCCTGGGGAGGGTGAGCCGGGAACCTAAGGCCCGAGGGAAGGCTGAGAGGGAGGCGGGAGACATGGAACCCACGCCATCCGAGCCTAGGGAGAAAACAGCATCTCAGTGGGACTTAGAAGGGCTCGGCTTGGGAATTCGCCGCCACGGAGGCCAGGGCCAAGCCCTGCTCGCCAACGCGGCAGCTTCCCCGGCGTGGATGCCCTGGGCTTCCTGGAGCCCCGCGGGAGCACCAGAGCCTGGATGCCACCGCCCTCCTTCCCCCCAGAAGCCAGAAGGGCGTAGAAGCGACTGCAAGACGCAGGTGCTGCGTCACATTCTTTCTTTGGCCGGCGAGCGACAAGCGCAGCTGGCCGGCCTGCTGTCTGGCCCCGCGGTCAGTCGGGACGACCTGGACAAGGCAGCTCGGCAAAGGGCCGAGCTGCTGGGTCACTACCAAAGAGTCATCCTGGCCGACGTGGTGTTCTCCGAGGGGCACCGCGTCAGCCAGCTCCTCTGGAAGCACGCCTTCCATCAGGTGATCGAGAAGCTGGGGCACCTCCTTCAGCAGGCCAGTGCTGTGCCCCCAGAGCTCATCGCCCCCAGACTCTGGGCCGTCCTGGACGAGGGCAGCCCGTTCTTGGAGAGTTTGCTGGAAAAGCTACAGAAGCGATACCGCTTCCAGCTGCGGGAGCACCCCACTCGTGGATCGGCCCTTTGCCACCAGCCCTTGCAGGAACCCTTGAAGTCCGCCTTCGCCTGTGGCCAGAAGCTGCTCGTCTGCCTGGGAGATCTTGCCCGGCACCGGCAGCGAGCCCAGGGCTCCGCAGACTTTGGCCCAGCGCGAAG
This sequence comes from Antechinus flavipes, assembly GCF_016432865.1. NCBI lineage: Eukaryota > Metazoa > Chordata > Mammalia > Dasyuromorphia > Dasyuridae > Antechinus > Antechinus flavipes. The sequence continues at coordinate 214,559,870 of NC_067403.1, read as the reverse complement.
CTGGTACCTGCAAGCTCTGCAGCTCGATCCCTCAGAGCCGCAACCGTACAACCAGCTGGCCTTGTTGGCAGCGTCTACCAAGAGGACACTGGAGGCCGCCTGCTACTGGATGAGAAGCTTAGCTGCCGCAAGGCCGAGCATTTGCGGCGAGAAGAACCTCAGGAAACTCTTTGCAGCCGTCGGACGCCAGGCAGAGGACAGAGGCCAGGGGACCCGCGGCAGCAGTGAGTCTGCTGGCGATCCCGGGCAAGCTTTCACGCGCAGTTTTCTCCAAGCTCACGCGCGACTGTTTACCGGGACAGGGATGGAGACATTTCCGGCGGCGGCGGAGGAGGTGCTGGAGAAGTTCCGGCTCCTCCTTCGCAAGAGTCCCGCTTCTCTGGCAAAGCAGCAGATGCTCCTCCAGCTCCTGACCATCAACATGTTCTCTGTGCACCACTCCCAGGAGAAGGAGAGGCCCTCGGCGCCCTGGGCTCCTTTGGTCCAGGGAGAAGCTAGAGACCTGGCGCTGGCCATGTTCGCGCTGCTGCTGAGCTGCTGCACCTACTGGCTTCAGCACTGTCCCGCAGCTGGCGTGGCCCCTGCAGAGGGTGAGGATCAGCAGCAGCAGCCTCGCCGGCATGTCTTTTCCTTATTAAAAGCACAGACGTGCTTGGCTCTTGGAGTCCTGCTCCTGTAGTGAGATGAAGGATGTGACCAGGGCCAGCCGGAGATGTCATCTTTATGGACTCTTGGATGTTGATTGATCTGAGAGACAAATATATATAGATAGATAGATAGATAGATAGATAGATAGATAGATAGATAGATAGATAGATATAGATATAGATATATAGATAGATAGATAGATAGATAATCTCCAATGCTCATAGTTTTGATACAGAGTACACTCTTTGAAAAGTCCTCTAGCCTAATCAAATCTACGATGTAAAATATGAAACCGCTTAAGCCCCGGATCTTGCTTACTTAGAGAGAGATGGAAATAGTTGAGATCCGCATCAGAGTAAAGTTTATTATCCCTTTGTCTCTGGTGTCTTTCTCCCAAACACCTTTAGGCTCCTTGTGGACATTCTTTCCTGTTCTAAATTCCAAGATTTCGCTTTCAATCCAAAGAAGAGTGTTGGCATTTTGCTTCAGTCACTGGATTATTAATTTCTTATCTTGAAAGCAGTCTCTTATTCCAATACGGGAGTATTGTTGAGCCAAGTTACTGTAAGCCCCAAACCTGGCATGGAGTCTTCCCTCCTGGGCCTCTACCCTTGGTAATACTATAAATTGGAATTCCAGTGACTGAAGCAAAATGCCAACACTCCTCTTTGGATTAAAAGCTAAACCTTTGAACTTGGGACAGTAAAGAAGGTTCACAAAGAGGCTAAAGGTATTTGGGAGTAAGATACTGGAGACAACTTTGCTCTGATGCGGATTTCAGCTATTTACATCTATCTCTGTAAGCAAGACCCGGGGGTTAAGGGACTTAATCCTGTAAATCTTAGTAGATTTTATCAAGCAAGAGGAATTTTCAAAGAGTTTACTCTGTGTCGAAACTCCGAGCATTTGAGATATATATATATTTGTTTCTCTGATTGCTAAACTTCGAAGAGTCCATAACTGAGACTCTCCCTGCCTGGCCCCGGGAAAGGCACACCTTTCATCTCACTACAGGAGCTGGACTCCAACAGTGGCTCCCGGAACAGGGATGGAGCCTTCCATGAATGGAAATTCACACGAGTGAACAGCGCTTCCGTGGAAGGTTGCCCACTTTGACACGGGTGTGCTATTCAGGTAAGTGGGGAATTAAATAATAAAAAGTGAGGATAAAATGGGGGATGGGGATAGGTGATCACCAACAACCTCTGTATCCCTGGAAATAATTTAGCATTAGAAATACTTTATCACCAGGATGACACAGGGCCAAGGTATCAAATATAAGATGTCAGGAATAGATATAAAAAGATAAAATTTATAACTTTGGTTATTGTTCATCTGATATTAATATGGTATACATATTGGATTCAGAAATAAGGCACCATCAGTCAGGTAGCAGGGACTGGGGATAATATCTGAAAGTATTAATTAGTTTAAAGGAAAAGGACTGGGAGATAGTTCATTTTCTGTATTCTCTGTTTTGGTCCATTTCTCCAACCCTCTGAGACAGTGCCCTTAAATACCTTAGAGTAAATTCTTTTATCTGTACCCTGAAGGAAGACAGGAGGTCAGAGATATCGAAGTGTGAATGCTGGAAGTGGGGAACAATTAGCACTTTCTCCCCTCCCCCAGTCTTCCTTTTCAGATCTCTCTCCTACCGGAAAAAAAAAAAAAAAAGTCAAATTCTTACTCCTAGGGAACTAATTCAGGTAACATTTGTAGAGAGCTAAAAAAAAAAAAAAGTGAAAGGGCTATTCCTATCGGGAATACAAATAGTCTTTCTAGCTCCTGATCTAAATAATCCAATGCAAATTAAAAGACACTAGCCAGTTTTTTTGTTTGTTTGTTTGTTTGTTAATCAGGAAAGGTAGGAAATTCTAAATTAATTTGAAACAACCTGTCTTTAGAAAATGCTAATGCCAATTTAAGGGGGCATTAGCTGGGAAAAAATCACAATGCCTTACTTCCATTTTACAAGGGATTGCTTAAAAATCAGAAAACCTTACTATTAAATTCTTTCAAATTATCGTAGATACTTTAATTATGAACATGGAAAATATTTTCTTCCCACCCAAGACCCATTTGAGTCTACCTCCTTCCTATTTTAGGATGCACTTTACAAGCATTGTCAAGTTTAAGGTTATTTTGAATTTTTAAGAAAATATATATTCTTTGCTATACCACTTCTCACCATGGTAAGTTTCCTTAAACACATAAGAGAAGAAAAAAAGCACAGTATTAATAATACCTTATAAAAATAGGAAAAATACTAAAATAAAAAATTTAAAAATATGTATATAAAAATAAAAAATTTGGGGTGGTGAAGGTTTCCTGGGAGTACAGTATTCTGGATGTAATCTATCACTGATTTTAGGCCAATTCCAAAATGGAAATCAGAGGGGATAATCTGGTTACTTTAAATGATTATCAAGAATTAATGAGGGATATTATTTGAATAAAACTATATTTAAACTTGAGAACACATGAATTGGCAAAATTATTTCAAATTTTACGAGGATATCCTAATACAAATTCTAAAACAAATCTTACCAAGATTTCTTGGGATTCAGTTGCAAGCAGTGGGAGGGGCAATAAACTAAGTATCAATGCATATTGCGATAACTGACTAACAAAGTTCGCATTTTTCTATATATATTCCATCTTTCTCGACTGTAGATTGTGCCTTAAATCCGCTGGAAAGATGGATTTGAGAGGTGAGGCTTGAACAAAGCCCTAAAGTTAAGATGAGCCAGCAATACCAAACTTTTTTTTTTGCTTACCTAAAAATACCTTTGTCTCTTTTTCTGTAAAAACCCTCTTTAGCATAAAAATAGCAATGAAAAATTCATTCAAAATCTGTCTCCTTACCCTTGCATTGAACACTATTACTAAATGCGGTTTTTTTTTACAACTTCTCAGAAATACATAGCAGAAGAAGTTATATGAAATTATTACTACAGTATATACCACTCAAGATTTTTTCCTTATATTTTTCAGATAGCAAATTTGCTGTTTTTTGAAACAGCCCAAGTCTTGGATATTCTGCTGGTTAAAAGAAGATTTCTTAAGAGTAAATTTTTTGTATCTAAGTGTGTAAAAGAATCGTGATAATAACTGGATAAGATGTTTTTTTACTTATCCAAGTTTATGGCCTTGTACAACGTTGGGACAGTTCTCTTTCATGTCATTTTGGTTTGTGTCTATGTTTGTTCCTGTGCAGGATAACCATGTCATATATGTGTATAAGTTAAATTTTGTTGCCTGGAAAGAGTCATAGGCGACTAGCCAGAGAAAAACCTCTGTGCTGTGGTTTGTATGCTGAGAAATTTCCTGGACAAGGGCCTCATCTTTTTTCTGTGCCTTTAAAAGCCAGAGCTTTTAAAGGTTGAAAAGTGTTTAGAAAATAAAATCAAAATAATATCTTACAGATTCTCAAAAGTTTCGTGAGTATAACGCATTAGTTAAGTCTCAAATTTTTGAGAAAATGGATTATGGAATTTGGAAATTAGTCAAAAACAACAATTAGGAAAATCGCAGTTTTTACTAACTTCTCTTTGAATCTTATTTTGTCTGGAATCATCTCCTGCTCCAGGTGGGAGTAATTGCTGGTAGGATTTTTCTCATCTTTATCATTATTTCCTAACTTCTCTCCTATGTTAAAGTACTGTAGAAAAAAACTTAACATCAGTAGACTCAAAACATTGGAAAAAATTACCAAGATTGGAGGAATGCAGATAGGGTGGGGGTCAACCTTCACCATTCTACAAATCCTGTCTCCAGCCATTCCAGCTTCATCAGCTTCTGTCCAGCAATTGCTTGAAGAGAATCTGGGTGCCCATGGCAGCACCCAGCAAGGCAGCATGGAGTCTGTAAGACACTCAAGATTTTTTCCTTATATTTTTCAGATAGCAAATTTGCTGTTTTTTGAAACAGCCCAAGTCTTGGATATTCTGCTGGTTAAAAGAAGATTTCTTAAGAGTAAATTTTTTGTATCTAAGTGTGTAAAAGAATCGTGATAATAACTGGATAAGATGTTTTTTTACTTATCCAAGTTTATGGCCTTGTACAACGTTGGGACAGTTCTCTTTCATGTCATTTTGGTTTGTGTCTATGTTTGTTCCTGTGCAGGATAACCATGTCATATATGTGTATAAGTTAAATTTTGTTGCCTGGAAAGAGTCATAGGCGACTAGCCAGAGAAAAACCTCTGTGCTGTGGTTTGTATGCTGAGAAATTTCCTGGACAAGGGCCTCATCTTTTTTCTGTGCCTTTAAAAGCCAGAGCTTTTAAAGGTTGAAAAGTGTTTAGAAAATAAAATCAAAATAATATCTTACAGATTCTCAAAAGTTTCGTGAGTATAACGCATTAGTTAAGTCTCAAATTTTTGAGAAAATGGATTATGGAATTTGGAAATTAGTCAAAAACAACAATTAGGAAAATAGCAGTTTTTACTAACTTCTCTTTGAATCTTATTTTGTCTGGAATCATCTCCTGCTCCAGGTGGGAGTAATTGCTGGTAGGATTTTTCTCATCTTTATCATTATTTCCTAACTTCTCTCCTATGTTAAAGTACTGTAGAAAAAAACCTTAACATCAGTAGACTCAAAACATTGGAAAAAATTACCAAGATTGGAGGAATGCAGATAGGGTGGGGGTCAACCTTCACCATTCTACAAATCCTGTCTCCAGCCATTCCAGCTTCATCAGCTTCTGTCCAGCAATTGCTTGAAGAGAATCTGGGTGCCCATGGCAGCACCCAGCAAGGCAGCATGGAGTCTGTAAGACACTCAACCCTTTTTCCCCTCTTTGGTAAATTCACCATTCTTTATTTCAGTTAAGAAATGGACTAGATATATAATCTGTGGCACATTAATTTATATCTGTCCAATTTTCTGATTTGTAAAAACAACTAAATGTTGATTGTTGCTTAACAAAAAACAAATGATATATTTGCATTAAATTGCCTCATGTTTTGATAAATCTATGGGTTTTTAGATGGGACCAATATGCAATGCTAATGTTGAGAGAGAGAATTTTGGGATTGTGTCAATTACATTAAGCAAATTCAACTAGGCCTCACTAGGTCTAGGAAACTAGTGTATAGAATCTCCTTCTCTTTCCTTTTTCCTTCTCTGACCTGATGAAGGAATAAAAGGGAGAGAAAGAAAATATAATTTGTTATTTGAAATGTGAGGTAAAAGTAGTTTAAAGGAACTTTAATCAAAGCCCATTCTAAGAATATGTCAATTGTAATCTATTTGCCCTGAATTTAGGAAAACAGAAAAGCAGTTCACAGCTAACTTCAAAACTGTCCAAAAATCAGCCTGCTTTTGAGTTATCTAGAATCAGACTTCATAGGGTCCAGACACAAAAAAAGTTACATCTTAATTCTTTCCTGGCTCACCAAGGAAAAATGATTTGTGTAAAGTATTCAAAATGGAAATTCAGTTTGTCAGCAACATTTCACTGATGTTTAGGAAATTTCATGAATTAAAGTCATGTAAATCTCTGATTTAACTCAACAAAAAACATATGTATGCATATACGTGTGTGTGTATATACAGGTGTATGTCTACATATATATACATACATTGTCTTGGTTTCTCTCTAAACAAAAAAGTAGAATTATTTAAGGGAAAAAAAATCATCTCTGAGAATTTCTCAGCTCAGCAGTTTGGAGACAGGATAGATGTGACAATTATTAAGAAGGGGAAAAGTCTATTTAGTCTTGTTCATCTTATCTCAATTTATTTTGTAAATGTAAATTAAGAAATTAATTATATTTCATTGCTGCTAGAAAATTAATAGAAAAATTCCAACAAAAAATATTCTCAGGAAAAATTTTTTAAAATTGTTAACTAAGTTATATGGAGCTATTGTCATCATGTTAAATCTAAATGTGATCATTTTGATGGGGTACAACATAGCCCATCCTTCCCTAGGGCTCCTGCCCAACCTTTTAATTTTAGACTTGTCTGTTTTCTTAAACTTTCAGGAAGGTTGCCCACTTCGACACGGGTGTGTTATTCAGGTAAGTGGGGAATTAAATAATAAAAAATGAGGATAAATTGGGTGAAAGGCGGGAAAGGTGATCACCAATAGGCACTGTATCCCTGGAAATAATTTAGCATTAGAAATAGTTTATCACCAGGATGACACAGGGGAAAGGTATCAAATATAAAATATCAGATAGGAATATATATATAAAATAAGATAAAAATTTGTAAAATTGGTTGTTGTCCAGAAATGATAATAAAAAAGATAAAATACAGAAAAAGAATTTAAATGTTCCTGTAAGTTCTTCACCTTATTTCTCCATTCCACACAACTCCCCCCTTGAAATCTGTAAATGATTTTATCATATTCCTGTGAAGAACCTATATCTTTCAGGATCTCTGAGAGAGGAGCCTGTTTAAGAGATATAGTAACACATATAATGAAATTATATACAAAAATCCTGTAAGTTCATTTAATAATCAATCCTTTACATCAGGATGTGTTTGTTAGAATTGTTTTGTATTCTCGGTTTTGGTCAGTTCCAGCTGCATTGGCCAGCTTCAAGGAATTAAATCAACCTTTGGACCCTTCAATCAGTTCCAACTTACCACCCCCTCCATAAAAAGACGGCACCCTGCAAGTGACTCAAATCTTCACTTGGCATATGAAATGAGTTAAACAATCTTTTATTTGTTTAAGTTTGGTAAACTTTTGGTGAACTTTGATAAAAGAGAATTTATCTAGCTTTAAGTTACACTTAGTAGAATTTGATATGGGAGATGAAACCTCTTGGGACAGCAACTGATATATTATTTCTGAGTTTTGAATTTGGTTGCCTGATCATTAATACAGTAACCTACCACTTGAGAGAAATTCCATAAGCTACTCAGAGAAACGTGACCCTGAACAAATAGGAGCGTAATAGCATAAGAGTTGGGAGCTTTTGCTCAAAGTGATATCCTTCTGACTCAGTTTCCCAATGTTGTTTCTTTGTTTCATACTTGATCATTCCTGAGTCTGATGAAGTAAAACTATTAGAATTGGATTTCAATCTAAACTAAGGAAGTTTTATTTTGTCATGTGTGTGCTCTTGGACTGAGGCCTGAAGTATCAGTTTTGGTGGTATTATCACACCTCCATATTTTCTTTTGATCACAAATTCCTATGATAAAAGTAAATGGTCAACACAAATTCAAGTATTTAATATCTTTTTGTTTTCAGCATGAAAATATGTAGTCAATGTATCCTAAATAATTTGATGAATGAGTATTTGGCCTAGTTATCCATTTGTAATAGATACATATAGATGTTTGGTGAAATAAATTCTTTATAGATTTCTAAAATCATGTAAGAACAATTAACATGATTGTCCATAAGAATGAACTGTTATAACAAAATTCATATGGAACAATAAAAAGTCGAGAATCCCAAGGGAATTAATGAAAAAAAAATCAAATGAAGGTGGCCTAGCTGTACCTGATCTAAAATTATATTATAAAGCAGCAGTCACCAAAACCATTTGGTATTGGCTAAGAAATAGAGTAGTTGATCAGTGGAAAAGGATAAGTCCACAAGACAGAATAGTCAACTATAGCAATCTAGTGTTTGACAAACCCAAAGATCCTAACTTTTGGGATAAGAATTCATTATTTGATAAAAACTGCTGGGATAACTCGAAATTAGTATGGCAGAAATTAGGCATGGACCCACACTTAACACCATATACCAAGATAAGATCAAAATGGGTCCATGATCTAGGCATAAAGAATGAGATCATAAATATATTAGAGGAATATAGGATAGTTTATCTCTCAGACTTGTGGAGGAGAAAGAAATTTGTGACCAAAGATGAACTAAAGACCATTATTGATCACAAAATAGAAAATTTTGATTATATCAAATTAAAAAGCCTTTGTACAAACAAAACTAATGCAAACAAGATTAGAAGGGAAGCAACAAATTGGGAAAACATCTTCACAGTTAAAGGTTCTGATAAAGGCCTCATTTCCAAAATATATAGAGAACTGACTCAAATTTATAAGAAATCAAGCCATTCTCCAATTGATAAATGGTCAAAAGATATGAACAGACAATTTTCAGATGGTGAAATTGAAACTATTATCATTCATATGAACGTGTTCCAAATCACTATTGATCAGAGAAATGCAAATTAAGACAACTCTGAGATACCACTACACACCTGTCAGATTGGCTAAGATGACAGGAAAAAATAATGATGAATGTTGGAGGGGATGTGGGAAAACAGGGACACTGATGCATTGTTGGTGGAGTTGTGAACGGATCCAACCATTCTGGAGAGCAATTTGGAATTATGCTCAAAAAGTTATCAAACTGTGTATATCCTTTGATCCAGCAGTGCTACAACTGGGCTTATCCCCTAAAGAGATACTAAAGAAGGGAAAGGGACCTGTATGTGCCAAAATGTTTGTGGCAGCCCTGTTTGTAGTGTCTAGAAACTGGAAAATGAATGGATGCCCATCAATTGGAGAATGGCTGGGTAAACTGTGGTATATGAATGTTATGGAATATTATTGTTCTGTAAGAAATGACCAGCAGGATGAATACAAAGAGGACTGGCGGGACTTACACGAACTGATGCTAAGTGAAATGAGCAGAACCAGGAGATCATTATACACTTCGACAACAATATTGTATGAGGACATATTTTGATGGAAGTGGATTTCTTTGACAAAGAGACCTAACTGAGTTTCAATGGATAAATGATGGACAGAAGCAGCTACACCCAAAGAAAGAACACTGGGAAACGAATGTGAACTATCTGCATTTTTGTTTTTCTTCCCGGGTTATTTATACCTTCTGAATCCAATTCTCCCTGTGCAACAAGAGAACTGTTCGGTTCTGCAACCATATATTGTATCTAGGACATACTGCAACATATCTAACATATATAAAACTGCTTGCCATCTAGGGGAGGGAGTGGAGGGAGGGAGGGGAAAAATGGGAACAGAAACGAGTGCAAGGGATAATGTTGTAAAAAAAAAAATTACCCTGAAATGGGGCTATTTAAATAATTTATTTCTTTTGCTGTTAACTTGGTCAATCTATATTTTTGTAGATATTCTTCCATTTCACTTAGGTTATCAAATTTATTGGCATATAGTTGGGCAAAATAATTCCCAATTATTGCTCTAATTTCCTCTTCATTGGTGGAAAGGTCTCTCTTTTTTATTTATTAGACTAACAATTTTCTTCTTTCCTTTTTCTAAACAAATTAAATACAAATTTATCTATTTTTTAAAAAAAATTTGAATCAGTTTTATTTATTAATTCAATAGTTTTCTTATTTTCAAATTTTTTAATTTCCTTTTTTATTTTCAGAATTTCAAATTTGGTATTTAATTGAGGGTTTTTAATTTTTTCTTTTTTCTAGCTGTTTTAGTTATAAGCTCAATTCATTGATCTTCTCTTTCTTTATTTTATCCAAGTAAGCATGTAGAGATATAAAATCTCCCCTAATATCCACTTTGGCTGCATGGCATAAATTTTGGTATGTTGTCTCGTTATTGTCATTTTCTTGGATGAAGTTATTGATTGTGTCTATGATTTGTTGTTTTGCCCATTCATTCTTTAGGTTTAGGTTATTTAGCTTCCAATTAATTTTTGGTCTATTTTCCCCTGGCCCTTGCAAGGGATTTTTATTGCATCATGATCTGAAAGAAATGCATTTACTATTTCTTCCTTTCTACATTTGATTTTGAGACTTTTATGATCTAATACATGGCTAATTGTATAGTTTACATGAACCATTAAAAAAAAAAGTAAACCACTTTCTGCCTCTATTCAATTTTCTCCAAAGATTTATCATATCTAAAATTTCTAACATTCTGTTTAACTCCTTAACTTCTTTCTTATTTGTTTTGTGGTTTGATTTATCTAGTTCTGAGAGAGTAAAGTTGAGATCCCCACTAGTATAGTTTTGCTGTTTATTTTTTCTTGCATCTCTCTTAACTTCTCTAGGAATTTGGATGCTATACCACTTAGTGCATATAGGTTTAGCATTTATATTGCTTCATTACCTATGGTACTCTTTAGGAAGATATAGTTTCCTTCCTTATCTCTTTTAATTAGATCTATCTTTGCTTTTGATTCATCTGAGATCAGGATTGCTTCCCCTGCTTTTTTTTTTTAACTTCACCTGAAGCATAATAAATTCTGCTCCAGCCCTTTATTTTCATTCTATATGTATCAATATGCTTTAAATATGTTTCTCGTAAACAATATATTGTAGGGTTCTGAATTTTAATCCAGTTTGCTATCCACTTCCATTTTATGGGAGAGTTCATGCGATTCACATTCACAATTAAAATAACTAATTCTGTATTTTATTTACCTTAAATTATGCTTTTCTCTTTCCTTTCCCTCTTCCCTCCTTCCCAGTATTTTTCTTCTAATCACTATCTCCCTCAAACTTCCCTCCCTCCTTAAAACCCCTCCCCCTTTATTTTAGCTTTCCCCTACTACTTCTCTTTTCTGTTCTATTGGTTTTTCCCTTTTCTTTCACTTTCCCCCTCCCACTTTCCTATAAGGTGAGACAAGTTTCCCTGTGAAACCAAATATGTCTGATATTCTCTCTTTGAACCAACTCTGATGAGAGTAAGATTCATAGGATGATCATCCCCCTCCCTTCTTTCCCTCAATCATAATAAGTATTCTTTGCCTCTTTGTGAGATGTAATTTCCCTTATTTTATCTTCTTTTCCCTCTTTTTCAAGTTTCTTTTTCTACCTCTAGTTTCTTTTTCACATTATCATAATAAAAATCAAAATATACCCAGACTTTCTAAGTGTATCCATAATAGAAATATAGTTCTCAAGAGTTCTTTCTTTTTTCCTTTTTTATGCTTCTCTTGAGTTCAGTGTTTGGAGATCAAATTTTTTATTCAGCTCTGGTCTTTTCATCAGAAATAGATGAAATTCACTTCTATCATTGAATGTTTATTTTCTTCCCTGAAAGATAATGCTTATTTTAGCTGCAGAACTTATTCTTGGCTGTATTCCAAGTCCCTTTGTTTTTCAGAATATCAGATTCTAGGCCCTTTGATCCTTTAAAATGGAAGCTGCTAGATCCTGGATAATCCTGATTATGGCTCCTCTGTATTTAAATTGTTTCTTTCTGGCTACTTGCAATACTTTTTCCTTTGTCCTATAGTTCTGAAATTTAGCAATGATAGTCCTTGGAGTTTTCATTTTGGGGTCTCTTTCAAGGGGTAATTGGTGAATTCTTTCATTTTTTCATTTTTTAATTTTATTTATTAAATATATTAAAACAATACTTTAGTTTCTGATTCTAGGATATCAGAGCAGTTTTCCTTTATAATTTCCTGTAAGATAATGCTAGGTTATTTTTTTTCATCATGGCTTTCAGGAAGTTCATTATTCCCTAGCTTGTCTCTCCTAGATCTATTTTCCAGGTCAGTTGTTTTTCCTAGAAGGTATTTCATATTTTCTTCTATTTTTTCCATTTTTTTTTCATTTTGTTTGACTTATTCCTGAAGTCTTATTGAATCATTCACTTCCATTTGTTCAATTCTAATTTTTAGTGTATTATTTTCTTCAGTTATCTTTTTTTAGCTCCTTTTGTACTTGGTCAATTGAATTGTTTTGTTCATTGCATTTTTTTCCATTTCACAAATTCTATTTCTCAACAAGTTGATATCTTTTTCATATCTATTTTGTAAGGAGTTATGTGCTTTTTCTATTTCATCAAATCTATTTTTAAGGAGTTTTCTTCAGATAATTTCTATTTTTCCTTTTCTATACCCTTTTGCAAAGGTCTCATTTCCTTTCCCCATTTTTCTTCTCTCTTTTAAGGTCCTTTTTGAAATCTTCCAAGAAAGCCTTGTGAAATGGGGACCAGCTCATATGTCCTTTTGGGACTTCATCTGGAGTTGATTGATCTTTAGGAACCTCAGGGTCTGAAGTCTGTTCTCTCTCTCCATAAAACTTCTTTATGGTCAGAGTTCTTTTTGGTTTTTGTTCATTTTTTAAGAGTTGAGATCTGCTCTTAAGATAAAGGAGTGACAGCTGCTTAAGTTTGTTCTGGATCTTTGTTTCTGATTGACTTCCAGTGCTGGGTAATCACAGCCAAGTGCCAAGTTCTTCCAGGGCTCAGCAGCTTACAATTTGCTTTTTGTATTTGCTTTGGGGTTTTTTTAAACAGCAAATCTGTTAACACCTGCTTGCAATCAGGACAGTGTAGCCTAAGAGCCTTACAGAAGATTTCTCAGTTTATGTAAGCTGCAATGTGCTCTTGCCCTGGGCTCCCTGGGCTGTGGTCTGGACTCAGCAGACTGTCCTCCTGCCCATTTGAAACAGACCTGTTCTTAAGTTCTTCCAAGGTATCTTCTTCTGGGAATGTGTTCTGCTCCAGATATTTGTGGGTTCTATCATTCCAAAATCAGTTTAAAGGCTTAATCTACTGTTGGTTTGAGAGAGTGTCAGAAGAGGTCACAGAACATCATGTCTGCTCTCTTCTATCTTGTTGAATTTTATTTTTTTTCCTTTTTGATCTGATTCTTGTATATCAAGATAACTGTATAAATATGTATCCCTATTTTGAATTTACATATATTTTAGCATGTTTAACATATATTGGATTATTTGCTATGTAGGAGAAGGGGTGGAGGGAAGGGGAAGATTGGAAAAGAAGATTTTGCAAGAGTCGATGGTGAAAAATTATCCTTGCATATGTTTTGAAGATAAAAAACTGCAACAACAACAAAAGAAAATGTCATCTACATTCAGAAAGAGAAATATGAAGATTAAATGTAAATCAACATATGCTATGTTCATTTCTTTTTTCTGTTTTTTTCCTCTCTCATGACTTTTTCTTTTTTTCTGATTTTTTCCTCCCAAAATGATTCAAAAAGAAATGTTTTTTAAATTAACATACATATATAACCAGAAAAAATTAAAATGCTAAAAATTGTTTTTAAGCATGCATGCATCATTTTAAGAACATGGCTGAGAAATTGAAGACAACATTTTGATCTATGTCAATAATTTGATTTCAGTACAGCCCATTATTGAGTCCTCCAAGGTACTTTAGATTTATATTTGTAGTATTGGAATCTGTGGTCTGTCAGTTCATAAATGATAATAAATTTCTGATGTATAATTTTAATCACTAGTCCCATCTTATTACATATGTAATAGTGCTAAATTTTTTCAATGATATGTTATATAATCACCATTATTTATTGATGTCTATACTGATCACTATGGACTCCTTAAAGATAACCTTTATGTATTGTCTGGTAGCAATTAATTGCCATTTAAAATTCCTCCATTTCTATAAACAATATACAAAATTCAGTTATTTGTTTGATTCTCCTGTGTTATTAACACAGTTCATTGATTTTATGTTTTTCTCAGCAATAGAGTTTCTTTTGATCTTTTGAATTTTAGTCATTTCATAGCTCTCATCCAGACCTAAATCTCTCTTATTTGGCTGAATTCCCTGAAGAAATTCAATCTTCTTTACTTGTTAACAGCTTTTAAGATTATTTTGTGAAATGATGTATAATCATTACAATCATATATCTGCAACTGTAATACTTTTTTTACCATGTCCTCTAAGAATGTCTTTCAATTCTATCCATCTTTTATGGTGTAAAAGGATTCATTTTTTTGTGTAGCTTCTATATAGTGGACTCTATTGTTTCCTTAATGCTTAGGTTTTTGCTATGATACTTCCTAAATCCTTGAGGTCCATCTTACAATTCTAAAGACCTATACTGAATAAAATTCAGTCATTTAGATTCAGAATGTCAATAAGTCTCAGCATATTCAGCCACAACTCCTCTGCTTTATCTCTTTATGTTGGATATGCCTTGCTTAGAGGAAAGCAAGATGTCATTGGTTCTTTATGAGCTTGAGTTGAAATCCTTCACTCTCCATCCTTTCTTGATACATGTAAAGAATTTTGTACTTGCCACGTATAAGTGATATTTTTATATTACTAAAGAAATACTCATTGAGATGAAAGTACTGTTTAGTTTGTTTTTATGTGATGTTCCTAAAATGTTACCCATATTGGACACAGTATTCAAGATGTGCTCTTACTAAAGCAGCACATAGCAAGGTTATCATCACCTTTGTAAACTAAAGTCATGTTAGCTTCAGATTTCTGGGGGTGGAGCCAAGACGAAAGAATGAAGCCAGAAAACTCAAGCTCTCTGAGTTTCCCTCAAAAACCATGGTAAACCAAGGCTTTGGAGTCTAATGAAATGAAATCACTCTCCAATTCAAGGTAGATTGAAAAGTTTTGAAGAAAGGTCAGTGTCACTGAAATGAAAAGGGCAGCCCACCTCAGACTGTCTGGGAAAGCCAATGAAAAGGTCTTAATCACAGCAAATCAGCAACTGAGACTCTTGGGCCTGACTCAGTAGAGGAACAGATCAGTGGGACAATTTCCAATCCCAGCTCAGAATGCAAACTCTGGGAAGAGTCAAGACTACTCAGGCTCTTATAGCTTCTACAAGAAAGGATCAGAAGGCCTGGAATACCATAATCTGGAAGGCAAAGGACCTAGGGTTACAACCAATAATTAACCATCTAGTGAAACTGAGTATCATCTTTCAGCAGAGGCAATGGATCTTCAATGAAGTAAGAGATTTTCAGTCATTTCTACTGAAGAAAAAAAAAAAAAACTCGTAACAAAACAGAAAATTTAATCTATAAATCCAGGACTCAAGAAAAGAATAGAAAGGTAAACAAGAGGGAAACGTATATATTATTTAAAGGTTAAACTATTTACATCCCTAAAAGGGAAAATGATATCTGTAATTCTTTTGGAACTATACCTGTTACTGAGTTCAGATTGAGAACAACATGTTTTCCTGGGATGACCAGACAGTCCAGCTGCATCCTGGTGGCCTTGTTCTGCGTACAGATGATCAGACCCTTGGCGTGAAGGCACTGGCCTCCAACGTGCCAGTATGGAACAAGGAGACATTCCTCCAAGAAATGAAGCAATTGCAGCTTCCTCCTCCTCATGCTCATCATCTTCTTGCTCTTCCTTGTGAGAGCCACCACCAACCCCAGAAGGCACTGGGGCTAGGATCAAGTATCTAAGGCCTCTGGAGGATGGGCCTCAACAGATTTTCACTAGGCTCAATTTTTTTTCCTCTATTACCTACCTCCCTTTTTATTTTTAAGATTTCCTATAGAATACTCCACTGCAGGTTTTTAATTTTTTTCTTTTCCAAGCTGTTTTGGTTGCATGCTTAATGAATTGATGTGTTTTATTTTTCTTTTTGTTGATGTAATAATTTAAAGAAATAAATATTCCCCTATGTACTGCTTCGGCTTTATCCCCTAAATTTTGTCTATCTTGTCTTATTGTTTTCATACTCTTTAACTAAATTAATGATTATTTCTATCATTTGTTCTCTGGTCTGCTTGCTCATTATTAAGTTATTTAGTTTCCTATTAATTTTTAATCTATCTACTGCCCCTTGTTTTATATAATTTTATTGCATTATCATCTTAGAAGAACAGATTTAATACTCCTGCTTTTTAAATTTAAATTTGATTGTGTATATGAATATTATGGAATGTTATTGTTCGATAAGAAATGACCAGCAGGATGATTTCAGAAAGGCCTGGAGAGACTTACATGAACTGATGCTGAGTGAAATGAGCAGGACCAGGAAATCATTATATATTTCAACAACAATACTATATGATGATCAATTCTGATGGACCTGGCCATCTTCAGCTGTTGGAATCCTTACTAACTGCTAACTAATTAGAGTTGATCTAATCTTACAAGAAGATGTTTTGGCCAGAACCTGAAACTAGGTACTAAGTAGAACTAATCAATACAAGGCTTGTGTTCACACCTTTACTCATTGGAGTTCAATGAGTTCATACCTCCCATAGTGCTCTCTGGTCCAATGACTTTAAGGGAGGTGTGAACTCTCTTGAAGTTAGAAAGTGTACTTTGTAAAGCTAGCATACTTGTGGACTGGTATGAACTCATTGAACTCCAATGAGTAAAGGTGTGAACACAAGCCTTGTATTGATTAGTTCTACTTAGTACCTAGTTTCAGGTTCTGGCCAAAACATCTTCTTGTAAGATTAGATCAACTCTAATTAGTTAGCAGTTAGTAAGGATTCCAACATCTCCCCCTTTCTTTTGTTTTAAAACATAGGGGGTTTCTGAGGGGGTACACATAAATCCATCAATATGGGCCAGAACTTTGTAACAGATATACATGGTATACATAAATCCATCAATATGGGAGGCATTATACATAATTTACAAAAGCACACAGCAATATAACACAGGCTAGTGGTAATGTAACAAATAACATGAATCAACATGAAAATTTAACTACTGCAAAAGTCTCATCAACAATCTTTCATCTCAAGAAATCCAATGATTCTTGCAATTGCTTAAAATACATAAGCACATAGTAATATAACACAGGCTAGTAGTAATGTAACAACATAAATCGACCTGAAAATTTACAAATGTCCATAAGTCCGAGAAATAGTCCATGGAGTTCAATGAGTTCATTCAGCAATGAACCAAATTAGTTCCAATGGAGCAGTAATGAATTGAACCAGCTTTACCCAGTGAAAAAACTCTGGGAGATGACTATGAACCATTAAATAGAATTCCCAATCCTTATATTTTTGTCTGCCTGCATTTTTATTTCCTTCACAGATGAATAGTACACTATTTCAGAGTCTGATTCTTTTTGTACAGCAAAATAACTGTTATGACATATATACTTATATTGTATTTAATTTATACTTTAACATATTTAACATGTATTGGTCAACCTGCCATCAGGGGGAGGGGATGGGGGTAACGAGGGGAAAAATTGGAACAAAAGGTTTGGCAATTGTCAATGCTGTAAAATTACCCATGCATATAACTTGTAAATAAAAAGCTGTAACTAAAAATAAATAAATGAAATATATTTTTTAAAAATTTAAATTTGAATTTGAATAAATTTTACATTTTTTTTTGTATTGGTGCTATGTACTGCTGAGAAAAAGTCTATGTTCCTTTCTGTTCATATTCAGTTTTCACTACAATTTTTTTTCAGATCAAACTTTCCCAAAATTTTATTTTCTTCCTTAGTTTCTTTCTTGTTTTTTTTTTTTTTTGATTTATCAAATTCTTTGAGGTGGCAGTTGAAATCTTTCACTAGTATAGTTTTCTTATCTGTTTCTTCTTGTAATTCATTTTCATTCCCATGTAAGAATTTGGATGCTATACCATTTGGGGCATTTATGTTTAATATCATCTTGCTTCAATGTTTATGGTTACTATTTAGCAAAATGTAATTTTCCTTCCTTATATGTTTTAATTAGATATGTTTTTGCTTTTGGTTTGTCTGATATTAGGTTTTTTTACCCCTGACTTTTTTTTAACTTCAGTTGAAGCATGACAGAGTCTACTCCAAACCCGTATTACCTTTATTCTGTGTATGCTTCTCTGCTTCAAGTGTGCTTCTCATTAAAAAAAAAAAAATGAAAACATTGTTGCATTCTGATTTTTGAGTCATTCTATTATCCTTTTCTGTTTTATATTTTATCACATTCAGAGTTATAATTACTACCTGTATATTTCCCCCATCTGTTATTTTTCCTTTTTACCCTCTTTCTTTTTCATCCTTTCCCTCCTCATTTCTTCTGTCTACCACCTCTCTTTATCTGCTCTCTACTGTAATGGGCTGAGGCTTGAGTTGAGGTCCCAAGCACGTGAAGCTAAATAGTAATTGGACCATGCTCTATTAATATATATGCTTGGAGAAAGAATGGCCCCCGCCCACTCTTTGTGCAAGTCCTGATGTATTGTATAGGAAATGACATTTTTGGTGGGTGGAGGCAGGGGAGTGGAAAGGGAAGCAGAAAGAGAGACTGCTGGCTGGCGTCTTGACACAGCTGCTCACATTGCTATTGTGACCACCCTTCACCTCTGATCCCCTTTTCACCTGCAATCCCCCGTCACCTCTGCTGGCTTGCTTCCTGTCGCAGATGCCCATATTGCTATCGCAATCCTTCTTCACCTCTACTGAGAATAAAGATTGAAGATTTTTCCCTTAACCTGAATTCCTGACTCCGGCTGATTTTAAATACATGGTCATCACACTCTACTACCAATTCTAACCCCTCCTTTACTTAATCTCCTTCCTTTCTATTTCTCTGTTGGGTAATATAGATTCCTATATTCACAATATTGTATATATCCCTCTCTGAGCCAATACAGATGGGAGCAAGATTCAAGCAAAACTCCCACTCTCCCAACTGCCCCTTCATTTTAATTGGCTTTTATACCTCTGTGTAGGAAAAACTTTACACCATTCTACTTTTCTGTGTCCAATACATTCTTCTTTTTGATTTCTTAGTTTTTAAATGTCATTTCTTCTAATTTACCTTATACCCATTTCCTCTATGTTGTATTCCTTCTAGCTGTACTATTTGAGATAATAACATTAAGAATTACAAGTATAATTTTTCCCATGTACTGTTGTAAACAATTTAGCTCTACCAAATCTCTTGTTTTTTTTTCCCTCTTTTTATTTATTTATTCTTCTCTTGGGTCTCGGGTGACCTTGGTACTAATCCAAGCTCTTTTGCCTTCCAGAACATTAGTGACCTCTTTTTTGTTGTTGCTGCTGCTGGACCCTGTATAATCCTGATTGTGGCTCCCTGATATTTAAATTGTGGGGCAATATACTTATTTTTTCCCTTGATCTGACCAATCTAGAATTTGGCTATTATGTTCCTTCCTTGGAGTTTTTATGAAGAGATTTCTTTTCTGAGATGATAAGTGTGTTCTTTCAATGCCTATTTTCCCCTCTGGTTCCAGGACATCAGAACAGTTTTCTGTGATAATTTCTTGGAAGGTGATGTCCAGGTCCTTCTTTTGATTATGACTTTCAGGTAGTCCAATGATTCTGATATTGTCATTCCTAGGTCTATTTTACAAGTCAATTATTTTTCTGCATGAAGTATTTTATATTTTCTCCTATTTTTTTTCCATTCTTTTGAATTTGTTTGATTCTTGACATCTCCTAGAATAATTACATTCCACTTGGCTAATTCTCACTTTTAATTAGGTTTTGTACTTTTTCCCATTTAGTCAGTTATACTTTTTGAGAGGTTGTTTTCTTCACTAAATTTTTGAATCTCCTTTTCCATTTGGCAAATTCTACTCTTTAAGCAGTTTTCCAAGCTGTTGACTCTTTTTCATACTTCTCTTGCATCATTCTAATTTCTTTCTCTAGTCTTTAGTCTACCTTGCTTATGTGATTTTAAAGCTACTTTTTGAGTTCTTCAATGGGTTTTTTCTGGGATTGAGACCACTTCCCATTTTCCTTTGGGGTTTTGGCATTGTTATCCTTTTGTGATTTTGTGTCTTGGTCTTCATTGTTGTCATAGTCACTTTCTATGGTCAGGTTTTTTGTTGTTGTTTTTTGCTTCTCCTTCCACCCATCTTTTTGTCTCTTTTTCTGTCTCTCTCTCTCTCTGTCACTCTATCTTTCGGTCTTTTCATTTTTTTAAAATGTGAGCTCTGCTCCCTGGATGGAAGAAGTATTAATTTGGGCTTTTTGTGCCAGTGGCTATTGGCCCTGGCTGTTTACTCACTGATATTGCTATGAGGCCCATTGGGGATTCTGCTGTCTGATGCTGGCTGAGGAAGAAATGTGATGGGTAGCTGGTATTGTTGGAGACTGGAGGGATCTGGACGCTTATCTGCTGCTTGATATAGGATACTAGTAGTACTATCTAGTCTGTGCTGAAGCTAGGTGGGTGTTTCTGTGTTTCCCTGGGTCTGGGATAAGCCATGTGGAGGTCTGGGTTCTGGAGGATGTTTAATTGTTTAAGTCTGTGCTAGTGTATGATTCCCAGGAGCTGGAGTATGCAGGCTCCTCAGTTTGCCAAGGTATGTGGGGGACCTCTTAGTGTTGTTATTCCTCTGTTCCACTTCCCTGGGACTCAGGTTCTGCTGATTTGCTGAGGTGGGGCTTGCTGCTGGATCTTTCAGGAGCTTCTTGTCTTTGACTCTGGGTCGGATGATACTTACCTCACTGAGAGGGACTCCTCTTGAGGAGCTTTCAAGTTTTCAGGGCTAAAAGATTGTTTCATCCTAACTCCTCTTGATTCTTCATCTTCAGGACTTCTCTTGAGGGGCTATTTTATGGTTACCTCAAGGTGAACATGGGAGGGTTACAGAAATTTTCTGTTTATTCTACTACCTTGGCTCCTGGAAGTAGTGGTTAAATTGATTTTTAAAAAGAGAGAATTAAACCACATTACAAGTATCAGAAATTAAAAGTGTGAATTCATCACAACAAATGAAGAAAAAAATTTTAAAGTTATTGCAATTTATTTTGCACAATTATGTGTCAATAAGTTTTCCAATCTAAGAAAAATAGATGGATATTTACAAAAAAATATAAATCACCCAGATTATCAAAAGACAAAATAAAATAATTAAATAGCCTATCATAGAAAAAGAAATTGAACAAATCATTTCTATGGAAAATCATCAAGACTAAATAGTTTCTCAAGTGAATACTACCAAACATTTAAAGAAGAATTAATACCAATGATATGTAAACTATTTGGGAAAAGAAACAAAAAAAAAAGAGTCCTAGCAAATTCTTTTTATGACATACTGTGATGCTGACATCTTAATCAGGAAGAATAAAAACAGGAAAACTATGGACCAATTTCTCTACTGAATATTCATGTTAAAATTTTTAAATAAAATATTAGCAAGGCAATTATAGTGATATGTTACAAAGATCATATACTATGACAAAGTGAGATTCATACCAAGAATGCAGGATAGTTCAATACTAGAAAAATCGATCATATAAATAACAAAAACAATGAAAATTCTATGGTTATCTCAATAGATGCAGGAAAAGATTTTCACAAAATACAACAAAACACTAGAAAGCATAGGAATAAAGGGAGCTTCCCTTAAAATGGTAAGTAGCATCTATCTAAAACCACAAGCAAGCCATTATTTGTAATGGGGATTATCTCCCAATGAGATCAAGTATGAAGCAAGGATGCCCATTATTATCACTGTTATTCAATATTGTGCTAGACATGTTAGCTTTAGCAATAGAATAAAAAATGGACATTGAAGATATTAGAATGAGCAAGTTTATCATTCTTTCCAGATGATCTGATTGTATACTGGGAGAATCCTGGGGAATCAACTAAAAAACTACTTATAATAATTAACTTTAGCAAGGTTGAAGGGTATGAAATAAACCCCCATAAATCATCAGCATTTCTTCATATTACCAACAATGTCCAGCAATGAGAGATAGAAAAAGAAATTCCATTTAAAATAATGGTAGATGATATAAAATACTTGAGACAAAGACAAAGATAAAGAACAACCCACATTTGCTAAGACAAATCCAGAAATCATATAGACACAATGACAAAACACTTTTCACACAAATAAAGTCAAATCTAAACAATTGGGAAAATATTATTTATAAAGAAACCAATATAATAAAAATGACAAATTTTCCTAAATTAATTTACATATTCTGTATTATAACAAAGTACCAAAAATTTATTTTATAGAACTAGGAAAAATAACACCAAAATTCATCTTAAAGAACAAAAGCTCAAAAATATCAAAGCAATGAATGGAAAAATCTGAAAGAAGATGACTTAGTCTTACCAGTTTTCAAACTGTATCATAAAGTAGCTTACATCAAAACAATCAGGTACTGGCTTAAAAATAGATGGTGGATCAGTGGAATAGATTCAGTATATAACACATAGAAGTAAATGACCATAGTAATTTAGTGCCTGATAAATCCAAAGATCTAGGCTCTTGGGAGAAAAACTCATCATTTGACAAAAACTAATGAGAAAACTGGAAGTCAGTTTGACAGAAACTAGATAGAGATCAGAATGTCACACTGAATACCGAGATAAGGTCAAAATGAGTACATGATTTAGACTTAAGTGTTGATACCATAAGCAAATTAAGGAAACATGGGATAGCTTACCTGTGAGATCTGTGGAGAAGGAAAGAATTTATGCTGTAACCAGAGACAGAGAACATTACAGGATGTAAAATTAATATTTTGATTACATTAAAATAAAATGTTTTTTATAAAAAATACCAATGCAGTCAATGAAAGATGAGAAAGAAAGCAGAAAACCAGGATAAAATCTTCAAAGCAAGTGTTTTTTTTTTTTTAATGAAGATCTCATTTATCAACTATATAGAAAATAGAGATAAATTTAAAGGAATATGGGTAATTTCCCAATTGATAAATGGTCAAACCATGTGAACAAGTTTTCAAATGAAAAAATAAAAGTTACCTAAAATCTTAGGGGAAAAAATCCTTTAAATTACCAATGATTAGAGAAGCACATATTTTAAAAAGCTTGTGAGATCATGCTCTTCACTTATAAAAAGAAAAGAAAATGACAAATACTAGAAGCAATGTGGAAAAATTGAGACACTAATACACTGTAGGTGAAGTTGTTAAGAAATCCAACCATTCTAACGAACAATATGCAATTATGCCCCCAAAGACATAAAACTATACATACTCTGACCCAGCAATATCACTATTAGATATGTGTCCCAAGAAATAAAGGTATAAGTAACTATGTATGTAAAAGGGTATAGCAACTCTTTTGTAGTGGCAAAGAATTGGAAATTGAATGGATGCCTATCAATGGGAAATGGCTGAACAAGTTTTGATATGTGATTTAATGAAATACTATTGTGCTATAAGAAATAATGAGCAGGATGCTGTGGTGATTTTCTTCTTTTAAATATAATATATAGACGGTTCTCTCTAGGAGAAAGCAGGTTTCTCAGGGAGGTTTTCTAGAGAGGCAGCCTTAGTGTCAATTCAGATCAATAATTACTCCAAATGCAGTCAGGTGATAAAATTTCAGATCTTTTATTGTCTCCAATATAGCCCAGTTAGCTTAGAGGCCTATCTCTCTGCTTGGTTCCAAGAGCTCCCTCTGAATGTCTCCAAATCCAAAGGTTTGTCCTTCAGTCCTCCAGCCAACCAAGGAAATGGATCTCTCTTGCCTCAGAGAGAAGACTTTGTCTTTTGCTTCTGCTTCTGCTTTCTTCAGCCTCCAATCCAGCTCCAAGTTGAATCTGTCTTGCCTCCGAGAGAGGGCTTCTGGCTCTCAATCTCCCAAAGTGCTCTGTGTCTGCACCAGAGTGCTCCTCTCCAATCCAGCTGAACTCTCTTCTGCCACCAGCCAGCCAAGTGGAAAATATTGGAATGACTCTCTTCACTGGGCTTATATATGACTCTTCTGAGAGAATGGGATTATGGGTTTTCTCCCATAGTGCTCTCTGGCCCTAAGAGCTTCAAGGGAGGTGTGAATTTGGATATCTCAGACTAAACCCTGAAATCTCCCAAACGTGTGAACTCCAATGAGTAAAGGTATGAACACAAGCACTGTATCAATTACATTGAGTTAACACTAGGATTCTAACATCTCCCTTGAGTTATCACCTTGTTTCAAGTTGAGTTAACACTAGGATTCCAACAGGATGTTTTCAGAAAAAAACCTGTAAAGACTTCCATGAAATGATTCAGATTGAAGTAAGCAGAACCAGAAGAACATTATATACAGTAGCAGTAATATTTTATAGGGATCAAATGTGAATGACAGCATATTCTCAGAAATATAATATTTTAAGACAATTTCAAAGAAGTCATGATGAAAAATGCTGTGCACTTCCAGAAAAGATGGAGTCTTAATGCAAATTGAAGTATACTCTTAAAACTTTATTTTCTGGGGCATCTAGGTGGCATAGTGGACAGAGCACTACCCCTGAAGTCAGGAGGAGCTCAATTCACATCTGGCCTCAGACACTTAACACTTCCTAGCTATGTAACACTGGTGTGAACACTTAACCCCAATTGCCTAAGGAGAAAAAAATTCTTGGTTTTTTTTGGTCTGAGTTTTCTTTCAGAATATCACTAATATAGAAATAAATGACTGTATATGTGTAACCCAAATAAAAGTGTTTGCCTTTTTAAAATGGGGGAGTATTGAAAGAAATGGAGAAAAAATTTTAATTAAGTTAAATTTTTTATGTATAATTGGAAAAATATTTTAATAAAAAAGATTGTGTTCTTTTTCATTAAATGTCCATTTTCTGATTGTTGGTTGGAATCCTAATTCCTTTGCTTTCCAAGGTATTGTAATCTAAGTCCTCCAATCTTTTAACACAAAAGCTGCTAAAAATTTGGAATCCTGATTGTGACTTTACGATATTTGAATTGTTTCTTTATACTTGTAGTAATTTCTCCCTGATCTGGAAACTCTTGAATTTGGCTACAATATTCCTGGGAGTTTTCATTTGGAGTGATCAGTGAATTCTTTCAGGGAGTGATCAATGAATTCTGTCAATGTTTATTTTTCCCTCCAGTTGTAGGATATCAAGGCAGCTTTTCTTGATAATTTCTTGAAATACAATGATTAACCTCTTTCTTTTTATTCTTGTTATGGCTTTCAAGTAGTCCAATAATTTTTAATTAATCTTTCCTTAATCTATTTTCCAAGTCAGTTATTTTTCCAATGAAATATTTCACATCTTCTTCTCTTCTTATTCTTTTAATTCGTTCTTTTACTGTTTTTTGGTGTCTCCTTGACCACTTGCTTAATTCTGATTTTTAAGGAATTATTTTCTTCAGTGAGATTTTACTTCCTTTTCTATTCGGCAAATTCTATTTTTGAAGGAGTTCTTTGATAAATTTTTGTACATCTTTTCCCATTTTTGTACTTCCTTTAACCAAGTCATTGACTCCTTTTTTCATCATTCTTTTGCATCACTCATTCTCATTTCTTCTCCCAACTTTTCTTCTACCTAACTTATTTGATTTTTAAAATTTTTTGAGGACTTGCAATGGTTTTTTGTTTTGTTTTGACACCAATTCACATATTTCTTTGAGGCTTTTCATGTAGCTATTTTGGCATTTTGTCCTCTTCTGGATTTGTTTTGATCTTTCCTGTCCTTAAAGAAATTTTTTTAAATTAGGTTCCTTTTTGTTGTTATATCACTTCCCCGTATTGTTTCTTGACTTTTAACTTTATGTTAATGTTGATTTTTGCTGCTGGGGTGAAGAGGGTATTGTACAAAGCTTTAGTTTTTGTTTTTTTTTTTTTTTTTGTACAGCTTTATCAGCCTAGTTTGAGGGGTTTATAAAAGTTTTGATTTTTTCCAAGATGGTATGACCTAGAAGATGTGTGATCACTACTCTTCTGGCTCATGTTCTGATCTCTGAGCAATCACAAGCTTTGGACCTGTGAGCAGAGTCCTTGATTCCCTGAAGCAACATGCTTTCATGTCCTAGTGCTCCCCCTTGCCCTGGATCTGTGACCCAGAGCTCCCACTCAGATCATGGAATGGACAATGCAACACATTCCTGCAACCAGCACTAACAAAGCATCCTCTAATATTATTCTCCTGATCAGTTGTTTGACCCCTTTCTGTGGTTGATAACTCTTAAAGCTTCAAGTGTTGATTCAATAGACCTAAGACCTATTCTTGGATTTCCAGGGTACTTTCTTCACTGAACTGTGCTCCACTAAATAACTGTTTAGCTTCATCTGGAAGAACTTAGAATAGACATGCACTCAAGGGCATGTAGAAATCCCTACCCTGTTCTCCATTGTCATTCCATTGGGAAAGGTCTTTTCTGTCACCATTCTAAGTCATCTTGCTGGAAAATTGTTTCACCCACCTTTTATTGGTTCTGTCACTACAGAATTTTTTGAGGCATTATTTTAAAGTTTTTGAAGAGGAATTCAGGGGAGCTCATAGATGTCTTTGCCATTAGTTTGCCATCTTGTCTCACCTCTCCCAGTTTAATGGAGTGATTGAAACAGAATGTCATAATTTCTCAATGTCTGCTTGCTGTCTATGAGCCCTAACCAGTTTAATTGGTTGCCAGGCCTCCCAAAAACACTTCATCTATCCTTTCCTGTACTTGTACAATTATGGATAGTTTGATATTCTGGAAGGGGGCCATAAACCCAGTGGTTCTGGTCTCCTAGAAAAGATTACAAGAGGCAGATGAATCCTATAAAAAATTAACATTCTTTAATTGTCAGAGAAGATCATGATTAGCTACACCTGAATCCCAAACCACTTTCCCTAATAGAACAATTTGTAAGGTTCCAAAACTATCTTGTTCTTAACTGACTCAATTTTATTCTTTTCTTGGGATTACACCTAAATTTCATACTCCTTATCTCTCCCAGAGTTCAGGTCAGGTTAAAGATATAAGCAGAGAACTTAAAATAATTATTGGGAAATTATGCTCTGAAACTCACTTAACATGGCCTGATGTACCGTGACTTGCTTTGTTTTATTTGTGAAGCAGACCAAGACTGGAAATATAACTCTCTTATTTTAAATATCCCATAAAAGTGAACCCCTTTCCCCACACTAAATATCATTGTTAGAAGGAGATGCATCTATTTCTTCTTATATATATAAATACTATATATACATAAATAAATATACATAAATTATATACATATACATAAATTACAAAATCAAGAGAAGAAACTTCACAAAGCAAAACTTCAATACAGACTAAACACTTCCATCCTGGAGTCTGCTGATATCTTAACTACATTCACCCATATCTTCTGTTTATCATTTTCTGCAGGATTTTCAATAGACCAACAAAATTTAACTCATCTTCAGAGGTGCATTTCAAGTATTGCTAACTGTCCCAATTTCAATCAAAATCAGATAAAAAGACTTATATACATTGAATCCATGTAAAACCTGCTCCTTATTGTTTCATGTGAGAAATCCAAGAATGCATCCAAGAATATTTTTGTTCTGCTTTGCCTTAATATTATCATCCACTGTTTTCTTTTTCTCCAATTAACTGCACAAAAGAACTCTAGAGAACAAAGGTCCAAAAAACTCTCAACAGTAATCTTGGAAGAGAAAAATTGTTAACTATCAAAAATAGATACTTTTTACCCTACCATCTTCTTTACGCCTCAAAATCATACTTGTCACATATCATATATCTCTCACTATTCTTTGTTGTTGCATAATTCTGATGTTATTGCCATTTGTTCTTTTCATTCAGCTCCACTCATTTCAGATTGATAGAATAAAGTATAATATTATTAGTAAACTTCAAGGTGAAGTGAGACATAAATTTGTCATGTTAAAGCAATTTGGGCCTCTTGGAAGCTGGATATTTCACTGAAAGTGATATATCACTTTCATTGATGTTCCAAATGATTCTCAGACAAGACAACTCCAAAGTATCTAAGTGGACCATTTAGATTATTTATATTGACTTTATGTCCCAATAAGTCTATAGAGGTTATTTATACTAAAGTCAATGATTTTCCCCACCTTTATTGCAATTATTTAATCACAAAACTTTTTTTCGTTGTGTGTTGTATATGTTATTCTTTTCAATATGAAAAACTATTATACAGAAGAGTTCTTAAAGACATGTATTACACAAGAATCACAAATCCAGGGAATAGTATGTGATGAAACAACAGTCTGTACATTTTTAATAGTGTATCTCCTTTTTTAACAATTTGAAACAAAAAGATTTGTTACAAAGAAGTTACAAAGTGCAACCTAAAGGCCATGCAGTAAGGAGGGAATTATTGTAATAAAGATCAAAATTATACTAAAATCCAAAAACCATCACAATGAGGATGAAGAGTCATTGTTAAAAGATGCTCATAATTTGATTACTCATCTCAAAATAAAATTACAATTTTTTTCTATTAAAAATTGGAGAAAAGTTTCTCTTGGTTAAAAACAAATTAAAACCAATAAAAACACTTTTACTAATAATCATATAATTTCTATAGCAATAGAAAACAAGCTTTTAGAGACCATTTCATCTTCTTTGATCTCATTAATATTTTTAGATTATAATAAATCACTACAAGGGTGTTGTCTGTCATTTGTTTTTGTTTTATGTTTTCCAAAATAGAAGTGCCATCAGGTTAAGCCAGAAGCATAAAACATATAAACCTGATACCTCTTCTTTTAAAAACTGTCTTATTTAAAAAAAAAACCTGTCTTATTCAATAATAATTTAAATCACTTGAAATACTCCTGATTCCAGTGATGAGGGTACACATCCTCCAACAGAGCAGACTGCACCCTTTTCATGCCTTAGTACATGACTTCATGAAATTTTTTTTAACCAAAATTCAAACCTGACAGACATTTAGACAGTGACAATTAAGTTCTTGTTAGCTTAATCTTAATTATCCAAAGTCACTAACTTAATCCTTCATTTACTGATGGGCCCTTCTGCACATAGCTAGCTTGACCCTTGAATGGCAATCTATCACCAGGGAAGTACTGAGAGCCTTTCTAATTTGGTGGAAGCTGCTAGAACTTCTGAACTATTGACTTAGCTTTCAACAGCCCAGGACCAGTTCCACCATCATTAGGTACTGGAGGAAGACTCTATGCAATATAATGTTAAAACTAATATAAATTACATACCAGCCTTTAAAAATTGTGTGTGCAAAAAATACTTTTAATCTTCTCATTTACAAACCAAGTCAAGTTTATCTTCCAATGTTATTTTTAAATAGTTTGCTCTGGAATAATTATTGGCCCTCTGGGGAAGAGGAAGAATTTTTTTTTTTTGCTAAAAACTCCAATATTCATAACTCCAAGAACCATAACAAATTCTGTTGTAAAGTCTTATAATTGTTAGAAAACTATTACATGTGAGGACAGTTTTTAACTCTTTAACACATAATAATTTTTCAAAGACTTTTGAGCTACCCTGCACTTATATTAAATAGAGAAGAAAAGAGCAGCAGCTAGATTCCATTGGAAGAGAGTAAAGTTCCTCTCTCATTTAAAAGATGGAAAATTACTGTCTCTTAAATGGAAAAAGACACATAAGATCTTTTTTGTACAAATGCCACAAGTATGTTGGCACAAAGCCCTCAGTGACCTTAGATGAGTCCCAGGAAGCATAAGCATAAGACAATAGTTTGTCCAAAATTACTGCTCACATGGCCAGAGCACATCTTGATCACAAACAAAGCAACTGAGAGGGAATAAACAGACTCTTTGAATACTGAGTTGGCACATCTAACTATAATGTGGTGGAGAGAAATATCCTTACATTTTAAAATATTGACAGCTAGGAAAACAAGAAAATAACACCTGTTTAAATGAAATTTAAAACCCTTAAAAAAACCTTTCATCTCCAAATTTATACTTCTCTAAGTGAAATGTGTCAGTTCAATACATATAACTAAATGAAATGCATCATAGGGAAAATGACAATAAACATGATGAAAAACATTTGCAGGGATGGCCTTTGATAATGAAGCATTAAACCTGTGATTTTCAATAATGAAAATTAAGTTTAAAAAGCACTTGATTGTTATTAAAGACTTTCATTTTCTACATTTTGACCAATAGATCACATTCAGAAATATGTGTAGTTCTAAAACTCATTTTTAATTCTTAGGACTGGACCCTTATTAGCAAGTCCATCCCTGCTTCATCCCACACTCCTACTCCCCACTGTACCATTACACCCCACTCAGCAGTCAATCTATAAGAGAAATTCAAAAACATAGAAAAATATAGAATTTGAGGGTAGGAATTGGGGACAAAGACACTTTGGGATTTAGCTATTTGTTTGGGATTTAGCTATTAGTATTTTGCTAAGATGTTTTTCAAATGTAAGTGATAATGAGTACAGGGAAACTATTACAAATGTGGGGAATAGAAAATGGGATGAGGGAAGGAGATAACAAATCCAGGTTGTAGGACCTTGGACAGTTATTAATTTTGGGTCCCTGAGCCAACCCCTTCCCTACTACCAAGGATGATTTTATCATGACTATCACAAAACAAAATGTAACCACATTCCTATCCTAGGAAAAGGGAGAGTAGAGGATTGCAAAAATGAAGAAAGTCAAAGAGGGTTAGGTACAATACAAGGTCTCTTCTGGGTATCCTGGAGTGAAGAAATTTGGCCCAAGGACAGGTATGAAACTTCTTACTTCAGAAATATTAAATTTGTATTTCCTCTCTGTCAATATACATAAAGAGATTTCTTTGAGGTACATAGTTGTATGTCTAGAAAAAATATACAAGTTACACAAGATATATGAATAGCAGATACTGGGATTCTTTAAAAACTGAGGACATTTTTAGGTCACTATTTTGCTAGGTGGGTACAACAGTCTTTTGAATGAAAAATTATTGTCCACTTACCAGATAGTAAAAAGATATTGCCGTTTTGGCATACTATGTACTATACTATGACATTTGAGTGTCTGCAATGTTTAATTTATTTAGTACAATTTTGTTTTCCCAAAGCATATGGTGATTTGAGGCATGGGCACATAAATATATATGCACATACATATAAAGAGAAAGATATTGAGAGTAAGGGTACTTCTACTTCTTGATGATGACAGTAAAGTATTATGAATTATTTTGCAGAGAAAAGATGAAGTGGGATTTGAGACTGCTGGATTAGGATCAAATGAATAGATATAAAACAGTTTTGTAAAATTTCCATCAGATGGACATAAATCCAAAACTCTGAATTTAAGGGATC